>NW_008825101.1:0-47663 GCF_000699105.1 Pygoscelis adeliae
CATATGGACAGATTTCTGAGGGCCCATGCGGTCAGTGTTATAGCCTTTGCTTCTATGATTCATGTATTGGTTAGTCTAGCAGCGGAACTGGTAGCCACAGGACATCGTGGCTCCTAAAAATATACAAAGACTTGAGACAAGATCAAAGCAGTTACAAAACATTTTCTAATGTGGTTTTTGATTTCTAGCATTCAAATTAAATTGAAGTATTTGAAAATAATCTAAGCGTTTGTAACTCACTGACTATTCAGACTGATTTGAGAACTCAGCTCTGATTTGAAATGTATAGTTGATTTTCTAAAAAGGAGTTGGAGTGGGTGTTGAGAACAAACCTTTGCAAATTGTTTGCTTTTGCAAATTACTTATTATAGAGTTTTGCAAACTATTAGAACATTCTTAGGTAACCAAACAGAAACAAATTTTATATGTTTCTTTCTGCAAGTTTTACCTTCACAGAACACATAGAGAAAAGCATATGTAATTCTCTGACTGCATTTTCCATCTTTTAACAGTTCTAGTAATCTAAATTTAAACATAGCACAGAAACCATTGTTATTATCTATTTCAATTACCTAACAAATGTGATGACATATTTCAGTTTGGGCTTTTCTTGGAAAAATAAACATGCTCTGAGAGCTGCATTTTCTGTTTTATGTGTATTAACGTCTTTCTTGATAATCCTTCTCAAACACAATAAGATTGCCAAAAATATGAGTGAAAAGAAACTCTGATGAAAAGCAAATAAAATAAACTTTGCTTGCAACAGTTGAAGTTTAGCACGTACAAGGCGGGAAAAATACAGGCAAAATGGAACCAAATAAAAGAAACAGTCAGGGAAACATGAATTTGGCAGGGAGAGAAGTTTTGCTAGTTTATTTAATCCAAATGCTTCTTTTCCTCAGTTCATTCCAAAATGCAGCTGTTACTACCTTTGATGTGAAAAAATATGGTTGTTAACATGTGCTGCAAGCCACAACAACACTTTTTAATTTTAAAAAAGAGACACTTCTCAATTACACAATGGATTATAAAGTCATTATGAAGCACTGGTGATTCAGAGCGGTGTTTCTACATGTAAGAACATTAATAATTTGTAGATTTAAATAAAATTATTCCTTCAAACATATTGTTTTGTTTAGCAAATTCTGCTGATACTGGTCTACAAAGTTATTTTTTGCTTTCCCTTTCATTAGTGCTCCTTTATTTTATCCTCTGAGTTCAGTAATGATTTAATCTAGTAAAAAAATCCTTAAAAAACATATTTGAGGTAAAATAAAATCTTGAGTTTCAAGACTGTAGTTTATTACTGTTAAGATGATAGTGTGGCAGAAGTAGCCATTGCTTCTCTGACTGATGAGTCCTGTTCTCTACTTTAAATTCATGCCTATGACTTAAAATTACCACAAATTATTTAATAAAAGCCATATTCAGAGCTGTATGTACCTATAGTAACATCTTGTTCAGTCAAGGGTCTTTTTATACTTTTGTAATGACTAATGTCAGAGCCAAACACTGAGTAGTAAGTTAGTAATAACTATTTTTTCCTGGAATTCAAAATTTAAGGGCATATTTTTGTAAATAAAGATTTGCATACACTTCCTTTTCTTGCCTGGCATTAGTAAGCTATCCTGGAATGTGCAAGAAAAGAAATAAATTAAAAACTGTTGGGGTTTTCTTTTTTTTTTTTTTTTCCCCCAGAGATGCAGAGAACAGAATTGAGAAGGCAGGAAAAAAAAAAAAAGAAGTCAACTACTACAGGCATTTTAACATTACAGTGTGAAATCATTTTTGTGGGCATTTATTTAAAAATCATTGGAATTTGGTTTAAGTACTGTGGAATAAAACAAAGAAAAAATATTTAATTAGTAAAAATAGACTTTCTCATAGAAAACACTTTTTCTGAACTTTGCTCACTGGTAAATTTCAAGTGGCATCTGCTTTTCCAGCTCAGTGTAAAAACCAATGTGAAAAAGCAGAATTTCTTGGGAAGTGGAAATTGTTGTTTCCAGCCTGTTTGATAGTGAATGTGCTGAAGATGGAAATGCTACAAGTCCATCCAATTTCCCAAAAGATCTGAAACTGGACTATCACTTGTCTCTCCTGTTTGGTATTTGAGTGTAGATTATTCAGTGCAATTAAGACTATATTGTAATAATAAGCCATACAAACACTTATTAAAAGCTAAGAAAGGGGCATAAGGATTTAGCCAGTATTTTCTGACTGGTTATGTCCTAACCTATTTTGAGATAGGTCAGTCTGCATTTGATCTTACTTGATTTTGCATGTTTCGTTGTGTTAAGGTAGTCTGTTTCTGTGCTAATGTTGTGGCGGGCATCTGTAGCATTTTTATGGTTTTGTTTGATTTGTTCTTGCCAGCAACTTCTATATTGACATTTCAGGTGCCAGTCTGGCCTACTGAGAATTAAGGGGGTTTGTTATTTGCTCAGCTAGTCAGGGGTGGGAGCTGCTGCTGCTGCTGAGCCTGGGCAACAATATTGTGTGTGTAAGTGGATATGCATGAGTGGATTGTGCTTTCATTTTAATTTAGTTCTTGGTTCTGTCATTCTTTGAAGTGGAAAGCATGCTTGATGCCTGGTTGAGGTGGCTTGTGAAGCTAAATATTCCTTTTTCTCAGTCACTGAGTGTTGGGAATTGGTCTAGTACTAGCCTGTAACAGTTGTTGCTTGAGTTCTTATGCATACAAAACATTTGTTCCTGGAACTGCAAATTTAGAATTTATCGGAGGGATTTGTTCCAGTCATATTAACCTGTTGTTAAAACTGGATCTTAGGTTTCACTCTGTGGTGTGTTGACCTTGGCTGGATGCCAGGTGCCCACTAAGCCACTATATCACTCCCCCTCCTCAACTGGACAGGGGGAGAAAAATATGACAAAAGTCTTGTGGGTTGAGATAAGGACAGGGAGAGATTACTCAGCAATTATGTTCTGGTTTTGGCAGGAATAGAGTTAATTTTCTTCATAGTAGCTAGTATGGGGCTATGTCTTGGATTTGTGCTGAAAACAGTGTTGCTAATACAGGGATGCTTTAGTAACTGCTGAGCAGTGCTTACACAGAGTCAAGGCCTTTTCTGCTTCTCACCCCACCCCACCAGCAAGTAGGCTGGGGGTGCACAAGGAGTTGGGAGGGGACACAGCCAGGACAGCTGACCCAAACTGACCAAAGGGATATCCCACACCCTATGATGTCATGCTCAGCAATTAAAGCTGGGGGAAGAAGAAGGAAGTGGGAGACATTTGGAGTGATGGTGTTTACCTTCCCAAGTAACCATTATGTGTGATGGAGCCCTGCTTTCCTGGAGATGACTGAACACCTGCCTGCCGATGGGAAGGAGTGAATGAATTCCTTGTTTTGCTTTGCTGGTGTGTGCGGCTTTTGCTTTACCTATTAAACTGTCTTTATCTCAACCCACGAGTTTTCTCACTTTTACCCTTCCGATTCTCTCCCCCATCCCGTTGTGGGGGGAGTGAATGGGCGGCTGTGTGGTGCTTAGTTGCCGGCTAGGGTTAAACCACAACAAATTACCATCATGGGCAAAACAAACGTAACTTGGGGAAATAAATTTAATTTATTGTCAATCAAATCAAAATAGGATAATGAGAAATAAAACCAAATCTTAAGGCACCTTCCCCCCACCCCTCCCTTCTTCCCAGGCTCAACTTCACTCCCGATTTTCTCTACCTCCTCCCCCCGAGCAGCGCACAAGGATGAGGAATGGAGGTTGTGGTCAGTTCATCACAGGTTGTCCCTGCCACTCCTTCTTCCTCACACTCTTCCACTGCTCCAGCATGGGGTCCCTCCCACGGGAGACAGTCCTCCACAAACTTCTCCAGCATGGGTCTTTCCTACAAGCTGCAGTTCTTCACAAATTGTTCCAGTGTGGGTCCTTTCCACGGGGTGCAGTCCTTCAGGAACAGACTGCTCCAGCGTGTGTCCTCCACGGGGTCACAAATCCTGCCAGCAAACCTGCTGCAGTGTTGGCTTCCCACGGGGTCACAGCCTCCTTTGGGCATCCGCCTGCTCCAGTGTGAGGTCCTCCATGGGCTGCAGGTGGATATCTGCTCCACTGTTAACCTCCACGGGCTTCAGGGGGACAGCCTTCTTCACCATGGTCTTCACCATGGGCTGCAGGGGAATCTCTGCTCCAGTGCCTGGAGCACCTCCTCCCCCTCCTTCTTCACTGACCTTGGTGTCTGCAGAGTTGTTTCTCTCAGATATTCTCACTCCTCTCTCCTGGCTGCTGTTGCACAGCAGTTTTTTCCCCTTCTTAAATATGTTATCACAGAGGCACTTCCACCGTCGCTGATGGGCTCGGCCTTGGCCAGTGGTGGGTTCGTCTTGGAGGTGGCTGGCATTGGCTCTGTTGGACATAGGAGGAGCTTCTAGCAGCTTCTCACAGAAGCCACCCCTGTAGCCCCCCCCCAGCTACCAAAACCTTGCCATGCAAACCCAGTACACACTCACAGCACATACTTATTCTTGCTTATTGAGAGATTTTTGGTAGCTTTTTGGAGAAAGGGGTGATGGTGGGGGAAACAAAATCAATGACGACACTGCCCTTTTGTGTCTTGGGGGGGTTCTACTTGGTTTTCTGCTTTCCTATGACTTAACAGAAAGCTTGTATAATATTTGAATGAGGACATGTATTTTCCCACCAGTTTTGCTTTCTAGCACTTTGAGGTTCTCTTGCATAAATCAAGATTGAATGAAGAGGCTTTTTTAATATCTAAGGCCTGGGGGATGTTTGTGTATTTCCTTTTTTTTAATGTATTTGTTAATTAAGTGTTTGTGCAGCAAGGATATGTGGGATCTGATGTGGTATTCTTTCACTCATGTTTTTTGTTTCTTTCAAGGATATACAAAGTAGTTGTAAATGTTATTGCTAATGCAGATATATCTGATGATGGATATCTTTGTGTGCAGTAATTTTGTAAGCATTTCCTATATTTTATATCAAAATAGTGTCCAGATTTAAAAACAAAAATTATAAAACTTTCAAGAAGTAATGTAGTGTTTTCTTTTGGCATTGTATTTGATATATAATTAACTCCCATATTAGATTTTTGAAGGTTTTGCTTTACCTCTTACATAATTATCAATTTGTCATGGGTATTTTGGTAGGTTTTAATAGCTGTATTCAAACTTAGCTGATTCTTCTTTTTCAAAATTAGTCAGGATTCTTCTTTGGAATCCAGTGCATAGGGTTAAGCAATGCTGTGCTCCCATTTTACTCTCGTTAGAAGCTGGACTGCATTATACTTGTTGACTTAGAAGTACAGGTAAAGGACACAGACAATTTAGTAGGACCCAGAAGACTTCATTTTCAGATGTATGCATTGAAGAACCAGGCATACATTTTAACCAGTAAGTGATGAAGATTTTTTTTGACTCCCAGATAATTCCCCAGTCAAACTGGGGATTTTAAGGGGATGGAGGAGGAAGTGTGATCAGTGTGAACAGGAAGCATCTGTCCCGTCCCTCTGCTGGGCAGCGAGACTGGTTAACCTGTCAAGGTCTTCGGTGAAGACTCAGCCCCGGTTGTTCATAAATGAGCTCCCTGTTGTCTTGTTCCCATCTCTTTTACCACTGAAGTAAGTCCTGAATGCTGCCTACTGGGACTGAGGTACACAGTGTATCTGAGGTGTGACAGTTTTATGATGTTAACCCTCAGGTTATCTGACTCTGTTCTATGGAGGCTATGGAGTAGCCCATCTCTCCTATGCAAAGGAATCCTTTCTTGATCCTGGCTAATCCACATGACCACAGTAAGTGTTCAGGCCCCTGCAACTGAATTCACAGTGGATGTGTAAAAGGGCAGCTCCTTTCTCATCTTGATGTGAGTGAAAAATAACAGTCTCAGGAGCATCTGTCTCATAACATATGTAGCTGCCTCATTTGGCCAAGCAGGACCATACCAGCTTCTCCTGAGCTGGACACAGCAGTAGTGACTTGTGATGATCGCCACTGCTCTCTCTCCCTATGACTTTAATAACTTTAAAATTTATTCTTTCAACTTATGGTTGAAGGAACTGACATCTATTAGATATTGAATTTGTATTTAATTATTTTCATTAATTACTGCAGATTATTGTCTGTAGAACATGGATTGGTAATTATACAGTGAAGCGGTAAAACCACATACCCTTCTATATAAAATAATATGTGTGTCTCTGGTTTGCAAAATTCTCTAGGTATTTTTAGCACATAGAAACTTTTATGTAACACTTTTTAGTTTAGGATGCCTATCATTTTTGTTCTTTTGAATTGTGAATGACTGCTTTGTAGTTCACTGATTATTTTATGGAAGTCTGTTTCATTTAGTGTGCTAGATGATGATCGGTCCAGTTCAAACAAAATGTAACTGGATTAGGTTCCAGGTCTTGTGGATGTAACAGAGCAGATGATCTTATAAGTTCCTTCTGAGCTTAGATCTAATGTAGCTCTCTTAAAATCATTAAAAACCAAAGTGGACTAGTGTGTCTCTCGCTGCCTCCTTTCCCATCAGCACTGCACACAGTGCTATGCAAACCAGCTCTCTGTGCCTGATGCAGCAGCAGTTGCAGGTCATGCCCCCTTACAGTCCTGTTTGCTTCCCCTATTCCGCCTGGATTGCATCTTGTCTTAGGTTTTGCTGTTTGAACACATTCATTTAGAAGCTTTATTAGATTTAATAGGTTATTTTTGTAGTGCTTCTTTTTTGTTGTTATTAAGGGTGACCTGTAAAAGAACAGTAAAATGTAAATAATTTACAAATTCTGATGAACAAGTTCCCTGAGGGTTAAAAGAAACTTCAGCATCTTCACTGTAGTGCTGTGACAATGAATCATTAGCAATGCCCAGTGTGCCAAAGTCCCAGGTGTGCAGCTTTCAAAAGCAACAGACACAAAACCAGCAGTATTTTTTTCTCATTCATCAATTTTGTGAAGCCAAATTGGCTTTCTTGAATCTCCACAGCAATTTGCAAATGATTTTTGCATCAATCAAAATCAAATATTCCTACCTGCACAGTGCACAGGGAAAAGAAAAAAAAAAAAGCTTTCTTATCAGTGCTTTGACATGCTATTTCAATGATACTTGATATCCAGTCAGACTGCCAGAAATAAGATACTAGTTCCAGACGCTGAGAAAAATACCATTTATAAAAATCTTCTGCACGTTTTTCTTCTTCAGTTTTCCTGTTTGTTCTCTCAGCACCATTAACCTTGATAGTTTTGTCTTTTAGAAAACATATTTGTTCGTGCAAGTCCATCTCAATAGTTTTCAGAAATGTTGGAGTGATTTTTCTCTTCTTTTTCTAATGGATCATGGCTTGGGGAAGTGTATGAACTGGATGACCTCTCAAGGTCCATTACTCTCTCCTGTGATTCATTAAGATTACCCATGCATACTTTTTCTATGCTGTTTTGCATATATAGTATTTAATTCCCTAGATATTTGCCAGCTGTGTCTGTAGGCAGAGTAAAAAAATTTTTCAGTGTTAATTTGTCTTGTTCTCTATTGTTCTTGTAATTTTAATAGTAAAATTACAGTTTTTCCTTTCCATTTGAAATGGAATATTCACTATAGAAGAGGTTTGCATTTGTATACTATCTCAGATTATATAAAATTCTGCATATTATTAATCTCTTTTGTACTTAGAAAAAATATTTTCTGTTTTGATCACCTGCAACAAAGGTGACGTGGCAGACTTAAATAGGTGATAGATTACTTAACATATGATACGTCTCCAGAATTTTTTATCAGTGCAGATGCTCTTAATAAAGACTCTTTATTTTGAGTTCAGATATGAAAACCAAAAAGAATACAACAGGACAAGAATATTGTAAATACTGTCTCATTAGACCAAAAGCTTACAAAAACAAACTTACAAAGCCTGTCTTTTTTTACTACCTAGTCAGAACAGGTGTAACGGAACTTAGATATGACTGGTTCAAATTTGATAAATGAAAAAAGCCTTTCCCGTGGAATATATGTAGTACTTGATACTGTTTGTCAAAAATAACTGAAGGGTAAACTTTAGCCTGAATAAAAGATACATATATGTAGACATACATAGGTGACAGGTGGTTATGGTTAGAATAACTTTTGGAAGGGCTGTAAACTCTAAAGTGAAAACACATTTTTTTCATTTGAAGTTTGAAAAGAATTCTTTTATAACATGTTAACTCTCTTCAGGTTTTTGTGCACTTGTTTCACAAGAACTCTGAATGTCTTTGGAAAGAAGTGCCAACAAAATGCATCAATGAAATGAGGCAATTCCTACATCTCTTGAAATTGCCAAAGTCATTGGGCATCAGTGGATGTCTTCTCTCCTTCCAAAAAGTTGGGAAGTACTGTCTAGCTGTTAGTGGGGTCAGTGAACTACTAAAGCAAATACTCCTTCCAGGCATTCATAATGTTCAACTGCAGCCACCAACTGTATAGATCTGTGCCACTGAGAAACACAGTGAATTATTCTGCATAGATCTTCACACAAGCATAGCTATATTACTTTTGATACCTCAGAAAGCTTGTTTCAACTTTTCTCAGGTAATTCTTCATGGCACCACATCATACAGTGTAGCAGAAAAAAAGGGACTGTGATGATTTTCTTCTTGGAAAGTCCCTGTCAACCCTGCAGTGTCTTTATCTCTTTTACTTTTGTATTCAGTGTTGAGGGAGATGAAACATCTTCAGGAAGGAAAAATTTTATTGTTTGTCTTTTTTCTTCAAGGTTAAAGATATTTACCCACACCCCTAATATTTTAGTGACAGAACTCTGTGTAATCAAGATTTTATGATTTTATAGCAAGAACTTCAAAACCTGAAATGAATTAACAACATCTGTAAGTAAGAAACTCTATCATTAGTGGTGGGACTTAGTAGGCCCACTATCCTTTAGAAATAAAGCATGATTAGATCTCCTAATGTCTGATAAGGCATAGTGTTGTATTAAACATGTTTTTGGGCAATTCTACTCTTTCCTGGCTGGGTACTTGATGTCTGAAGGAAAACTGTCATATGAGCTCAGCCATCTTCTAAGCATTAGCAGAAATACAGTCTCTCTTCTCTGCCAGGCTTCCTGTTTTCATGCAGCTGCTAGGAACATAATGCATTTGAGATCTCTCTGCTTTTGGCAAACAGTGCAAGTTTTCCATGGGAAAACAAGTTAAAAATGTTTGCAGGTCAAACTTTGATTATAAGCTATTTAAAAATGTCTTGTCACAGATACTTATGCCCTATTTCCCCAAACTCCATTTTTTTTCCTGTTGATATTCTGATTATTCATGCGGATGCAAAAGTAGGTATCCCTTTAACCTGAATCCCTAAATGGATCTTCAATGTGAACTCAGTCAACCATGGCTAGTGCAATTTAGTTTATCTTCTTGGTAGTAAACTTACACTTCCACTGTGTGTATGGGTAATGGACTTTGTTTAAGGTGAGATTTCATATACCTGACAGATCAATAACTCAGATCAAATTAACTGTGTACCTTGAAATTTGACTTCCAAGGACTAGATTATCTTTCTTTACCAAAGTCATAAAGATGTTTCTGAAACACTATTTATAGTGTATCTCACTTATAGCTCATTTGTCCCAAGCCCAAAATGCCTGTCTGAGCACTCTCTCCACTAAGCAAACTGCAAACAAAACTGCACAAAAAATGTACATATGGTCTCTAAGTTGGTTATTTTCAGATCACCTGTTACATTCAGGTGGAAAAAGTCCTAACTCTCTCTGCATCATCTAACTCTTCTCTCCATCCTTTGCGGCTCAGACAGGGAAAAACCTGCTGAGAATGAATCCATTAAAATTCAGTTGTTACTTCATGTGGTATGTGTAGCCCACATAGGAAAAAATGTTCAGGTTTTTACTGTCTTTAGTATGGATCAAGTGGGTTCAGGAGACATACTGTTATAGTAAAGAAATTTATTTGCCACAGATATTGAAATGAGTTCCTGCTGTGATCTTCATGAAGAAGTAACCTTAACAGACTATAAAGAGATGCATTTATATAAAATCCCCCATAGATGAACCTCATGGACCTCTTGGGGAGAAGAAAGAAAAAAAGGACACTTTTCATGCTACAGTGGCTTGAATTAGCTCCCATTTAGTAGCAGTTTCTCCTTAACTTCCTCTCCTTCTTCCAAAGCAAAACTAAGTCCTTATTGTAACCACAAATCAGTTGTTCACAAGAGGCTAGTTGTGGGTGCTGGTACTTTTTGTCTAACAATTGCATATAGAACTAGGTTCAGCTTGGTTTTGTCATCTACTTTGTTATCCACTAGATCCTGCATTATTAATCTGCTTTCTATCTCTGTGTAGATAGAGATTTCTTTTATACACATGCTCACAACTGCAGTATGATTTCTTTTAGTCGGCAAACTCTTTCAGGTGAGGAACTATCCTTTGGTGTATATATGCACATTATATTGTACAATAGGATTCCATTGCCTTTGTGTAAGAAAAAATATTAAAGGTTAAAAAAGTATACTAAGGCACCCCTACACTCATTAGAAAGTGTATCTGATAAAACAGTAATTTCCGAGCTGTGGGTGGGGATTTCTTGTTTTGTTTCATTAATGCAATGGTACAGAGAGGAAATTTTCACATGGCAGTGTAATGTGAACTTTGAATAGTCAATGTTGACTTTGCTCAACTAATTTAAGAGCACAAAGGTGATGTATTAGCTGAGGTTCAGAAAATGGCATTAATATAAGATAAAAAAGGTTGTTGTGGGTCAGACCAAAGATTCACCTAACCTACTAAACTGTCCCCATCAGACCTTGTAGAGCAAATGTCTAATAATAAGGACAGGGCACATAATGGTTTCCATTGGAACTATTCTCAATCTTGAACTGGTTTTGGCTCACAAGACTTTTTGAACCAAATGTAGTTTCAGTGTGTTTTCCCTCCATGTAATTTTACAGTTTACCCTGGAGGATCTGTAAACTTTTAGCATTCACAACATCTTGTGGCACTCTTGCATTGTTTGAGCAATGGCCTCCTTTGTTATGAATCTGGTTTATACTAGTTTCATGTTATGCTCCCAGTTCTTATATTGGAAGAGACAGTGTGCAATTTCTCCATATGTACTGTCTGTGCCAGTTTTATTTTACAGTCCTCTGTTATCTCTATCTCTTTTCAAGAGACAATAGTCTTTTGAAGATGTCAAGCCAACATGTTGTTTTTCATACAGGAAGAGTCCAATGCCACTGAATGTTGTTACCAATGTGCTCTGGACCTTTTCCTGTCTTATTAGATCTTACTTTGGAGGACTTGAATAGCAGCATAATGATGTTCTCGTTTCATTCTCTATGCCTTTCCTAATAATACCTGGTGTTTCATTTGGGTTTTTGACTGCTAGTGAGTACTGAGCTGCTGGTTTTACAGAGCTATCATAGTCCCACAGTCCCCACCTAATCAGCTCAGGGCCTGTCATTTCATTGGTACATCACTTACTTACACATGCACCTCGCGCTTCACTTTACGTTTACCTGTGCGTATGCATTTCTGCTGCTGCTTTCTCTGTTCCAGATAAGTAAGACCTGTTTACTTGTCATGGACAGAATAGAGCAGAGAAATCATGAACCTGGATAGCTTGCTTATTTTTTTCCCCTCCTGACAGGCGGTTAGCTTCCCTAGGACTTGAAAATGCTGATTTGTCTGCTAAGAAGCCAGTACACAGACAAGAAACACAGTTGAAAAAGGAATTGATGCTGAAACTTGAGGTTTGTTAGTTCCAAAAACACAAGCTTCAGACACCTGGCCTAATGTTTCTTCCATCAATCCTTTCCTGTCCTTGGCAAATCCACAGAGCAATATCATGTACTATATAAAGCTACTACCTGGCTCTGGTTGTCATAAATGCTCCAGATAAGCAGTATACTCTTGGCTCATTGCTGCACCTGATTAATTGTCTTTTAATTATAGATTTGTTTTCCATATTACTATGGTGTTTATGTTTATATGTAGTATTAATATCTTCAGTAAGATTTAATCAATATTTCCTTCATGATACATTATTTTACTCATCTTTTTCCCTCCTTTTCATTATCTTCTTTTCTCTTGGAATAGTTTACCACTAATATTGTCCAAGGAATTCTGGCCAATTCCGGTGAGAGTTTTATCGTTGTCATTCTAGCAATTTTTTACAAATTGGTCTTAAGAGTAGAAATTATTTAGATTTTCCTAATAGTTAACCATCAGCACCTTTTGAACTGATATTTACAGCTTTCCCTAAAGGCACAGAAAGTTCTTAGTGGTGTTTACTATACTATTAAATTTCTCAACTGCCACAATAGTGTATGTGTTGTACAACGTCTTCAGGGAGGGGGAAAGAATGATTCATCAAAGTCAGGTCTTATAGTCATTGATTGATTTTTAGTTTGGGTATTATAAAAGTTGCATTTGTTTGAGGAAGAAGCTGCACAGTTGTCTGATTCAAAAGTCTCTGATTCAAAAACACATTTTTATGGCAACTGACCTCATCTCATATAAAGTGTTCACAAGCTATTTATTACATCTATTACACTTTTTAAAAAGTATACCACAACTCTAAATATTATATGCAATTATTTATTTGTTTTCTCCCATTGTACTTCAGAAATTACTTTAAAAGGTATTTCTTTAGATTTCTGAATCTTCAGATTTCATTTCTTTGCACAGCTGTGGAGGGTATCAGAACCCCCTTTCATCCAGCAATGCACACACAAACTGTTTCCAAATGAGGAAAATAATTTTATTTGCACAATATTCTTTCTGTTATATTGTAAAGTCTTCATCAAACTTATTTAGTCCTGATTTCCTCGTACAAACTTATAGAAATACAGAATAATTAAGACTGGAAAGGACCTCAAGAGGTCCCTAGTGCAACCCTGTGCAAAGCAGGGTCAGCTACAAGGTCAGGCCAGGGTTTTATCCAGTTGAGTCTTAAAAACCTCCAAGGATGGAGACTACGCAGCCTCTCTGGGGCAGCCTACTCCACTGCTGGAGTGTCCTCAGGTGAAATTTTTTCCTCTTATATCCACACCTTATCAGCCATGACTCTTGTCCTTCTGTGAGGCACTGCTGCAAAGAGCCCACCACCATCTTCTCACTAACTACCACGCAGGTATGGGCAGGCTACTGTTAGGTCACCCTGAAGGTGCCTCTTCTCCAGGCTGAACAAGCCCCACTCCTTCAGGCTCTCTTCACAGGACAAATGCTCCAGCCTTTGATCACCCTAGGGGTTCTCTGCTGAACTCGCTTCAGTTAATTGACATCCTTCCTCTGCTGGGGGGTCCAAAACTGAAAGCAGTTACTAGATGTGCTCTTATGAGTGCTGAGTAGAGGGGGATAATTTGTCCCTTCAACATCCTGGATGTGCCCCTGTGAATACCACCCAGGGCACACTGCTGGCTCATGCTCAACATTTAACTTTTTTCAGTCACTGCTAACTTCCCCCCATCTTCACTACTTTTCCAATATGATAATGGCCTCTCTATGAAATAGTCCAGCTCTCTTAGCACCCTTGGATGCAGTCTGTCAAGTCACAAGGACTTCTGTGGGTTGCGTTCGCACACATGGTCCTCACCCACTGCTGGTAGTTCCTCTCCTCCTTGAATGCTTTCATTACACACAGAGGCCTGGGAGACCTTGTTGGTGAAGATGCAAGGAAGGCATCAGGTAGTTCAGCCTTATTTGTGTCTGCTGTCACCCCAAGCAACTGCCCCATAGAACAATACAACCATGTTTTCTTTTGCCAGACTTTTGCTCTTAATATAGCACTAGAAGCTCTTGTTGTGCTTGATATCCCTTGCAAGTATCAACTGTAGGCAAGCCTTGGCTTTCCTCACACTATCCCTGTGTGTCTGGGCAATATTACTATAGTGCTCCCTTATAGCTTGTTCATGCTTCTCCCTTCTGTGTACTGTGTTTTTGCATTGAAACAGTCATGAGTTCCCTATTCAACTGATCTGCTAATCCACTTCTTTTCCTGGTTATTGGGAGGGACCATTCTTGAGCTAAGAAGAGATTGCTCTTAAAGACCTGCCAGCTTTTATAAGCTCCTTTGCCCTCCACAGCTGTGTCTCATTGGGTTACTCCTATCAGTTTCTTGAATAAGCTAAATTATGCTCTCCTAGAGCCCAGGGTCTGTAGTCCGTTACTTGCCTTCTTCCCTCCCCGAGGGATCTCGAACTCTTCTGTTTCATGGTCACTAAAGCCAAAGCTGCTATGGATTATCATCTCCCCAGTCAGTTCCTTCTTATTAGTGAATAACGGATCCACCTGTACATCATCTGCAATTGCCTCATCCATTACTTGTATCAAGGAGTTATCCCTGATACACCCCCCCCAAAAAAAAAACTCTGCTCAATTGCTTGGCTGTAGCTGTGTTGTTATTCCAGTAGATTGCAGGAAGATAGAAATTCCTCCTAAGAGTGGGGGTCTATGATCCAGAGACATTCTTAAGTTGTTTAAAGAATTTTTATGCTTTCTCCTCCTATTGGGTGATTCTACCACAATAGCACCCTTACTAGCATCTCCTTCAGTTCTGATCTAATCCCTCTTTGAGCCTGATCCTTATGGGAAGGGAGGGGAGAGTATTCAAAAAACCTATTATCAGTAGATTAACTAACAGTCATTTGTATAATTTGAGAATCAATCTTTAAAGACTAACCATATACAGTAACAGTTTGTAAATTTTCTGAATACTTTACAATATATCTTACTAGTAATCCTAAAACTTTTAATATCATGCTTGTGTCTGTTTAGTAAGTAAAAATCTGATATCCATACAGTCTGTGCCTAACTTGGTTTTGGCGGAAACTGAAAAACCTGGTCTAAGCATCTGCTTAAGATTGTATGCAAATACTTTTTTTCAGTGAAAGCTTTCTTGACTCTCTGTCATATACTCCTTTCCTTTTCAACAGCCCTCCTCTTTGCATTTCTCTTCCATGATTCCTCTTAAAAATCCATAGAAAGAGACACAGAGTGGCTTTTGGAATGATTATTGCGGTAAGTAAGAGGACACCTTCCATGTCCTTCTCTTGTATCAGTTTTAAAGGATGTTAAGGAACTATTTGGTTTAGTAGTCAGGTAATACAGTGACTCGTGAACACATAGTAGCATGACTGAATTTATATAATTAGTAATACTAAAATGTTTTTGATAGTCTGAAGTTATTTGGAGGTAGTCTGAAGCAACGTTGAGTAAAATGTTTTCATGTTGCTGCTTATGCAGCATTTACTCATTTTGGTTCTCAACATTGTCAAATCATCTAAGTCACGTAACACAGCACTCATCATGCTTTGCTATTTCTATTTGAATTCTCAGCACTCTCTTAAACTCCACATTTTAGTTCATCTTTTCTTGGCAATCTTTCCAAAATTCAAGAGGTCGCTTATTTACAGAGCGGGTTTTCACATGACATCTTAGTCTTCTCTTCCATACATGGAGTGAGAGCAGAAGTAACAGCAGTGATAGCCTTCCTTTATAGAACAGAAAAAACTAATTTATTTACAGTTCTTGGGTTTGTTTATAGTAGTGAATTAGCATTTTGTTCCATGCAGTGCAATTTAAATCCACTTTTCTGTAATTCTCCTTTTTATAGTTGCAAATAATTGCTATGTGAAAAATGAACACATAGTAGAAAATTGTTAAATGAGTAATCTCATTTAAAACACATTTATTCTATTAGCTACCATTTATTTGAGAGGACTACACTGTGTTATGGCGTATACCCTGGGGTGCTAGAAAACCGTTGGCATAGAGTTTTTGCACAATCCATTTATTTAGTGTCACCATCAATTTTAGCAGATCCTAGCGTTTCAGAAGTATGTAAGCTTCCTATTTTATGGGAAGAACTCGATTGCCCAACTGCCTTGTGATTTAGTCATTCCGTAGCTGAGGAGATGAGAGATGTTAACCTTTTTCTTGAAACAAACAGCCTGAAACTGTAAGTTTCAAGAACAATAGAGGTCTGAAATTGAGCTGTTCTTAACAGTCTTAACAGAAGTGTAATACCAACAAACACACGGATGGATGTAATTAACTATTTCCCTGATTGTTTTAGTGAACTTTTAGTCTCAAAATACATTGTGTTAACTTGAGTTGTGTGGTTGTGTGTGGCATTCATCAAGAGGATTTCATGAGAAAAGATGGGCCTATATGAAAATTATCTTCTTACACCTTGGAGGCAAGAAGGATAAATAGTCAGGTGAGATTACAGTTAGCCACCAAAGCTGCTTTTTATGTCTGACAGCCTTTTAAACTTTTTTCTTCAGCTGCACTGGTAGAAAGGAGTGTTATACTGTCAGTTTTGTGTGCTGCCCCCTTCACTAATGCTTTCCTACTCTTTCACAGTCCTTTCAGGGTCTTGACAAACAACACTGCAGGTACCTTCTCCTACTGGAGTATCTGAGCCTGAGGGACTGATTTCAAACATTTTCCCCTATTCACAGCTGTACCACAAGTTGCAGTTATATCAGCATCGCCATCTCGGTAGCATTATTTATGCTCCTACAGATGAGGTTATCTTGAGATATATATTAAAATGGATTAAATTCACAAATTAAGCTTAAATGAGGAAAAGGAGTGTTCCTATCTAAACATGGCCGGGTATGCTGAAGTACAGTAATGGCCAGTACAGGCAGTATAGCTTGGCTTGATGTACCACTCTAACAACAACAAAGTAAAACTTGGCCAAGTAGAGACAAGAAGTTTACAGGGGTGAAGTCCTGTTGGGTATTGATGAAATCTACTGGAAGAGGAGGCAATGCATCTATAAAGAAAAACCTGTAACTAGTGTTGTCATGTTTCATTTTGATTTACAGACATTGTTAAGGAATCTTAACTCAATGATGCCAGAGTTTAATATCTCCCTGAGTTATTAAGCCTGTGGTTTTGTCTCTGCTGAGCCTTCTATTGTTTCTTGTAAAGTTCATAAAGTTTTTGTCAAGAAAAAAAGAATTTTTTTTTTTTAATGAGCCTGCAAGGTCATATTATTGCAATGTTCCTTTTCATAAGAAGAATTTCTTTTTCTTAAAGATCAACTTCTTGTATATGTATTTCTTTTTTGAGAGCCCAGCTGTGGCTTCACATTTGTGGCTGCTTTGCAAATTACCCATACTAATAAAGTGATAACATTGTTAACAAACCAGGAAATTTAAAATTAAACAAGTATACCCAAATATGTGTAATAAGCAGAACAAAAGCTATTCCAGATTCTTCCTAATATCCTCTGGTAAATTTTACATTTGCTTTACCAAAGCAGGACTGGGGCTAAAGAGTTGTCACTATTTCTGTTAATTTTGCTTGAACTAATGACCACATAGGAATTAAACAGAAGCCTACAAGATGTGAATCATATCTTCGTTTTAGAAAAATTTAAAAGTTTGTGTTTATTTTTTTGTTTTAATATAAAAATATAATCTCTTTGGATGGCAGTTATTTTTCAGTTATGTGTTTATTTTGGGGCATTTGACAGAATGTTTTGCAGTCATCAGTGGTATTATATTCAGACACATTGGTGGTAGATTGTTAATTAAAATTGTCTGATCCTTTCTAGGTCACGTACACCATAGTAGATGCCAAAGAACCTATCTGTCCTTGACCCTCACCATTTGCACATGTGTGCTCACTCTGTCTCATGTTACTAGCTAGATGATGGAAAGGGGGAATTTCACCTGAGGATCTCAAGGAAAAAAAAAACCCAAAGAAGTCTTTAGTTTGTTTGTGGGTTATTTTTGGGGTTTTCCCCCCATTCCTTCTTCCTACTGCTACAGAAAGAGGAGTATCTTTAGGCGTTAGTAGTCTACATACGGATTCTGAATATGGTATTTCTGGAGTGGAAGAGGATCAGAAAAAGATTTCAGGTTAGAAAAATTTACCAAGATTCTGAATGTTTTTAGCTTTGCATCTTGGAAAGGTAAGTGCAATAAAAACCAGAAGAATGTATGGTTGTTTATTTCAGAGGAAGGTTTCCTGCGGTTTTTGTTTTTTCCCCCCTTCTGTTTTTCAGATATGGTGTTGAAAAAAACACATTTGGAAATGACCTACAGATTGGTTATTAGTTCTTGGCTGTATTTGAGTAACTCTAGAGTTAACTTCTCTTTTTCCCTAGAAGAATAATATCCTCTCTGGTTGCTCTTTCCTTTAGTAAAACGTTCTTAGGCTGTGCATGATCCACTGAAAGAAACTCAAAACAGCTATTTCTTTATTCTGAATACTAGGATAATCACTTCAGTCACTCTTTTTACTTTTGATATTGTGCTTTATAATATATTTAGTAAGCCAGGAGGTATCAAGAGGAAATTGATTTGAGGCATGTAATTCTATACTGTATTTTCTCACAGTGAATGAGGATTACACAATCTTTTCAGAATTTGGTTTTTAATTTAAATTCTTCAGTTCAATTAAAACTAATGATAATTCTCTATGCTTTTAAAGTGTTTTATTTATTGATATACCCTTGGTACATATTAGCTTTTCATATACAGTATTGCAGTTTCTCCAACTTTAACACAGGCATTATATGCATTTTTAGAAGTTAATTGAAAAGTTTTAATTTTTTGCATAAGCTTTTGTTCTTTGAAATTACTGCTTTTCAGGTTTTTGTGGTTGGGTTTTTTGGGTTTGGGTTTTTCTTCCTTTTTTTTTTTTTTTTTTTTTTTACATTTTCCTACAGCTCTGCTCTTCAGTGGATCTTAGTGAATGTCTTTATTTTGCTAGAGAAATAATTTATTATTCACCACCACCACCTTCACTTTGCTTCTCTGTGGAATTTAGAAATATACTATTGCCACAGATATATTCAGTCAGATTCGTATCCCATTATAAGTTATTATAAATGTCTTGAATGTGATCATGAAAGCATAAAATGATGCATTCTATTTTCTTATTTGTTTGGTTTTGCTATGTAAAGAGCAGTTATTTCTCTTTTATCCTGTTTTGGGTTTTAGTGCACTACTGCAAAGATTAAAATAAAACAACATAACCCCCCTCCCAACAATTTTCCATAGTCCTAGTTCTAGTTGTTCAGAGGTTTCTTTATGGAATCAATGAGGTTACATATTCTGGCTCTGTTAATGTTAAACTTCATCTTGAATTTTACTTTTAATTTTACCTAAAAGGAAGGGTAAAGTGACTGAACTCTGTTGTATTTCTTTATCTTTTCATGCTTATTAAATCTGGATAGCTTATGCCTTTTAAGCATAGTGTTACTCTTGTGATGCAGTGGAGTACCTGAATAAAATATTCTTTTATATGAAAAACTAAAGGGAGTGCTTACAATCATAAACCAACTGTAATATATCATTGAGTTTCTATAGTAAAGCTGTTCATGACTGGATCCCCAGCTCTGTATCGGACTGAGCTGTGCAGAAAGGTTATTCTCACTCCATTCTGAGTGTGCTTCGTTCTTTTGTTATGTTGCTGTAGGCCAGTATCATTTGCAGGGGAGCATAAGGAACAGTGAGAGCTAATAAAACAAGCTTTTATTTCCTGGATAATCTCCAGATTATCCTGGCTTCGTTAGGAGGCTGGGAAGGTGCTCTGTTGGAGTGCATTGAATGTCTGACCTTCAAGAGATATTCCTGTTCTCTTTCCTTTGGACACCAGCAAGGAACAATGGTCTAGGCAGAGAAAAGTATAAACTCCTCTAAACCCACCTTTGTTGAACTGGCATATGGGAATGCGGGAGACCGTTTTGAGATAGCCTGAGCAGCTTCTCTAGGAGTGTTTAAAGCAAGGTTTGATATGTACAGTATTACATACACCTACGTTGTTGAAATAGCAGATAAATAAGTTTTACCCTCCCTGGTAAGTGGGGATATCCCATTTATCTTTGGTTTTTTTTTATATATTTGACATTTTGTCAAAGCATATGTTTACTAGAGGCACAAAGTAACTTGCGAACATGTTAAAGTTCAGTTTCTTCTATATCTACATATATAGAAAAAATATGTTAAAATATATTAAAAAGTATAAAATTATTTGCTAAAACAAACTTAGGAAATTCTGTTTCTTCTGTGTCTGCAGTTAATTTGCTTAATAGATTACAACAAATAGTATGTGTGTGGTGTTGAATACTGGTTGTTTGTTAAGTGTTTTGCACATATCTACATATTGTGTGCAGGCTTAAGATATTCCTTTCAGGCAGGAGGAAATGTAGAAAAGCAAAAGCAAGTTAGAAAAAGATTTAATATTTGAAAAATACTTAGTTGTTTCAGTGAGCAATGAATGAGTTTGAGCTACCCCTCCCAATGACTTCAGAAGTTTGATTGTGGAGTTTTCACAAATTTCTGTAAACCAGCAACTAAGGAGTTACTTGAACATTTTTGAGGCATGGACATGGAAGTCATATACAAGGTAAAAGGAACACAAGTCAAATGATGCCTCTGGCAGCAATTTAGTAATTGCTTAAACAATGTTGAAACATGGACTTACACCACATTGCATTAGGATCTGTTAAAGGATCTTGAATACTGAAAAGCCACATAGTAAACCTGTACAAAATAGCATGGAAGATCTTGATGGTAATACTGGTTCATGTTCTATCCTTTTATGCTGCTGGCTGTATGCTACTCTTATGTTCCTCAAGCTTGCAGAAATTTAGCAACACTTACTTATTGCTACTGATGTAGGTCACTTTGATTTTTGAAATCGAGTTATGGGGATCATAACCCCCTCCTTTGGATTGCAGATAATATTTTATTGTATTAATTAATGCAAGTTTTCAGAGTCAGATTGACTTCGGAGTGTGATTTTCTTTTTTTGTGGAAGAGGAATTTAATGTTCTTGACAACTTTTTTCCTGCTTATAAATTACACTATATGTGTAATTTATATATTGCCTATAAGTGAATAGGCATATTGCTGCCAAATGGAAAATGTTGCATATTCTGTGATGGAGTCATCAAACCTGAATATGTAACCTTTCTGCTTGCCTAGCTTTCAGTGATAATTATCTGATATACGGGTGAATCACACTGTCTTAAAATAGAATTAATGAGCATTTCCATTAAGGGTGCAATCTACTAGATTATTAAAGAGCATCTGTGTTCTTTCAATTATGGTAATTTCACTGTTTTAAATAGTGTTTTACATTTCCTGATGGGAATGTAACTATACTCAGCATATGCTTATTAAGCCACTTAGCAAACATAGTTGTATTAATAAAATCCAAGGTGTGTCATTTCATTCCCTATTCTCACAACCTGCAAAATATAAGCTCCAAATACTGGAACTGAGTCCCAGATACAGTGCAGCCTATTCAGGACAAGTCATGTCTACATACTGGGGAGTTTAGTTGAGTGGTTTTCATCCTGTATTTCACAACATATTCCCAAAGGATTCACAAACAGTAGCCAAGGAGGACCACTGGAGAGTGTATATATAGATGTGCCTGTGTTTGTGGAATTTCCAAAGGGATCTATCTATTCATTAAAAATTGTTACAAAACTATGTGTCTTTTTGATTGCAGTTGGATTTATTAGAGGTGAGCAATAGTTACTAGTGTTGTGTGTTTTGAGGGGCGAGTGGTAACAGTTTCCCTTGACCTAGAAGAATTTGGAAAGATCCTCTATACCTTGAAAGACAGTACTGTTTAAGAAGAAAGTTAAGATATCTGTCCCAGGAGTCCTGGGCCTATGAACAAGTCTCTTCTGTAGTTGTGCCCATGGGACAGAAACCTATCTGTGCCTTGTAAATGCCAGCTGGAGCTCAGTAATGCTGGAGACTGAAAAGGAGGATGTAGTCTCTGGAGTAAAGGAAATAACCCAGCTTTTTATATGGCGCTTAGAGGCTGTGAAGAAGAGCTACTTAGTGAAAACTGAAAATGAAGAAAGGTCTTTGGGTGTCCATGAGTGAGAGCCTAAGGGGAAGAAGCCTGGTAATAAAGCCTGGGAACTTTAGCATCTAAAAGATAGAACTGTATAATATTTGGGGATCTAGTCAAACTTTCTGTTTGTCTCTTTCTGAGACAAGGACCTGAATCGTGTCAAAGTATATCATCAATACAGGGTGCTGATGAGCTAATCCAAAAGTGTACAGAAGATATTTTTAATAAGGTCATCTTTGTTTACAGTAAAATTATTATTAACATGGTAAGTCTCTTCCATGACAAGCATCTCGCTCCTCAGTTAGCAGCTGCAACCAGGAGTCCAACCTTAACAGATCTGCAGAGCCAGGACTGTGCTATGGTCCAGCAGGGAACTCCATGTCCTGAAGATCAGGGGATGCAAAGACAGTGGTTTGTTTTATAGTTTACGTGATATTTAGAAATGTTTCAGAAGACTCTCTAGATACAGTTGATTTGTGATTTACTTTATAGTGAGTCATTCTGCTACTGCCTGATGGCAGTTAACTGGATCCTGACAGCTTATTACAGAAGAGTAGTATTATCACTGATATCTGGGACTAAAATACATTAGGGCACAGCAAACTAGGTAATTTTTTTAAGGCATACATACCTGAATGGTACAAATTTGCTTCCAAATATCCCATAGTAGTGTTTATTAAGAAAAAAAAAATAATTATAAGACTCAAGGGAGGTGGGTGGAATATGGAGTCACAGCAATACATGAAAATCTAGGTATTATTCTGTATCACCTTGTGGAAGTTACTGCTTTGAAAATATATACCTCAAATAATTTTGCTTCTTGATTTTAACAAAGAATAAACACAGTTATTTTATCTGTCAGATATCTTACCAGATAATTTGAAGTGCCTCAGCAACTTTTACATAGTCTGGACACCTTAATATCTTATTTGAAGGAGCAGTGTTTATTTCTTAGATAATTGGTGCAATTGAGAGAACATGCAGAACCCAAAATATCCTATTAAATACAGTTCTCATTTCAAGAGCATTCAAAAATTTTATTTGGGTTGTCATTTCTACAGAGATACAAACTGTCTTTTTACTTGATATGCACAATTCTGTCTTAAATTCTATAGGAATTAATATGATTAACTTGTACCAATAAACAATTTACTTCAGATTGATGGATATGACAAGCAATGTTAAAGTGGCTGCAATAGCCAAACTTAAATGAAACAGTGTTCTCTTTAGTAAAGAGCCATGGGTAATTATGAGAGATAGTAGTCTGTATTATGAAAGTTGTTAGTACTTCCCCTCTGTTCCTCAATGAACTTGAAAAATTAATTTCACTTTCAAAAAAATACTCAGTTTTGCCCATTTTCTCTTGAGCTTCATAATACTAAATATAACTTCATAATGAATGGCAAAAGACTTTTAACTTTGTTAGATTAATTTATTTAGAATGTAAGCAGATTTTAGATTCTATTGATACAGTAGTCGGAGCATAGTATGACAGCTATTATTTTAATGTAAAAATATTTAGTTGCTTTCACAAAATTACTGGAGAGGTACACACAGATATAAATCTGACACTAGATATTTTAAAAAAATTATTTGGTGTTGGCCATTAACAAAACGATTTTGTGTCAGTTCTTGCTGTTTGATGTAAATCCAAGGAAATAATTTGGAGTGCTTGAGTGTGATACAAACCAAACTTTACCATTCTTCACTCATTCTTGAGTCAGACCAGTAAGTTCACCACAGAGCGTCAAGAAGTTTTCCTAGCTTGCTATAGAAAGTATACTTCCCTGCACAACAGTCTTGGCATCCTGCTATAACACTCCCAGTCAAAGAATGAAGGAAAAATATCTTCCTACAAGCCATTTTGTAGTTCTTATTGCTAAAGCATTGGTTTGACTGCCATATTAGAAGGGACTATTTGTTTAAAGAAACTTTATTACACTTTGGGGCAGTTATAAATCATACATGTTTCTCATGTATGTGTTTGAAAGCTATACTTTATAGAAAAGAATGTCAATTTAGATACCATGAAGAAAGAATAACCTTTTCAGTTTATTGAACAAGTACCTATGCATAGTTTATATGCCATATTTTTCTCTAAGTCAAAATCGTCTTGACGGAGCTGAGTCACTTGAACACAAAGGCGAATGCAGACTTTGTCATGTGATACACTTGAAATGTCTTGGTAAGCAAGAAGCAGTAACACAGGCTGATGGTACCAGGAAGCTAGCTAATTTCTGCATGGTTTTAATATTAAGATCTTCCACTCATACTGCAGCTTTGCACACACTAATTTCAGTGAACTTTGGATAAAGTCATAAATGAAGTGAAGGGCGATCAAAACTTTGCAAGTTAGGCCAAATAATGTGATAAATTTGCATATGCTTGCTACTTTTCTGAGGATTCCTTCATTTAAATATTTTTTTTTTTTTTAAATCTCAGATTTTTAGAAAAGCAGTGGAAATCTCTAGATTACACACAGATCCCTTTTTTGGCTTCTGATTTAGAAATTCTTAATAACATCCATATAGTATACACAGAGGTGTTAGTATCACTGATTTGGATCAGCCTTTAATGAGTTTCTCAGTATTTTAAACTGTTTACACAAATTTACGCTGTGGATTTTCATTGTGGTTTTCAATAAGATCAAAATATGTGTCTGTTAGAGTAAATTTTTTAAAAAATCGTATAAAACTATCATATAACAGTGAATAAACATATGCAAATTTATCAAGCGTCTTCTGTTGGGGATATTTTTGTTGTTATTCACAGTTCATTATGAACAAGGTTATTAAGCAGTTTTAAAGTGCATAGTGGACTCTATGCAAGTTGATAAAATAAATTTATTAGAGATAATTTTTGACTTATATAGTGCAGATAAACTATTTCTATAACTAAAAAATAGGAACAAACTGCTTATCCTATATAATCCAGAAGTATTTCCCACACTGTTATTAAATAGTTATTTTAAGTAGTGTCAGATGCAGTACTGTGAGTGCATGATGCAACAGACTTTGGATTAGAGTTCTTCAAATGGCCTGGCAGTGCAGGGATGGTTTTCAATAAGCATTGTCATTTCTGCAGATAAAAGCCTCATTTACTTTGTTTATGTGTGCTGAAAAAAGGCTTACCCTTTTTTAGCCTCATCTAACATGTATTCAAACCAATAGCAAACTTCAGTACACGTTGGATTTTTCCTTCAAAGGAAAGGAAATACCTGCCAATTATTGTACGTTAGACTTATAAAAAATATTTATCCATATGTAGGAAAGAAAACCAGCAGAGGTAGTTCAGCAATGGCTCACTGTAATTCATTTTGCTGTAAACATACTCTTTCTGATATCCTAGTATCCCCTTAAAAAAATCATTCTCTCTTGCTTGCTTGTATTGTTCTGTCCTCATAAAGTGGGTGCTGTGTGTGTTGTTTGGTTTTGCTTTTCTGCTGCATTTTGACTTGTGATATCTAGATATGCAGTAAATCTTTTTTAAGATAAAATAGGGGTAGCTGAACAAATGTTTTATTGAAAATGTTGTCAGGAAGCAAGGAGTTATTTTACTGCTTTTGGAGAATCACCGTAGCCTACAAAACCATGGAATATGGGTTAATTCTGTTTGTTTCACTTTTGTGATACTACTGTCAAAAAAGCACTTAAACATGTAATAACTTAGGAGCATAACTTCAAATGTAACTGAAGTGGCTGCTGCTAGGTGGACTTTTCCAAATGTTTCCTCTTTAAATTTTTTCTTTTTTTTATTTCCCCCCCTAGAGTTGAGTAGCCCAGGGATTATCCTGCACTTAAAAGCCCCTTGGAATTCACAAAAGGTGTCTTTTTCTGCTGCTGTGCTAAAAGGCATGCTCTGAATATTCCTTAATATATGGTGACACAAGAATTCCTTTACAACTCCAAACTGTGACCATTTTCCCGCAATGCTGAGCAACAGATATATTGTTTCTCCTTCTTCCCTCTACACAGTTTCAATAACACGAGAGAACTCAGAGGGTGAAAAATACCTCTTTCATAATGTGATTCAAATCCCAGTCTTCATGACCCAGGAACATGTCCCTTGCTCATGTATTCCACTGTGTAAAAACTATTCAAGATTAACTAAGCCATAAAAGGGAGAGTCAGAATAGCTATAAAGTCTGGTTAAGACCTTCATGTGAGAGCAAGAATCTTAGTTCCTCTTTAGGGATTTTTCTCTGTGTGTGGTGTTTTTTCTTTATTATTTGTTTGGTTTTAATGATTCTTTAATGTCTGTCCTATGGAAGCACAATTAAGACTGTTACCCTAGATATAGGAGGAGAAGGATTTTTGAATCAGCAGATCAAATTTGTAGGTTAGAAAAACTACAGTGGAAGGTCTTGCAGGGAAAAATCGGCAGGGTGAAAAAATGGGTAGAATGTCATAGATAGGACAGATGCAGCACCAGGTGAGGTGCTGGAGTACTTTACTGAAAAAAGTACTGTAACTGAACTTGGAATGGGAATATAGATGCTATCCCAAAAAGAGAAGAGAGGAAAAATAAAGAACTGTCTAAAGTGGATGATGCTGTTGGAATATGATTTGTATACCTCTGAACATCTACCACTTAAAAGTAATATGGAATTTTACATATTTTTACTAATGCTTGACAGAGTTTTCCTAGTCTTCATTTCTCCAGTAAAAATGTTCTGTTTTTCTGATCCTTTGTACTTATTGCTTGTAGCTATGAGCAATAGTATTAGCAAGGTAGCTGATTTAGTAAATACTCACTAGTGACTACTGTGGGATTGATGGCAAAGCAATCCTAAGACAAAGTCTGTTAATATTAATGGGTTTGCCATGTTAGATGTTCATTAGTTTGCAAGCATTCAAACATCCAATATTTCTCATCTTTCTGCCAGGTAATTGTTCCTGGAATGCTGGGAAAATTAGTTTGAAAGCAGAGCGAAGCAGTATGCTGTCTCTAACTAGCAAGGTATCATTTCATTCCTGATGAAATTCAGGACTACAAATTTTTTGGTCCTTTTCAGAATAAGGAAGAGAAAATTGTTTAATGTTCAAGTTGCATTTGCATTAATTATAGCTGTTTAATTTTTATACAGTTATAACTGGTTTTGCACAGTAAAGCAAACAGAGCCTTGTTCTCCTGGTTTAATACTTAGCAATATAAGTGAGGTATATGGTTAATAAAAAGAACCAAATACATTGTTTAGATTTTTCATGGACCACTGGACATACATAATCTTCGAACCTGCAAGACAGCATAATTTATTATCTCCATTTTACAGCAGGTTAAATTAAAACATTGGGAAGTGACATTAAGGTTCTTTCATGAATTGCTTCATCCACAGAGTACTAGAAGCAAGAAATCACTTTTATTAGTGATAAAATGCTGAATTTTATTATAATCACAAAAACAGTTTTATGCAAGGATAGTTTATCACTACAAATATTGTCTTACTATATGGTGATATAAAACAAGTTATGAAAATTAGAGGGTTGTCTAGAATATTGAGGAACTAAAAATACCTTTAGTTGTTTTGTTGACTTTCCCTTCAATGTGACATGGTGAGTATGAAATGGAAGCTCATTGTGAGCAGGTCCATGGGCCTAAAAGAACGCTATACTGGAACAATTGAAAAGGGGAAACAAACTTCCTCAATATTTGTGGAGCCACTAACTTTGAATTTGGCTCAAACTAATTTATTGATGGGCTTTTTGTTGCAGAGCTCATTTGTGGAATTCTTTTGACTGCAGCAATGTCATATTGTATGTGTCTAGAAAATCATGAATGCCATCTGGTATGTAGTCCATACTGAAAACTGTGCTTAATTATTTTGGAGGCAAATTGTGTAAGAGTATTTCATAGCATTCATATTAGGAAGGCAAAGAAGTTTCATAAATAGGGAGAGTCAGCATGGGAAGGAAATAGGACAGGAAATTTCAATGACTAAATAAGGAACTAAGACATGAAGAAGGTGAATGCCTGCTATAAAATGAATACATACTGGAGAACTGAAAAAATAAGGGTATGGTATGTATCTAGCTGCTTTTTATATGAAAAACAACTAACACTGCTCTTCAATACTATTAAGACTTTTTTTGGATTGTTGTAAGAAATGTTTCTACTAAATCTAGGTATGTGTGACAAATGGATCTTGCTAGATCTCTACAGCAAAGTGAATCGTTCCTTGCTCTCAGGTGTCATTTTGTATCTCCAATCCAATGCTAGTTTTCCTTTTCTTGTTGGATCAATGTTGTTGAGTTCTGCAGCATTCTTATTTGAATGGGAACTAAATCTTTTGAAGTCTACATCATAAATTGATTGCAATGTTTTATCAAATCCAGTCACTTTTGGAAAGGATAGAATCTCTAAAGGTTGCGTTGTGTCTGAATGTTGTTTAAGTGTCACCTTACATGTTTCTATAAAGAAACATGGCTTAGTGTAGTGTTATGTTTTGAGATTTGTTCTTTCAATACAACTTTACATTTGATCATCTGATACACTACATTACAGTGGTTTAATTTTCAGTGGTTCAGTGCATAGTGAGAGCACTGACTAAAGTAAGTACACTGGAAACTTTGGCTGCTGTTTCCTTATTTTTGAGCTTTTGATAGGTATTGACATGCATTTCTTCTCATTAATCAGATGTTTAAAATGCTCCAGATGCTTCTCCTTTCAAGTTTAAATGCATGTAAAGAAGCAATAAAATAACAGTATCCAAAAAAAAAATTGACAGAAAAGTAAAGTACAAATAGATACACTGGCAACATTTATCTTGAGTTCTTCCATGTATTACAAGAGTCATGAAATTGTGCTTGGAAGTTGCTGGTGATGACTGGATTCTTATGACAGATACAGCTAAACAAAGTCCCATAGAGACTTCCTTTCTGTGCATAAAGTCCTGTTCCTCATAGTATATAATACATCATATTCTAATGACAGTGCAGTTGATAAGTTGCATGAGAAGAATCTATTGAAGGAGTTAAAATTAGAAGTGATAGCCATGAAAGTTTTCTCAAGTGTGGGACTGACTGAAATCAACTCATCGATTCATCTTTTCTTTTTACTAACAGTCAATTCTGTAAAGAAAGTCTGAACTGGGAGTGGAAGGGAAAAATAAGGATACTGTGGAGGCCACACTCCACCTTCACTTCTTCTGTGGAGCATATTCTCTGGGAAGTACGTGGTATATAATACGTGATCATTTTACTCTTATGAAGAAATATGGGTGTGGATTTTTTTCTCCACAGATCTGATATTGGCCTTTTAAGAACCTGACATATTGCAAAGAATAAAGATACTTAATATCATGATGAAGGAGGGAAGTTTCCTTTCTAGGACAAATGGAGTATGTTTGGTTTAGTTCCAAAATATATAATGTTTTGGTTCATTTGTATAAAGTATAGCTCAAACTTGAAACTAAAGCCTTAGAAATGGGGAAAAGTGAACTGATATGGGAATATGTTTTCTATTCTTCTGTCTAAATATGTACATTTCCATAAAATAAAAACATACAAGCAACATGGATCCCAAAACATTTGTTTAAAATCTTGGTCTCCTTGACGACTTTAAGCTTCAGCATTTCTTTCCTTTATTTTCCTCTTTCAGCTGTAAGCTGAAGAAGTAAAAAAAGACTGGGGTCTATTTTAAACTAAGATGGGAAGAAAGAAAATCAGTGGAATATTATTTTAATAATATAATTTTAATTGTGGCAGTAGTTATGTGACTTGATTGTAGTTCATGTTCGTGAAAGCTATTCATCTTGGAAACTTAGTGTTAGCTGTTTGATAAATTATTGCTCTAACTGGATTATCATCTCGCTAAATAGAACAACCCTCCCATTATTTTTTGGCTCACCAGGAAAATCGGTAGCCTATAATCCAGTAGCATAAGCTAGAACATTTATTACATATATTTTATATTCACTCTAAAGTGCCGGTTTCTTGGAAGAGCAAGTTTTGAATTAAGGCAACAGATTGACCAAAATTTTCCTGTCTTGTAACGGAGGTCATTACATTGCAAACTTCTTCAAAAGAACAAATCGGTGCTTTATCCCTTGCTTCTGGGGAGATAAGTTGTTCTTTGATGCTATTACCAAATACAGAAATATTCCTATTTTAAAATGTAGATTATTCTCCTTTCCATCTCTGTATTGTTACAGATTTTGCCTGTTGTAAGTGAAGTTTGAATATGATTCACTAAATTCAAAAATAAGAGGGGAAAAGATAACAGGAGAAGAAAGTCTTCCAGAGTTTTCTCTCAAGTCAAATATTGTTTTATTTAGACTGAAGTGAAATTAATGATTTAAGATCCAAATTCTATTGCACTGTAGTCTCATGTGATGTTTGTCAAAGAACATAGTGGTTATACTATCATATAACGTCATCTGGAAATACATTAAAACTATCTATGACACTAAGAAGCATAAAGCTTACAGGAGCCTTTGCATAACTGTTGTATTCCCTTATTTCATCAGAGAAGTGTCATTCCCCTCTGCACCAATCTAACTAATTTGTCGTTGCATAGATGATACCTTCTATAAACTCTAGTGAAATAGACTATATTGCAGCTTAACAAATAATTTTTTTCAAAACACTTGAAGAGAAGTTTTCAGTTTGAATTGAAATTCAGGAGACAACTAGATGATGACTATGAATGTGCATCCCTTTTAGTTTATTTAGAAGGACATTTTGGGCTTTGCAGATTCCATGTTAAGGTTTGGGAATGCAGCCCACATGGTTGTAATTATGGTAAAGACCAGAAATGGGTTTGGTTTTTGGTAGTTTCTCTAGGAACTTACTTTTTTTTAGGCACAGAGAAGTGTTTGTGCAAGAACCTGATCAATGATTGCTGATTTCTTCTCCCTGGTATCCTGTGTCAGGACATGTGGGAATGGTTCAAAGCTGCATCAGGGGAGATTCAGACTTGACATTAGGAAACATTTCTTTACTGAGAGGGTGGTCAAACACTGGAACAGGCTTCCTAGAGAGGTGACCGATGCTCCAAGCCCGTCAGTGTTTAAGAAGCATTTAAACAATGCCCTTAATAACATGCTTTAACTTTTGGTCAGCCCTGAAGTGGTCAGGCAGGTGGACCAGATGATCATTGTAGGTCCCTTGCAACTGAAATAGTCTATTCTATTCTAGTGCCAAATGAGGTTGTTCTCGCAAAGGCAGAGTCAGCCCTTGAGCAAATCTTTATCTTCTCTTCTGTCTTTTGGGGCAGGAAGCACCTTTTGGGTAGAAGGGTACCACCTCAAAACTGCTAAGCTTTTCCTAAGCTGCAGAACCACTGCAGTTAAATACAAAGTACACTCTAAAGGCCTCTTTCCCCTGCCTCCCTGAACGCCTTCTGGGTAACATCTACTCTTAGCAGATGTATCACTGCGTGGTGTTTGAATGCTTCCGGCTTGTATGTTTCTGTGAATATTTATGGAGTTAACTGTGTCACCGTGCAAATGGATTTTTCTTTTCCTTTTTGCACTTTTTTTTAACAGAAGACTGAGTACTTTCAAGTTATCTGACATTCTTTGGTTCTAGGTGGTTATGTTTAACAATGTCTTTCATAAGACACAGCCCTGAACAGCCTTCAGGTATAGGTGCTGAAATACTAGTGGAAAAAAATAGGGTGTTTTTCTTTTTTTTTCTTGATTAGTATGCAAGTTCATGAATTAAGACAACTATTATCTCTAAACTTTCTAGCTTCCTGTAAGCAACATGAATACAGATCAATTTTCATACATCCACAGGCTGAATATATCTGTACTTTAAGTACTGGTGGGACTCTTGAACTATTTCATCTCCTAGCTTTTAAAGAGAAGTATTAATATTCTCTATCCAGTGTAGGTGCCTAAAGGAGGCAGCTAGGCTTCCTGTGCTGTTGGTGGAGAGGGAGGTAGGTTTCCAACTTCAGGGTCTGAATTGTCCTGCAGAGGATACGACCTTGTTTTGCTATAAAGGGACGCCAGCTTTCCAACTTGGATGCTTGGGATGTCCTAGAGCAGTTACTATGCATCCTGTGAATGGTTCTGTCTAGCTGTCTTGAGCAATAAAAAACCCAAAATGTGTGGTTGTTAAACCATTCAGACTTACCCCTTCTCAGTGTGGGCTCAATGCATGAAAACCATATGAACAGTACAGTTCATAGAATCATAGAATCATACTGTCCTTTCCTGCAAGGGAACATCCTCTTGGACAATAACATCATAGGGATGTTATTGTCCAAGAGGAGCTTGATCTAGGTCTAAGAGGTTTACGTGCACTGACTTTGAGGTCTTTTTGGGCAGATATTTTGATGTAAAACACAGTAAAATAGGATTGGGATGTTTGGGCTGTTTTTAAATGCTGACAATCCATAGATGGTTTTCCTTTTAAATAGGATCTGATGTTTAGTAGTGGAAATAATTGGTTATTTAATGGTATGGTTCCAACAGGTGTGTGTAAGTGACAGTCTCTGGGTTATGGCTCTATGAAATTACCATGAACTGTCAAATAGCAGAACCAAAAAACACAGGGCCCTGAGGAAAAGCCACTGAAGTTGCCAGCAGTTAAGAAAGTGTGGAATAGATGGAAGAAAGAGAGGGTGGCCAAAGCTTTGCAGCTCTATTGGAACACCTGAGTAGTAAATGTAATGTTGTGCGGTTTACCATGCAGCAAATACCTATATCTACTTTATCTCGATTATGAAATATTGAAACTTGTAGTCTCTTACTGTAAGAGACTAGTAGTTTCTTACTGTTAACACTGTGATCTAAAATGTAAATAAAAATACTTTTATTGTCATTAAAGATGATTCTCCAGTTATCACTAGAATTAACCCATCATTTCTGTCCTTTTATTCAGATGTTAGAAGTTTGTAAAGCATGAAGGGTAAAGTGACTTAGTTATTTGCATTTTAATGGGTAAATAACTGTTTCCCTGAATATTTTTAACTGTAAAAATAGTCTAGTGATAATTACCTTTTTTTTTTACATGTATTGTATGTAAGTTAGGGATACATATGCTAAATAGTAAAATTGAATATTTATGGAGTGCTGTTTGTCTATAAATATAGAAAACTAGTCATTATCACTAAAGATGTTTGTTAAAGTTCTGAGGTGGATAAATAATGAATAGTAGCTTATACATTGATATTTTCTAAATAAAATGTTTAGCGATTTTTGTTTTGTTTTGTTTTTGTTAATTCTGCTGACGACCTGACCCTGTTCTGTCTCAATCCTGTACCTACAGACCTCAGTCTGTCTCTGAAAAAAAAAAAAAAGAAAGAGGGGAGGGAAGCAGTTATAAAACAGTTGTTATGGATTAGTTATCCACATAAAACTTTGCTATTTCTTCATAAAGAAGTTGTGCATTGTGGGCATAAAATACCTGTCATTTAGTTACGGTAGGTTGCTTGTGGTCTAACTTAAGAGTCAGACATGGCAGTTGCTGACTTTTCTCACCTGGAGTTTGTGCATTTGGGCTAAGTGTGCTCCAGAGACTACCTTCCTTATAGGCAGCGTAAACGCAAATTGAGTCCCACTCAGAAATCCCACCTCACCTTACAGCAAACCATAAAGGGGCTACTCCTTATAAGATCTTGCACCATCCTGTCTGTCTCGTGATGTACAAGTGGTACAAACAGGTAGGTGGGATAGGTGGCTGCGCTGGACCAAGCACAGGGTGTCAAGTTGTCCATGTGCAAGGTATGCATCCATAGGGATTATACTCACGTCTGTGCTCCACAATAACTGTATTCAATACAGATCTGCCTTTCCTCATGGCCAGGTGTGAAGGTGCTCCAGAGGGAGCTGATGTGAATGGATGATAAGTTTGGCCTCCAGCCCCAACAAGAGTCTATTCCTTCAAAGCAGTGCAAATGAATCTGCTAAACCTCTCTCTTAATTTATTCTGATTTTTTTGGTTTGGGATTTTTTTCTTACTTTAGTGGTATTGAGTTTAGGCAAGTAATTTATATTATTTCATTTAATGGGGAAGAATGTGTTTAGTAGTCAGTCTTAAGATTCAGGATTAACTCTGTATAGCATGCAGCTTACAGAAATACCTGAATTTCAAAGATGAGCTTAGAGTTTTATATGTGAAACAAGAAAATTCCCACTAATTTTCTTTTCGCCTGACTCTTGTGTATAGTATTGGTGATCTCAATTAATTTTTGGTTGTAAGTCCTGGAAAGGTCCACCCATCTGATTTAATTTTATCATTGGCTTCAAGACCAATTATATTACTTTTTTTTTTTTGTATTTGTGAAAATGTTAGAGGATTTATGCTAGAGTGATGTCTGAAGTAGAGGCAGAATCATCACTCTTGTCAGTATAACAAAGCCTTTATGAACTATATTTTAGCTTAAATATTTTAGACAGCCTTAATCTAACTGTTCACAGTGCTTTTTAGTGTGATCATGTAACTTATTTTTCCATCTGAAAAGTTTTTTTTATTTCTACCAAAACTTTACATCATAACAACCTGAGAAATTTCGATGCTAATAACAATCCATTATTGATTTATACAGAGGCCTGAAAGATTGAAGTTGACTGAGGTAAAAATGAAATCTGAGTAATTTTCTGTACATACCTTAGTCTCTGCAATGTCAGAAATATATCATAGTTTTTGACAGAAACTAGTAAACTTGGGATAAACTGTATTGTGTTTGGGTGGTTCTTTGGGGGTGTGTAGAGGGGTTTGCCTCAGAAGAAGGTGTTGGTATCCTTTTGGCTTACATGGTTAACAAGATTTTTGAGATTTTGTTCATTGTTTCTTTATGAAAAGAAGAAATAATGATGAAGGATTTCCCTTCTCCCTCCCTCACCTTGCAAGAAAAAGGAAATAAGGTTTTCTGCAGTCTTGTATATAGTAGAAATTGTATAGCAAGAGACAAAACCATTATTTGTATTCGCAAAACTGTTGCAGCATTTTATCCACTTTTTTTTTCCCCCTCAAGCTAGTGTAAGAGGGTCTCGAGGAAGTACTCACCTTATTTTCAGTAAGTAGCATTGTTATCTTAATTATGTGTGTGTATGTGCCCACGTGCATGCACAAGAGAAACTCTAGTTAGTGCTCTGACCTTGTCTTTTGCTAATTCTCCAACAAAGCTTTTGGATTGCATGGCCTAAGCTTGCGTACAGCCTTGTGTTGCAAAGGTGTGTGTTTATTTTTTTTTTTCTTTCCATTTTTGTAGCTCTCATTAAATAAAGGTTCTGTTAATTGTTTATCAGCAGCTCTCCAGCTCAGCAGCTTTAGCAAAACTGTGTGATTTGTTAACTCTTTGTACTGTACTGCTGAAACCTTATGGGCCAAAAATAATAGGTGTCCAGGAATCACCCAAACTCAGGTAGTAGTGCATCCTTCTCTTGTGGTGACCCATCTCAGCTGAAGAAAATGCAAAGATGACCAATTATATTGTCATTGACACTTGCAATTCATGTGAAGTGTGGTGAAACTGCTTGGTTAAAACAGATAAAATATCATTACTACCTAAATAGTTGCTCTCCTGACTCCTTTATTGTGGTTTAAACAAGCTTTTCTTCAGATGTACTCATTAACAGAAAGAGTTGATCCTGTAAGCTGTTCTGTCTTAGATTCCTGATGCATTTAGTGGGACCTAATCTCTCAGTATTAGGCCCTTCTTATCCTACTTTAAATAATTAAGCAATGCAAACTTCTGTCATCAAGGTGTGTACTTCTGTGACTGATGCGGGCATGTGATGAATCTGTAATTCTGTTGACAAGTTTTCTGCAACTTAAAGTGTATTCTGCTCTTGGAGAAAGAACTTTAGTCTTGATTCCATGTTTTTGTCCCCATTATGAGAAACTCAGACTATCAGGTGTTAAAAAAAAAAACCCAAAACAAACCTGTTGTCTTCTTGTAAAACAATTATAACTGACACATTTTTATTCAGGTTATCAGATTAAAATTTAGCAAATCAGGGTATTCTCCTTCATCAGCTGGGACAAACTGTTGAGGTGGGATAATCTTGCTGCTAATCTTTAGATGCTCTTTTGTGGACCCTGAGCACAGTTCCGTGCCCATGTGTAATGACGTAGCATGGCTATCCGTGCTATCCTGAGAAAGAGCAACAAGCAGCAGCAGTGTTTTCAAAAACAATGCACTAAATTTCACTGCTATGTCCTTGCAGAGGTTAAATGTCAACATCTAATACACTAAATTTCTTCTGCTCCTTTTCCTAGCACTGTATCTGATGTAGATGTATCTGTTTTAGAGACATCTTAGCAGATGAATTGAACTTCACCTTTGTAATTTGCTGTGGTTAACGCATCCTGTCTAAGGGGGGATAAGCCATTACTTCTCTGTTTTGGTCTTTTTGTTCCCAAGGGACAAATCCCATGCCATTCCCATTTAGAATAGCTTGGAGTGGAATAGCCTTTTGAGACTTTTTGTTGGTTTTCACCAAGCAAAATAAAAGTTTATTATCTCCCATCCCGAAACACTCAAGGTTAATGTCTTTTATTCCTGTTTCATCTTGGTAGTATACCAAGCATTTTGTATTGGGTATCTACTTTTCAAAAGAAAAAAATAATAGAAAATGTGTTTAAAATTTATAGTGGCTGCAGCAGAACCATACACAACTAAAACTAATAGAAATTCTATAACATCATTCATGTACCAAACGGGTGAGGTATGTACAAAGCACTACTTATAAGATCTAGTGATCTAGGATGCAGAAATGCATAATTTAAACTTCCCTCATATGCATTTAGTCATTACTAATGTTTGTACTGTATGATAACTTGCTGCAGTTTATTATAAAAAAATAAAACCCAAAACACTTTCCCCCCCAAACAAAAAACAATGCAGAAGTAAAGCACAACTCTTACAAAAATTTCCTTATTTTTAAATATTTGCAGAATCTGAGTCTTAGTATACACTAAAGCCCCAGACAAACTACATTATAATTTTTCTGATGTATCTCAAATTATGCTTCTGATATGACTCATAGCAAGCATATGTTATCTGTAAGTTCTGAGCCAGACGCCTGACACTTTAGGCATGCCCATAAACAACTTTTAATGCATTCAGATGAGACTGTTTAAAATGTGTTCTTCTCTTTCTCATGTTTTGGTTGTTTTGAGGTGAACCAGCTGATATTAAGGTGAGAAACAATTATGAGCCCAATCTCATGGGGCACTCAGAGTACTTAATTTGCACTGACTTCAGGCCATGCTGCCAGAAAAAAAGCCAAAGAAGCAAAATCTAATGAGATCTGAATACACTAATTAAACTTCCCAAGCCAAAGGTTTGATATTTATAAAAAACTGTTGTATTTGACACTGCTCCATTTTATTATTGTTTTTCTGGGTATTTCTCCACATCCCTGTGTGGCTTTCAAGTCACACAGTGACTTTTGTTCAGTGCTGTTAATAATGCTTTTTGAGAAGAAAATGTTTGGGATATTTTTGCCCTTTTTCATGGGCAATGAAACAATTAACCTGTGCTGCGACAACCTTCAAACTTTTTAGGATGGGTTTTTCTTATCAGGTCTAGTAATTCACTTCTATGGAACTTTGATCTATGTGCTTGATATTTTCAATAAAATGGCAAGTCCATGTGGAAACAGATGCAGTGAAGCATCCAGTCATGAACTTGACCTTTTTTTTTATTCTTCTGCTTTGATAACATTTTTACAATATGAGAGACCATTTTTAACTTAGCGAAAGTGACATTTTTATTTTTTCCATGTACAAACAAAAGTAGAAATGTAATTTCATTGTGCCTTACTTTTCCCATTGAACTGGCTAGACCTTTTCAAATACCTTCTTGGATTATCAAAAGAAAGCAAACATTGTTTTCTTCATTGCAATACAATATTTCTGTATTTTTACATAGACATTGGTGGATGTATAATTTCAAAATTCACCCAAAAAAAGTGACTATAATCAGCCAGCTCTTTCTCCCAATTCTGTTCTGATATTGAACAGAGTAATAACATATTCTATTATGAAATATTTATAAAGGATGTTTAGGACTGTACTGAACATATTTTTGACTGAAGAATATAGACAGGTAAGATATTATACCGTCCTTCTGCAACTAAATTTCTTTAGTTTGCTTTTCATTTATAAGTGGCTACTCCTGAAGCATCTTCAAATACTTTTTGCCAGTCATGAGATGGCTGAGGTTGGCAGGGATCTCTGGAGTTCACCTAGTTTAATCCCTGCTCCTGCTCCAAAGCAGGGTTAGTTAGAGCTGGTTGTACAGAACTATGTCTAGTTGGGTTTTGAATCTCTCTAAGGATGGTGACTCCACAACTTCTCTGGGCAACCTGTTACAGTATTCGGTCACTGTCACAGCAAAAGGTGTGGAGTTTTTATTTTGTTTCATTTTTGTTTTTTAAAGTTTTTAGATGTAGTTCTCTGTTATTTCAGTTTGTGCTTGTTACCTCTTGTCTTTTCACGGGGTACCTATGAGAAGAGTCGGTCTCTGATGTATTTAAATACATTGAGATCCTCCTTGAACCTTCTCTTTCTGATGCTAAGCAATCCCAGCTCTCTCAGCCTCCCCCTGTATGACAGATGGTCCAAGCCCTTAATCATCTTCATGGCCTAAGTCATGCCACAGAAAAGAAAGCTGTTTCTATGGCACAGATGCAAAAATACAAGCTTCCTAGAGGACAGTATATCTTACATACCTATCTTGTTAATTTTAGTTCATTCAGTATCTACAGAATTCTGTTGCTTTTCTTGCTTTAAATAGCAATAGAAGTAAAAGAAAAATTCAGAAAGTATCACCTGGTCTACCTCATTCTTTCATGACATTTTCTTTAAAACAAATGCACAACCCACATGTTGTTGTGACTGTTGAGAACAGCGTTGTTAAACAAGAGCTGGCATTCAAGTTCCCATGAAGTGATGAAGAGATTTTGCATTGCCTCGGCATACAGGAAAACGGTGAAGACAAAGACACGGGTGAAAGGCTTTTGCCAAAAGGAGAGGCATTCCAAACTGGCTTTCTAATAACCAGAGAAGGTGACACAGGAAGGTGGGAATTTGATACAGCATGAAGCTGGGAGGGCAGACTTCCACTTGGTGCCAATGAGTCATTCTGCCTGTGCCCTTGAGGCGTGCCAAAATGAGCAAGACAATTGAGAGGCTTTTTTATATCTATCCAAATACACATCTGTATGCATCTATCTCTCTGGATCCTGGCAAGAAGTTATTCTGCTGGTGCAGTGCTCCTCTTCCCTAAAAAGGGAGAGTAGTTGAGCAACTGGTATCCTCCTTTGGATCCCTGTAACTGTAGTGCTGTGGAAGGAGAGGCTATGAGATTCATAGGTCTTCCTCCCAGCAGGTTCTGTTTCTGTGTTACATACTCAAGGAGGACCAGTGTTCTTATGCATTGTGGTCATGCTTAAAGATTCTTTTTAATCTCAAAAGAAGGGGAAGGTATTTCTACTGCTGCTTTGTCTCTTCTCTTCCTTTTCTTTAACCCACATAGCCAGGTGTTGTTTGTCAGTATAGAATCCATGAAGTGCATACAGTCTCTTTAGCTTCTGTAAATGTAAGCAAGGGGAATGGAAAGGAAGAATTAATCTGCAGAGCTATGGATTTAGGAAAGAGTTAGATAAAATGCCAAACTTGAAACACTAGATTGAGGTATATGTTACTGTTAATGTTTATTACTAATCAATAAACTCATTAACAATGATTGAACTTCTGGTTCCTACTGTCTAATTAAGTTATTTCTTAAGCACAACAAATTCAAACATGGTAGTATAAATGAAGGGAGTTAATCCTATGAGATGTATTTAATTAATTTATAGCTTGAATACCTGTTATTGATAGCCTTGTCTGGGCAATTAAAAATACAATCTATTTTAAACAAACTGGGAAATCTAACATCCTTTCTTAATGATAATCCTACTCTTAAGCAATAGCCAAGATTTCACTCCCTTCCTTACAAAGTTTTTAGTTTTCTTTCTCTCTACATAACTGTCATTTAAAAGAATCTGAAAAATTCCAGTCTGGGAAAAGAACCTCTACCTCCAATCTCTGTATGGAACACCTGAGAAAGTGTTGTAGATTCAGTCCTTATTGCATAAAAATAATCATAATCTGTGGTGCAAGTAATTCCTGTCATGTGCGCGAATAAGGGTTAAAGCATTATGCCCAAAGTGCTACCAGTGCTCCCTTTAGGCTTAGGGGATGCATCAGCAAACATGAAAACCTGGTGAGCCAGCAAAATTCAGTTCTAATTGCTTTAATCAGCAGGGTTAAAACACAGGCAAATCGCCAGTGATATTCACAGCTTCACAGTCTAGAGGCTTTTGCAGTGAATATAAAATATTGACACAGGGTCTGTGATGATTCACTTTTGCTACAAAGTCTTGTAAATACTTATGAGAGTAATCACCAATGCAGTAACAATTTGAAGATCACACAACTATTTTTCTTTCAAAAATGTTTAACAGTTTTATCATTCATTACTGTTACTGCATTATGCACATATGGTCTTACTGTCTAGCAACTATAAATCACACGTTGCAAACTACCACTGCCTCCAAACAGAAACAAAACTAGGGCCATGATTCAGTAAATGAGTACACGTGACAGCATTTTACATAAGAAGTGCTTAATCCACATTCTTAAATATTAGACATGCATTTAATAGCATGTTGAATTGGTGCTTAGGTTAGGTACAGGAAGCCTATATTGGTGCTTAGGTTAGGTACAGGAAGCCTATATGTTAAGGACAATGTGTACTTCATGGAAAGAAATACAAGAAGAGTGGAATCATCATCCAGAATTGCAGAATCTCTTTAATGAGCCAGTATTGACTTTTAATATTAAGATTTAATGAGTTAAGAGTTAAATGTCAACTGATGATAAGATTAGATCATTTTCTTCCTCAAAGAATGATGAATCTTTATTTTTCTTTTCCTTGAACCAGAATTAAAAAGACGGAAATCAATGTGGTTTTTGGTACATAAGTTCACTACTGCAGTCATTCACATGGGTGAGGTAACTTTCCCTTTAAGTGTAAAAAAGCAGCTAATAAGGATTTTCTTCTTTAAAATAAAACTGTAATAAGTGAAGGAAACTGGAAGTTCATAAAATGTTTTCTTTTTGTCACTGAGCAAAGAACTGAATAAACAGGCAGATTACACTGCATATGATAATTTTCCCCTGAACTCATTTTGAGTTAGTTCATAAAATCATTGTTTTTTATATTTAATGATCTTGCAAGGAATAACCAATAGAAATTTTACCATGACAATCCTAACATTTCTCCTAAAATTTCTCGATATTTCTATTTCTTCTTGCATCATTTAACATTAACACTTTACAACTTGCAAAACTTGAGATGATATCAATTTTCAAGTAAATCTTATCATCTGTGCTGTTTGGAGTTTGTACATTCTTCTGCTGAATAAATTCAGAAGTTTAACTCTTATATAAACCTAGCTGTACAATGAGAACTGGCTTCACTATTTTCCACACTTACCTGTTAGTATTTGTCAGCATACATTCTTTTTTTTTTTTTTTATTTGTGGTATTTTACCAATAATCTTAAAATTTAGTTTCGTTTCAGCTGGACTAGTGTTAACTGTACAGTAGTAAGACAGTAAATTGTGATGAGACATAGTTATGGCAAATCCTTAAGTCTTTTGGAAGCACATCTGAATTTTTGTGAATGTATATTAAGTATCAAAGTAAAGATTATAGTTAGGCTCAGCTTACACCTGGTGAAAATGAGAAACAAAAGCACCTAATCTCTTAATATAGTGAAAGGACATTAAAAACTTCAGATAATCTTTTCTTCTAGATAAGAACCATGCTTGCTTTTATATTTTGAAATCAAGTTGAATATTACAGACAGGTGTAGAAGCAGGAGTGGCGAAGCTAATAATCATGGTAGGTTTTTGTCAGGAAGAGTGTCCAAGGTCACAGTGGGGAGTTGTGGCAGTGATAGTGTATTGACGTTCTTCCCTGTAAAGTATGCTGTATTAATAAAGAGGAAAAACCTCTTTACTCTTGGTGGCTTTCTGGGTGAGCTAAAGGTAACCATAAAATGTCAGACACTAATATGAGAGATGGTATCATTCTGTGCTCTGTACCACGTGGATGAATCAAGCAAGTTGGAAAGGGAACTCTAGCAGTCAGTTGTTTTGGTTCTGTTTCCCCCTCCTCCCCTGCGGTGCTCTGAAACACTCTGTGAAGGATCCCTGGGATCTAGCATGGAGAGCAACAGAATCTGTTGTGTTAAAAGTAAAGGCTAAGTAGACTCCACAGAAGGAAATCCAAGGGGTACAAGGCAGGGTAAAACAAAGACTAGTGCTGCATAGTTAAGGTGAGAAATTAACACTACATTCACCTGTTGTGAAGGCGAAAGACTTATGAGGACAGGAAAGGAGAAATGGATACTTAAAAGAATTGTCTGGGAATTTAGTTCCTGTATCGAAACATCAGTGCATATCAGTGGAAGTATTTATTTTTATAGGTTTTCTCTGACCACCTTCCTTTTTCTATTATCTCTAACAAGAGTTGGCAGGACCAACAGTCCTATGTCTTTGGCATGCTTCTTTCAAATCCTTTAACTGTTCCATTGCCAGGTGTTTGGGGCTGGATTTCGTATTTTGTTAAGCAGTTCTATTGCAGGAGGCACATGCTTTTCAGTTTTAATTCTTGAGCAACTCTAAGAGGTTCATGTAAGTGGACGTCACATCTTTTTGATCTGCTAGGGTGCTTTGTCTTATCTCTTACTGCTCTCTAGAAGGATGACTCGGAGGCAATTGTAGATTTCTTTTTTTTTTTTTAAATATTTACTCGGCATATTTTGTGTTATATTTGATGTAAATCATAATGATTAGTTGAATATACCCACTCAACCAGCATCCTGTCAGGTTAGAACATACTTGGAAATTGAATTCCAGACCCTTAACTCTACTGACTGATGCATACAGATTTCAGCTACAGTAAGTTTGTATATCTGTTACAGTGGTGCTTAAATTTGAAGTTATGCATGCAAACTGAATGTAGGTTTCTGAAAGTTACTTATAGCTGTTGTGAATAAGACAGTATTTTTCCTACAACATGCTTGAAGGCCTTAGTAGTCTTGACCTGCACAGTTTTGGTATGCCAGCCAAAGCCATTCTTCTTTATTCCCTCTAGAAAAGACTGTGACAGTGTAGTGTGTTGAAAATACTACTTCCTAAATGACAATAACCTGGAAAGAGATTTGGTATGTATAGGAAGGACAGAAGCTCAGTTAAAAGTTTGTCATGTCATTACTACCATTCAGCTAAGTTTATGCTTAAACAGTGATAGTTTTCTGATTGCAAGAGTTCAACCAGCTTGTGGGCTTCCTTTTATTCACATCCATTAATCCAATTATCATGTAAATGCACACCTGCGGTGTTTATTTTCCCACAGTGACTGCATTCCTGTCCTGGGAAATGTGCTATTCTGCTGTATGTTCTTATGAAGGTCTTCCAAGACCTCTGTAGTTAATGTTACAAAGGAGATTTTCACTTTTTGTAACTCTTACAAGTAACAAATGAAGTATCTTTTTCTATTGCTTGGTTGTTGGGTTTTTTTCCAAGCTTGCCTTTGTAGAAGGGGCTTGAGATGGACAGGAAAAGCCATTTATGAACTATGAACTCTAAAAGACAGATTTTTTTGCCTTTTCAAGAACATACTGAACTCCAGCAGATACCCACTTTTCTTCTGAAACCATCTTCATTTAACTTAGTTCTCAGGTGGTGTTAGTGTAGAAATTTATTAAGGTATCCAGAAAAATCTAAGGTGTATACTGCGCACTGAGTTGTGTTGTGTAGATAACTAACTAGTTATTTAAGAAAGTTTTTGTATTTGGGGGAAAAAAAATGCTTAGACTTATGTTTTATTTCAATGAAGAACCCTAGCTTCTTGAAAACTGTTGCTGCTGATGAGCACTTTCATGTCTGAGATGTTTGCAGAAACTGCATATTGGTTTACAGAAAAAAAAAAAAACAAAACAAATAAGCAAAGAACAGATTAAAATCTATAAATGTGAGGAGAGAAATGTGCTGTAATTTGTCTTACTTTTTTTTTTATTATTATTTTTTGCTCTTTACATTCAGCCTTTGTTTTTTAAGTGTGACAGCTATTTTCCAGCTTAACCTCATTCTTTTTTTTTCTATTATTTGTCTGTTATTTTTCTTTCCCCTCCCTTCCCCCCCCTTTTTTTTTCCTTTTTTTAAATGGCAATGTGTGTGTTTAATTCCAGTGAAAAAGGCACTTAATGTAGATTTTTAGTCCAGTAAACCAGTGATATATCTGGCCACAGCTCTCTGGAGTTGCCTCTATTAATTTCCTAATAAATTAGCATCTCACATAGGTTCTAACAGACTTACGCCTGCTTAATTAGGTGCTAGACAGTTACAGATACCACTCTCGGCTCCTCATGTTTCTGGGAGATGAAACACTGAAGTAAGCTGCGGGATATTTAGAATTATCTTATTGGGATTAGTTTTTTGCCTTCCACTCTAAGGTAGGGCAAATGCATTTGTTTGCAGCTCTTACAAAAAGGCAGCCTAATGGTAACAAGGCTTGGGACAAAAGATTAAATTTAGGGCTACTAGGCTTTTTTTAAAGTTATTTCATTTGATACGATACAGGTTATTGGATCAGCATTTAAAAGCATGTATAACAAGCTGCATTTTAAAATTATTCTATTTTCCCTTTCACTTCTTTGGCAGCATATCTCAGAATCCCTAATAGCTGATAATAACCAGCAGTTTACCTTGACATTTCTAGATAAAATATTGATAAAAGTATCACTCAAAGGTTTTCATGTCATCTTTATAGATCTGTACAACTTACTTTCCTTCATGTTTCTCTGTATGTAAGATATCGAACACCTGCTATTTGCTAAGCTAATCAAGAGAAGGTCTTTTAACCTTTTTCATGTGACTGAATCCTTCTGTGTCCCTGATGATCTTACTAGCTATTCCCAGACTGTTTTCCAGTCTGAGTTCATCATTCCTGAGTAATGCATTACCAGAATATTGCACAGTGTTCCAAGACCTACAAGTTTTGCATTTCTGTTAGTAGTTTCCTGGCTTAGTGCTTCCTTATTTCTGCTTAAAGTATTATCCATACCCAGTATATTCTAAGATTGTTACAGGAGGTGTTTGGAGTTAGCCTACAAGAACATTACATTTAATCGTGATTTGTATTACACAAGTTCTTGAAGTCATCCAGCTCTTCTGTGATAGTCTGACCCTTTTAGTACTGGTGGCACCTATAATTTCATTTGCACATACTAATTTTTCTAGACTGCACTGGAATACAGAGTCTCAAACTAATCCTCAAGAAAACGTATTAGGTTTGTATTTCCGGTCAAAGTGCTTTTCTTTTGTATACAACTCACTGTCATCTTCTGTTTTGCAAGTTTACCACAAGGTTTTGTTTTGGTGTGATTTTGAGTGGTGAGGACTGGGTGCAAAGCAGTGATTCCTCAGATACTGCAGTTTGCCCATTGCCAAGGATACTAAGTTGATAGATAAGTTGGATAATCTTAATAGTAATTTGCATGTTGCTGATGGCTTGATTGACATTCCAGCTTGTAAGTACAATACAGAATTAATTTGCGGACTTCCTGTTTTCTTGTGGGCTGTTTGATTAAATTAAGAATTTGCTTTCTCGTGACTGCTCATTTATGCTCTGTGGCTGGGAGATAAATGGCTTACACTCATTAGTGAAGACCTTCAGGAAGAACTGTGAACAGGGCAGTGCTTCAAACGAAGTACAAATTAAGGGCCAATACATTGGGAGGCTGTGTATCCTCTCCCTCCAGAAATTTAAACAGTTTCCATAACAATACTGCTTTGTATACTAGGAATGGGCAAACAGTTTGAGGACCCATGCTAGAGAAATTTTTTATAATATGGAGTCATAAGAGAAATGATTTAATGAATTAATTTAATAATACTTTGTTCCAGCTGCAGTTGGGAGTGTGACTACTTGAGTGGAGGGTTTTAGCCTTTTTTTAAAAACAGCATGCTGCTAAGGGTTGTAGTTCTACACAACAGAGCCATAGGAAATATGGGTGAAAAGGGAAGAGAATATCAAACATCATTAAGTGACTTTGTAACCAAACAGTGTCAGTAGTAGAGAGATTTGTTTACAAGAAAATATCTCCTGCTCTGGGAATTCTGTCTTCCATGGGAATAACCCCATGTTTCTAGTCTGAAAAGAATGTGTATGTAGATTGAAAAAAGTATTTCCTGTTCTGTGGCTGACCAACTGAAAAGAGTATGCAGTGACTATTTTCAAGGAGACCACGATTTCCAAAATATAGACAAAAATAATTGGATTTGTGAAATTAGATCTGGTTCTCTCAAAAATCACACTGAGTTATTGAACTTCTCTGTAAAACCCCCAATTTAGTAAAAACCCCCCCCCCCAAGGCCTGCATTTTAAAGTTAAATATAATTTAGAACGTTTAACAGCAAAGTATGCAAGTCCTTGAATAAATGAACTAATTTCAGAGATTTTGATCTTTGATTTTATTACTGTTTTCAATTTTGAGTGGTCCAAAAAGCTTTGACATGACAGTACTAGAATTTAGCTGCTTTGAACACATTTTCTTATTTTAGAGGGGGAAGAAAGAAGTATTTATGATAAATGTTAATAAACTTTTTTATTCTTCCAGATGGGAATTCAACTTTCTAAAAGCATTTTAAAGACCCTTTGAATCTGCCTCTTAAAGAGAAAAACAAACCCACACTTGTTTTCTCATACAGATTCTGAAAAAAAAAAAAGTCCATGATTTCATTGTCCTTCTTGCGAAGAAAGACTAAGTTTAAATGGGAATATTACCTACCCAGATTGGGACTTGAGGGGTTAGTACTGTATTTTAAAAGGAAATACACATAAGATTCAGCAAACACCTAAACATGGTTAGGAACAGTATGATCATATACCATTTATTGGAGACAAAAAGCATTAGGAAACTCACAAATAAACACATCCTCAAAAAATTGCTTGTCCAGTTTAAATGATGTAGTTCTTAAAGTTTGCAGAGAAACAGACTGAGTAGTCTGCTAAACGGTAGAGCACAGGGGAGTCTCTGGATTGTCTGGTCTGTGACAACATGGAGGTAGAGCATGTGTTTCTGAATGATATTCTGTTTTTGCTTAGGCTTGCAGTGTCAGAGAATCCACAAAACTCCAGGTAAACAGCTCCAAGTATTAATTACAACCCATAAAGACAAAAAGAAAAGGTTCTATAATGTTGCCTCTCCAGCTTTCTACTGCTGTATCTCATTATATCTTCATCTACCACATTATATGGTCCTCTAGTGCTGGAAGAGAGGGACGACCAGCAGGATGAACCCCCCATAATCCAAGAGGAAGCAGTTAACGACCTGCTACGCCACTTGGACACTCACAAGTCTATGGGGCCGGATGGGATCCTCCCGAGAGTGCTGAGGGAGCTGGCGGAGGAGCTAGCCAAGTGTCCTCGGTGCCAGGGAAGATTATGGAGCGGTTTATCTTGAGGGTGCTCACAAGGCAAGTGCGGGACAACCAGGACATCAGGCCCAGCCAGCACGGGTTCATGAAAGGCAGGTCCTGCTTGACCAACCTGATCTCATTCTATGACCAGGTGACCTGCTTAGTGGATGAGGGAAAGGCTTTGGATGTGGTCTACCTGGACTTCAGTAAGGCCTTTGACACTGTCTCCCACAGCATTCTCCTAGAGAAGCTGGCGGCTCACGGCTTAGACAGGTGTACTCTGCGCTGGGTCAAAAACTGGCTGGACGGCCGGGCCCAGAGAGTTGTGGTGAATGGAGTTCAATCCAGTTGGCAGCCGGTCACGAGCGGTGTTCCCCAGGGCTCAGTTTTGGGGCTGGTTCTGT
>NW_008825101.1:48626-52732 GCF_000699105.1 Pygoscelis adeliae
CTTGATGATCTTAGAGGTCTTTTCCAACCTAAATGATTATATGATTCTATGATTCTATTAAAGTAGTTTTGTGTAAATTTGGACTGGAATGAAATCTTCACTAAAGTAAACAGGTTTTTATTTGTTGTCTTACCAAAGGTTAGCTATTTCGATTAATTGGTAATTTTTACAGCTTGTTTCTGAAACCATTCCAGTTCTTTTTAGCATCTTCCATCCCAGAAATTATGTGTGTAGTAATTGATGAAGTTGGACATCAACTTTTACTTGAGATTCTGCATTTATAGGTGCAAAAGTTACTTTGCTTTTAAACTCTATGTTCTGTTGAAAGCTAATATTGAGTGAGTTATTTCTCAACACCCACGAGGTAATTCTGAATTAACTCCTAAAATAAGTGGAGTCAGAACCACCAGGTCACTGGTGAAACGTCCATATCATGATCATTGAGCTGTTTCAATTTAATATTTTTAAGTCTGCAGTTTATATTGTGTGGTGGTGTTTAAAGTATCCTTATTAGAAATTGCTAGTAGACACTAACCTGAAGCTTGGAAAACACTGCTGTGATCATTTTCAACAGGAGGGTTCTATCCTTCCTGGATGAGGATTTCACAGGTAAATTCCAAAACATCACATAATTATTCCTAGACTGTTTACCCAAAAACCCAAAGCAAAAAATCTTGGAGATTTAACTCCTGTGCAGAAATTCATGATCAATGACAATTCTATTCAACAAGGAACTCATTCTCTTAAAAATGTAATACCTTCCATCTGTTATAATGGGGGTCCATTCATGTGACAGCACCCCAAATCAGATAGTCTGTCAAATGGTTGCAAGCAAGATATCATAGTTTCAGAAGTCACTAGTCAGTAGAACTGTGATAAATAATCATGGGTGTGCTCATAGATTGTCCACTTCAAGGCTGTAGTTCTTACCTATAATTTATGCTAATGAATATTTATTTACAGGGGAATTAGTGATTTTTATGTTTTGAATAGAAAATAACTATGCTGTGGTAACTTGACCACTTACAGTTGGATTCTGGAAACAGTCTCTAAAATAAGTGAGAACAGAAAATTATTAACAGAACTGAAGTCCCATCTGTGTGGGTTTGTTTGTTTACTTTCATTTGAATAAAGGAGTCTTCAAAAACAAAATTTAGAGTTGGATACTTGTCATCTTAAGGTCCTTTTTTCTGACTTTTTTTTATGGGATTGTGTATCTTCCCTCTCTCTCTTGCAGCAGCCAAAAAACCAAAAAACTTTTTACTATAAAGCAAACTGAAAACCAACAGAAAAGGTATTATCTTTTAGCAAGTACTTGCTGTGCCAGCTGTTTATCCTGCTATCACAGCTGCAGAAATATGAAACTTAAGTTTCATTCAGCTGACCAAATAGTTTTGAAATGCCCCCAATAATAAATGTGTTCCTGTAGAGGAATAAATTCAAAATATAGATTGGTGTGCTTTAATGGGAAAATGGTAAAACTCTACCCGGTGTGATTCTCAGAATTGACTGTAGCAAAGTGAAATGATGGACAGTGACTTCTTTGAAGTAAGAAAACAAAGAAGGAAAAGGAAAACCTTTTCTGTAATGGTTACTTGCAGGAGGTATGTAGCTGTGATAATTCACTCAATTCATGCTACTGCTCTGTGACTTCAAGACAGAGCCAGTGTTAAAGATTTGAAAAGCATGGCAGGGCCACAGTGATTTCACTTGCGAAAAACCCACCTTGAAAACCACATGCCCCAAAACCCCCAGTCCTCAGTGTCAATTAGGTATTTTGAAGCAACTCCAACTACAGTTGAACATCTACAAATCACAGAGTACAATTGGATTTGAATCTGTTAAGCTGATTTTATTTCAGTGGTACGGTTCTGCATAATTAAAAGGATAAACTTTTTCCTGATTTCTAGCTCCATTTTTCTTTGTGTAGATTGGAATAATTTATGAGGGATATCCTGGCTACAACCTGTTGTGATATCAAGGGTTGCATCTTTGCATTACACAATAAAACAGTACAAATGAGAGAGATTAGAACAGCTAAAATCCCACTGGTGATATGCTAAATCTAGAAACTATTCTTCAGCTACTTTGCTGTTCTTCAAACTTGTTTTATTAGTTTAACCTTTTAAGTTATGACTAGATGAGACCAAAAAGGCATACGGTGGTTTTGTCAGATGCTTTGAGCTTTAGAGCCACATTTGAGCAAGCATGTTAATCCCTGTCTCATAAGACTTTCTCTACTTTGGAGTGCCTATCACTAACATTTGTCCATAATATTGGGGACCTTACCAATTCATTCATTTTGATAGGAGACAGTTTAGAAAGCAGAGAGGGAGGTAAGTGATCCACTGGTCAGTAACTGAAGTTACATTTTGTAGGAGAAACCAAGCAAGCTGAGGGAAGGCAAGAGAATAATAAGGGGTATTGCTTCAGAGGCAACTGATGGGGTCAAAGAAATATGTGGCCACATAGAATTGGGCTTCTGAGATTCAGTTTAAAAAAAAAGAAAAAAAAAAAGCCTTAAGATGTTGTGATGAGCAGTGTTAAGAAAGAAAGGTGGAAGTCCAGTTAGAGAGTTTTCATAGTGAACTTGAGAGGCATTAGAGTAGGTGTAGAAGACAAGGTTATTGATCTTAAAGCAAGAAAAAGAAGGCATGAAGTAGAAGTTGGACGAAATCCTGTCAAAAAGGCTGTGTTTTTACTCTGGTTTTATACTTTTTACTATTTATTTTTCTAACTTAAATTTCTATCACTGTCTTTTGAAAACATAATCACAAATGTGGAAATAAGTGCAAACAAAAAAAACACATTTAAGGGCTTCTGTATGTTTTGCCTGTAATAAAGTGCTGTATCAATACTTGATGAATGCACTGAGGATATTCCTATCAATATCTCACACTGCTCTATTAACGTTTTAGACTCCTTTCATAAATATTAAACTCTGCAGGAATCAGATCTTCTGTTATGGGGGCAATTCTGTTAGTTCAGTCTTTTCATTCTGTCTTTTATATTTCCTCACAAAATGACATTTTAAGTATTTTGCATTTAACAATTGTAATTCTTTTATGTGTTTTATTAAAATTTGGTGACTAAGTCTATTTAAAATCAATTTCAGGTGCTCTTTATGAAAGAGACTTTATTAAAAGCCTTGTCTCATACCAAACAAATTCAAAGAGAAAAATGGGGTCAGATTAAAAACTAGTTGATTTTTTTTGGTCATTGCACAGTTTTCTAACATGTTCTTACAGATATACAGAAGTTGAGAGGGAGTTTGAATGTAGCTGTTAACACAAAAATACTGTGATACTTCTGGGATCTGAGCTTTAGAGATGTTGAAAGTACTTCTTCTGTCCCACGTGCTCATTCAAAGCTCTTGCTGAAAACATTGGCAGTTTATATGCACGTGAGAGGAGGAGCAAAAATAATTGTGAAGGAGTGTGGAAAATCCAGAAAATCAGTTATCATGAGATTTAAGGCTTTGGTCAAGCAACTCAAGATGACAAACTCTATTCCCCATCCCCCCACTCTATTGTTCACTATGTGTATGTAATAGGATGGGAGGTACAACACTGCCAGGTGTTGTACAAAATCATAGCTTAAACTTACAGGCCTTAGTGTGAATGCATATGAGTTTTCTCTGGTGGTGTTTCTGCTTTGACTTCTGTCTGTTTATTTAGTAATCCTTGGCATAGGCCATAGAAATCCACTTTTCCCCTTTCAGTTAATAATGGCCTGGTGTTATGTCACTCAGGATGCAGTGATATCTGTTTAGTACCAGACTGCTCCTCTCAGTAAATTAAGCCAATAGCAGTTCCTTGCATAGTGTTATTTATATTAGGAAATTTTAACAAGTACATGTGAAGCTATTTATCTGGATGCTGATGCTTGGTTGAATGGCTTTGGGGGAGCAGGATTGTCCCCTAGCCATCCTTTTTGGAGGGATTTCTAGCTAATGAGTACATTGCTTTAGGATAGAAAGTATTTGTGAAATACAAGAGAAAAGAGTTACCACTTTGTTGCCTCTGAGATCCCGACTAGGTTACAATGCAGTGGTCAACCCAAATGGTATATGTGGACGATAGAGAATTGCCAATCCACGCAATTCC
>NW_008825101.1:52763-60539 GCF_000699105.1 Pygoscelis adeliae
GAACCCCCATATTGCTAGTTCAAGTATGCATATGTATATACATAAATTACAACTACATATTAATGCTCAGTCCTATGCCTTTTCCTAATGGCTGTCATTGCTTTTCCTGCTTTGGGTAAGCTATCATGTGGATATATGTATCAGTAGCTCAGCATGGATAAGCAGCAATCCCTCCCCAGCAGTGGGTGCCTGTGCTGCCTGGAGGTGTAAGGAGGAGGCCTACAGGTACTGTACTAATCTTAGGTGTTTTCCATCACGGGTTGGATAACAAGAGCATCCTTTTCAGTTGAGCTAATTCAGGTCTCTTGTTTCTGGTCATCCTGAATGAATTGATACTGTTTTTCTCCCTTGGTTGTCACTTTCTTCCCTTCTTACACTCCAAACAAGCTCCAGCTCTCAAAGACACATTCCTTTAATCACCGGTAATTTGTCATCGGTGGGTTGTTTACAGCCCTGGTTCTTTGTGCCTGTACTTTCAAAGCCCCTGCTGTCATACCATCCTTTATGCTGCATTTTTATTTCTCGTGTCATAGATAGTTCATTCTACAATGAACTTGTTACCACTGTTGAACACAATACACATTATATGCATCTCACCTTGTAAACAAATTGCTGTCTCCCAACTGTCTTGCATCAAATATAAGAAAATAATTCCTGTATTTCTCTGTACAAAATAATCCTAGAAGTGTGTGCTTGTTCTCTTAAGTGTGTAGTTAAGTGTGTAGCCAGGGTTTTCTTATTCTTTTGCTTTTGAGGGGCAAAGAAATTATGTAAAGAAAGAATGAGCTGAAAGTTGCCAGACAGGACAACAGGTGAAAACAATCCCCTTCTATGTTTCCTTCCTCTTCTGCGTACTGTATTTGTAGCCACTGAGAAGGAACTATAAACAGTATCTGTTCTTCTTACAGGTCTAACAAAACGTTCGCCCCTCCTTTTTCAGTCATATTACTATCGTCAGCAAAGAATTAAGAGCCAAATAATTGTGTGCAGCCAGGGAGACAGCAGTGTAATTTTGTAGCGAGTTGGGCTGAGGGACTGAGATGATCTGCCTTTGATATCCCCCGTCCCTGAGTCATCCAAAGGCAACCCCACAGCAGTAAGACTGGAACAGCCTGCTAGTCCCCTGAAGGATGTTTGTTGCTAATGGCTACAGTGAAAGCAAAATGAATTACTAATCAATTAAAGTGCCAGGATCTATCCCTTAGCCTTTCAGATGGTTCCTCTGTCAATACTGAGAGTTTTATTAACTACTCTGAAACTACTGTAGTGGAAATTTTAAAATTCCCTGCAATAGGAGGGGTGTTTGTACTGTTCTTGGCTGGGATAGAGCTAATTTTTTTCATAGCAGCTGCAATGGTACCATGTTTTGGATTGGTGACCAAAGCAGTGTTGTTAACACAGGGATGTAAACACCATGAATAGTGCTCACATAGAGTCAAGGCCTTTTCTGCTTCTCACACCGCCCCACCAGCGAGTAGGCTGGGGGTGCACAAGAATTTGGGAGGGGACACAGCCAGGACAGCTGACCCCAGCTGACCAAGGAATATCAGATACCATATGATGTGCTCAGCAATAAAAGCTGGCAGAAAAGAGGAGGGCGATACATTCAGAGTTATGGCATTTGTATTCCCAAGCAACAATTACACATGATGAAGCCCTGCTGTTGGGCAGGCTAAACACCTGCCTGTCAATAGGAAGTAGTGAATGAATGCCTTATTTTGCTTTGCTTGTGTGTGCAGCTTTTGCTTTCCCTATAAAATTGTTTTTATCTCAACTTATGAATTTTCTCACTGTTACCCTTCCCATTCTCTGTTCAGTCCTACTGCAGGGGAGTGAGCGAGTGGCAGGCTGGGGCTCAGCTGCCTGCTGGAGTTAACCCACAACAGTGCTACAGCATATAAAGGAATAAAGAACAAATCTCTCTATATAAGTACATATTAGACTGAAGTTGCCTTTTGCAATGTGCATAAGAAATAAGGTTGATTTCTTTCTCATCAGGATAAACATGATAGCAGAGTGTAAAGTGCTTAGATTTTCCACGCAGTAATTAGCAAAGAATTGCTACTTTCTCTTCCTCTCTATGCCACATTTAGGTTTTTTATTTGTTTGTTTTAAGTGTGGAAAACATATCCTGAAATTTGCTCCTTCCTCACTGCAAAGTAGTCAGAAGTTTACTTCTGGGTAAAGTTTTACAGATTAATTTTTTGGCTATTGTCATTCAGCTTCCTTTAGACTTGAGTGTGAGATAGGAGGCTTTGAAAGCTTTAGTTGTGAGATTTGTCCACTACTGATGAAACTAAACAGCTTGTTAAAAAAATCTTTGCAGAAAAATATGCGAAATATGCCTTAGTAAAACATCCATGTTTCTCTGTATTTTTAAATCTCTAGTGAAGTGGAGACCTTCCTTTTTAAAGGATAGCTGTTGTGGGAGGAGGAGGGGAACCAAAGCATGTCGTGGTTTAACCTCAGCCAGCAATTAAGCACCACACAGCCACTCGCTCTCTCCCCCTCAGTGGGATGGGGGAGAGAATCGGAAGGGTAAAAGGGAGAAAACTCGCGGGTTGAGATAAAGACAGTTTAATAGGTAAAGCAAAAGCTGCGCATGCAAGCAAAGCAAAACAAGGAATTCATTCACTCCTTCCCATAGGCAGGCAGGTGTTCAGCCATCTCCAGGAAAGCAGGGTTCCATCACGTGTAATGGTTACTTGGGAAGACAAACGCCATCACTCCAAACGTCCCCCCTTCCTTCTTCTTCCCCTAGCTTTATATACTGAGCATGACATCACATGGTATGGAACGTCCCTTTGACCAGTTTGGGTCAGCTGTCCTGGCTGTACCCCCTCCCAGCTTCTTGTGCACCTCCAGCCTTCTCAGTTGGTAGAGCATGGGAAGCTGAAAAGTCCTTGACTAGTGTAAACGCTACCTAGCAACAACTAAAACATCGGTGTGTTATCAACATTGTTCTCACCCTAAATCCAAAACACAGCACTGTACCAGCTACTAGGAAGGAAATTAACTCTATCCCTGCTGAAACCAGGACAATCCACAAGCACAGGACAGTAGAACAAAGTGGATATGATGCTAAAATGCACTTTTCTTGGTGAAATTTACTTGAACTAAGCCCTAAGAAAATTTTTCTGAATATGCCTTTAATGCTCCTGTTCTACAGATTTCACTTCTCTTATTGTCCCCTCTGCTGTGTCAGTATTACTTTATGTAGAAGTCTGGATATAAAGGTTAATAGAATTGCTCAGTTGGTGATAACGCTCAAATCTGTAACTGCCTCTGGATCCTGAACAGTGCTGAAATTAAGCTATTAACAGTGGCTTTAATGCTTACCCTAAGAGTGGCCACATTTTTCCCTTAGAGAAATAATCAGCAGAAGGACAAAGTGGAGATGTATTTGCAGATTTAAAATGCTTACCCCTTGCAAATCTCATAGCCAGCTGAATTGAGGTCAGGTGGAAGAAACCGTGTTGCCCTCTGAGAAGCGTCAGGCAGTATTTCTCATTCCAGGTCTGAAATTTCTAAAGTCCTTTTTGTACTGGGGAGTTCCTTCCCAGGAATCCAGTCCTGCTTTAGGGACGAGCGAAAAACAAGTCGGGTTCCTTGGGTACTGCAGCTTTAGGGGTAACTCCATTTTCCTTTTATTTCCTGCCCATTTATTTGTATGGGCTCTAAACAATGCCTGTTCTTTGATAAACAGGGCAGTATCTGCACTTCTGGTCTTTCAATTCTTTTCTGAAAAAGTACATTGGAGTTCTGCAGTAAATCAGACTGCTCAACATACTTGTTTTTCCTGCCTCACTTGCACACCTTCCTGAGCACATATTCTAGCTGAATGTACATAGTGATAGTTGAAGGAGGGGAAAAATTAGTGATGTAAAAATGAGTGGTTTTTTTTTTTTTCCCATCAGGAATTGTCAGTTCTCATTTAAAAAAAATCCCTGAATCCCTAAAATATTTGGGAGAAAATGTTTTTGCAGTCATTGAAAATTTGAAATTTGAAGAACGGCTTCACCGATGCTCTGATATCAAGTATATAACAAGGATATTCATTCTAATAACTGTGCTTTTGGAGTAAGACCTCTTACTTTTGGCTTTAATTCTGACAGTGAAATCCTTGTCCAGTTGAATACAGTGACAAAACTTCCATTAACTTCACTAATGCAGAACTTTGCCTAAGGCATTTCTGTTACCATTAGTAATAGTGGTAGTAGCCTCCATTAATTTGGTCAAGGTCTATCAAGATCAGGTTCTGTGATGTGTCCAACTAATAATATCAGGAAGCAGAGGGAACTAGCACAATCTTTAAAACAGTACAATGTGGTAAGAAGGCTTTTATTCAATTCACATCTCCATTATATTAGAACAATAATACATATTTGTCCGGTACAGTGGTCCTATTCTTCGGTGGCAACATCCAACTCCCTCTCTCAGTAGGCTCAGAATGACCGCACAGTCTTCAAAGACTCAGTATTATGGTGTGAAACCATGGCAGTGCTTTTCCTATCTTTGGGATATGCTCTCATTCCTAACTAGTTTAACTGTGTTCATCGAATAGCAATCTGTTTCTGCACCTGAGTCTATGGAAGTAAAATCTGTCCTTCAAAATGGAGAATTAGTCTCATTTCTCTATTAGCTACTGGAGTGCTTATAATAACTCTTACAATGACTCACCCTTGACTATATGCCCTAATTGAAGGCAATGCTATTCTGGGTGAGTGAGACTTGTGAGACTAATTTTAAAGCAGGTGTTCATATCTTCAGAATAAACAACTGTTTTGTTTTTTTTTCTTTCCGTATTGGTGCTATAATAAGGGGTACAGAATGTACTTAAAGATACAATAATTAGCTTGAAGTAGTAAATTAGCACAGAAGAAATCTAAGCTTGGACCTGTGTTTTGGATTAAGATCTTCATGGTTGCTTTGTTTAAATTTCTACCACTTGCATTGAAGTATATTGTCTCATTACAACATCTCACTCTGTAGTATGTTAAGACTATCTTTTTCAAAATTTTTGTAGATGTCTACATAGATTGCATCAACCTGTCAGATGACTTTTAAAAAGTATGAACTATTTCAGCAGACTGTAACCTTTGGATGTTGATATGTGTGTGAGGAATAAAGATTTTTTCAGTTTTGGTCAGAATGATGCATCCATCTGACTATGATACTTTGATATTACCCTGTAATATTATTCTTACTTTTGGATGGAACTATGAATATAATAAATACAGCATACATTTAAATTATAAGAGCATTACTATGTAGAACTTACATGTGTGCAAAAAGCAAGTATTTCTTGTTTGATACATTTTTCACTTCATGGTTAAAATATTTCTCTCAGATAAAATGGTAGATCTGTAGTGGTGACAGGTGATTGGAAATGTGGGCCTTCTACTCAACCTGATAATGCACCCAAATAACTGCATTGAACAAGTCCCATTTAGATCAGTGAGACTGCTAAAGTCAGCAAGGCTTATCTTGGAGCAGGTTGTTGGTTGCCTACAGAATCTGAAGGATCACGCCTCCAACAATTTTGAGTTTTCTGATACCTTCATAGTGTTTCAATTTAATTTCTGTGAGAATAATGCCATCTACTGAGTTATCCTGCAGAACATTTTTGGCATTGACCAAATAATCTCATTTATGTGCTGTTGTAGTTGGCTCATAATTTGTGAAATCTAAACAGGTTTTTCAGGTTGTTGTGGAGTCTTATCTGCAATTTTGTCCTCTTTATCATAACACCCTTACTGGGTAAACTAATATTTTATTGACTGACAGGAGATTGTGCAATTGCTTTGTGTTTGTCACATTCAAAGTAAAAACTTTAGTGTAGCCTCTATAAGACAGATGAAAAGAAACTCTTTATTTATCTGATAAAAAACATATTTATCTATTTATCTGATAAAAGTCCCAGTAGCCCTATGGCTCTTTTTGTACTATGTAGACAATTTTAACTGGAATCAAACTAGATATAGGTAATTATAATTGCTATCTCAAGTAAAGCTTTCACTCAAGAATTATTATACTCTTCTCAGCTTTTCATAGGAATAGTATATGGTATTGAGAATAATTGTTATCAAGAGTTCAACAGCAGATGTTCGTGTGAGTACCATAACCTAAAATTAGTATCTGGTTTGCCAAAGGATGTCCATCTGAAGAGATTAGTGTTACTTTATATACATGCATTTTAGTAGTTAAGCTGCATTGCATGAAATTCCATCTTCCAAAATGGAAGAAAGAAAATAGAAAGTAAAAAAGAAAACAGTACTCATTTGAAGAAATTCTTTGCAAACAAACGAATGAGAGGAATTAAGGCAAATACTTCCAAGCAGAATATGTTTTATCTTTTTTTAACAAGATAAAACCACTGTCTTCTAGTCCAATCTTTCAAAAATAAAATCCTTCGTTAAGTGACTTAATTGAAATGATTAGTATAAAAATAAGGGAGATGCTGGCACAGAACTGTTAGATTGCAGGATTGAATCAGACTCATCTAAAGAAAAAGTGAAGGGAAAATCCAGTAGTAAGGAAAACAGAAACATGAGGCTGAGGAGACCTGGAGTGGTGACATGAGGTTCATAGAAAGAGGGCTTCAGAAAAGACGTCACAAAACTTATTCTGTAATTGCAAAACATACTGCCACAGTACCTCTAAAGCTGCAACGTCAGTAGGGACAATACATGGTAGATGAGTAAGCAAGCAGAAAACAAATAGCACTGAAAACTAAATATGACATGCTTAAAAAAATTTTTTTTCACAAGGTGTTGTGGTTTAACCTCAGTCGGCAACTGCGTACCACACAGCTGCTTGCTCACTCCTCTCCCCCCTCCCCGGTGGGATGGGGGAGAGAATTAGAAGAGTAGAAGTGAGAAAAACTCGTGGGTTGAGATAAAAACAGTTTAATAATTGAAATAAAATAATAATAGCAATAATAATAATGTGATAATAATAATAATGTAATAATACTACACAAAGCAAGTGATGCACAGTGTAATTGCTTACCACCCGCTGACCGATGCTCAGCTCGGGGGGCCCCGAGCAGCGGCCCCCCGCCCGGCAGCCAGCTTTCCCCAGTTTATATACTGAGCATGACATCACATGCTATGGAACGTCCCTTTGACCAGTTTGGGTCAGCTGTCCTGGCTGTACCCCCTCCCAGCTTCTTGTGCACCTCCAGCCTTCTCAGTCGGTAGAGCATGGGAAGCTGGAAAGTCCTTGACTAGTGTAAGCACTGCTTAGCAACAACTAAAACATCGGTGTGTCATCAACATTGTTCTCACCCTAAATCCAAAACACAGCACTGTACCAGCTACTAGGAAGGAAATTAACTCTATCCCTGCTGAAACCAGGACAGTATCTACCCCTTATTCTATATCATCTACGTCATGCTCAAGTCTCATATTTTCCAGTACATTTCCATTAAACACCACCCCTTTTCCTGGGTTTCTTTATGTGTATATATACACACACACACAGACAAAGATATAATTTCTCTTAGTCTATGGGCCATCCCGCTAAAATGTTCATTCATTTAGTCCACGACTTTGGCCTCCATCTGTCATAGTAATCTTCCAGGGCAGGAAAAAATGGAGATGGTATGTGGTGTTGGATTGTTTCATGTTGAAGTCAGTTCTGGAACTATCATCATTGTGCTTTGCTTGGTTTCGTTGAAGTTATTCTTCATTAGTCTGGATGATTCTTATTGTAATAACATTAGTATGGCATATAATATTATTAGTATTATTAGTATATCTGTGTATTATTAGT
>NW_008825101.1:65298-118787 GCF_000699105.1 Pygoscelis adeliae
GTGGTTTAACCTCAGTCGGCAACCGAGTACCACACAGCTGCTCGCTCACTCCTCTCCCCCCTCCCCGGTGGGATGGGGGAGAGAATTAGAAGAGTAGAAGTGAGAAAAACTCGTGGGTTGAGATAAAAACAGTTTAATAATTGAAATAAAATAATAATAGCAATAATAATAATGTAATAATAATAATACACAAAACAAGTGATGCACAGTACAATTGCTCACCACCCGCCGACCGATGCCGAGCAGTGGCCCCCCCGCCCGGCTTTCCCCAGTTTATGTACTAAGCATGACGTCACATGGTATGGAATGTTTCTTTGGCCAGTTTGGCTGTGCCCCCTCCCAGCTTCTTGTGCACCTCCAGCCTTCTCAGTCGGTAGAGCATGGGAAGCTGAAAAGTCCTTGACTAGTGTAAGCACTACTTAGCAACAACTAAAGCATCGGTGCGTTATCAACTTTTTTCTCATCCTAAATCCAAAACACAGCACTGTACCAGCTACTAGAAAGGAAATTAACTCTATCCTGGCCGAAACCAGGACACAAGGGACCTACAAGCCAGATGTGAATGGAGAACACAACATCATGTTAGAATTTGAAACGAAAGGTGGAGAATTGCATGTTTTTATCAGAAGAAGAAATTCTAAGATAAGGTAAAGGTAAATGCAAGCTACCAATAAGATAATTGGTGTCAAACAGTGCCAGATTTTTGTTTCTATAATGGAAACTTTACATGCTTGCCCAGCATAAGCAAGTTCATTTTCCACAAAAACTGCTTTTCTGTAGAGTGAGATTTAGTGGAGATTTTGTTTGTTTAGCACACCTGAGACTTCTGGTTGACAGCTCCAAGCCATGTGACTGAATGCATTTCTTGTTGAGCAGAGAGCCTGTACATGTTTTCGTCTGTACAGAAACGAGTTGATGAAAGGAGATTGTGCTTGCAGCTGACTGCCATATGGGTATGACACAATGTTCTGTAGATAAATGCCAGGAGTCATATCTCTCCAATTGATGTGATGAATAGAGAGCAAAACTATAGAGCAAAGTAGGATGCCTCTCAAAGAATAGCAGTGTCCATAATGTCTCCCATGGATTGTACTACTAAGCCAGTTTCCTTTTTCACTTTTTTTCAAAGGGAAGAGACAAACTCTGATACAAGACTGACTTAGTAACTTCAATGTTTTTTTCTTTGCACGTTAAATCATCCAATATGGCTCAAAGAACAGCAAGAGGGTTTCAACCTTAAAAGGCTACATAGGTAACAGACATTTTCTAGTAGCAGCTTCACTAGGATATTCTTGTAATATCTTAGGACAGAAAAACAATTTTTATGTAGTGCCTATGTTGGTCTTTCCAATGCACCAGGCAGGTGCTTCCTGGCCCCTCTGTTCTTTGTAGTGAATTTTCATCTTCCTTTGCTCATGTATTCTGTCCTCCTTGGTAGCCAGAGGTGAAAAGCTAATATTTTTATCATTATTTTTCTCTATTCCCTAATGCAATTCCATTCATATATTTATGTTCCGTAATGTTTCATTCTCTGCAGTCAGAATTAGTTTTGTGACCATCGGCCATTCAATACCCATTAGACCCAGAGAGAAAATATAAAAAGTGCATGGGAAGGCATTGATGGTGGGAGCATCTATATAGGGATATCTCCATTGCAGACTCATTTAAGCTAATTAGTACTGGGATCAGAGTGTTCCAGTTAGCCTAACCTGAGTATAAGTATTCCCACAGCAAGGCCTTCTGTGTGTTTCTGTCCCTGAACCAATGTACATGTGTGCCTGGGGGAGCAAAGCCCTGCTGCTTTGTGCTGCGGTGCTCTGGGATTTGTTCCTGTGCAACTGTGAGAAAAAGTCTTGCCTTTGGAAAGTGTTGTTAGCACAGTGCTAGGTCATTCACCACATCTCTTTTGTATCTGAAGACAGGTTCTGGGCTAAGCTAAAGGACAGAATAAACTCTAGTTCATACATATAACTGAAAGCCAGTGTGTCTGGGGTCAAATAAGCATATAGTGAAGTTGTTAATAGGTAAAAATAAGGGTTGGGTGAAAAACACTTGTAAGACTAAAACCTAAGTCTGCAGTGGATAAATATTCTTGTTTAACTACTTTACAACTTGATTCTGTTCAAAACTCTTAAAAGAACAATGCACCAGTCAGAAATATGACCAAATGAAGATGCCTCCTTGTCATTTGACTATCCATCTTTACGCTAAAGAAACCCAATTAAATATATAATTAAGAATCTATTTTATTGCCATATGCAACTGAAGGTTATGGAGAGCCGTATGAGTGATGTTAGTACTATTTATTTTTTTTACATTTATAATAGTGGGGAAAGTTCAGGGTAGTATCTAGTGAAAAGCGATAGCTATTTGGAGCAGAAACAAATATAATAATGATGATAAGCTAATTTATTGGTTGGTGAGGCTTTTTAGTAAGCTGATAGTTTCTAATCACTTGTAATTAATAAGCGTCCATAGTACTAAATCCTTCTGGAGTAACATATTTGCCCTCAAAAGCTAGGCAGAAGAATTCATTGATCTCATATCTCCAAATAAAATTGCAGAATCACAGAATGGTTGAGGTTGCAAGGGACCTCTGGAGGTCATCTGGTCCAACCCCTTCCTGGTCAAGCAGGGCCACATAGACCTGGTTGCCCAGAATCATGTCCAAACATCTTTCGAAGGACAGTCTGAACAGTCCAGACAGTCTCCAAGAAGGGAGACTCTACAACCTCTCTGGGCAACCTGTGCCACTGCTCAGTCACCTTCACAGTAACAAAGTGTCTCCTGATGTTCAGAACCTCCTGTGTTTCAGTTCGTGCCCATTGCTTCTGATCCTGGCACTGGGCACCACTGAAAAGAGCCTGGCTCTGTCCTTTTTGTGCCCTCCCTTCAGGTATTTACATACATTGATAAGATCTCCCCAGAGCCTTCTCTTCTCCAGGCTGAACAGTCCCAGCTTTCTCAGTCTTTGCTCATATGTGAGATGCTCCATTCCATCACCTTCATTGCCTTTTGGTGGACTCTCTCTAGTATGTCCATGTCCCTCCTGTACTGAGGAGCCCAGAACTTGACACAGTACACCAGGTGTGGCCTCACCAGTGCTGAGTAGAGGGGAAGGATCACCTCCCTTGACCTGTTGGCAACACTCCTATTCATGCAGCCCATGACACCATCAGCCTTCTTTGCTGCTCATATTCAACTTGGGCGTCCACCAGGACCCCCAGTCCTTTTCTGCCAAGCTGCTTTCCAGCTGGGTATCCCTTAGCATATACCGGTGCACGGGCTGTTCCTCCCTAGGTGCAGGACTCCACACTTCCCCTTGTTGAACTTCATGTGGTTCCTGTCAGCCCATTTCTCCAGCCTGTCCAGGTCCCTCTGGATGGCAGCATGACCTTCTCGTGTATCAGCCACTTCCCCCAGTTTTTTGTCATCAGCACCCATACAGTTAATTAAATGATACATACTAATGGAAGAGAATGATGTAAGTCTTAGCCAGCATATCCTTAATGACTTGCTGAGAAGGATAAGGTGTAAGGGTTCTCTTCTCATAATGATGAATGAGGTCAGTAATTGTACAATTAAATGTTTTCACTTATAGTAGAATATGATATTATAGCCAATAGAAAATTTCCTGTTTAACTGGAGCTTATATCAGGCATAACTTTTGTCAGAATCTGGAGTTGTCTGTCTGAAGAAATATGAGCAGAAATGAAGGAAGAAATAATACATGTGTATTGGAAAAATGACATTGGTAAAAGTTGCCTGAAAGGCCTCCTGATAATAAAGAGAAAATGAGATTTGCTATCATGAAAGGAAATACCAGATAGGAGCTGCTAGTTATTATCCTATCAGAAAATACCATTGAAACTAAAAGCTGGTGAGATGGTGGAAACATTGGCAGCACAGTGCTTTTAATGCCGAAGGCAACAACTTTTAATTTTAAGTGCTTACCATTTAAAAAAAAAAAAAATCTGAAGGAGAAAGCAAACTGCCATGCTCCTATAGCTTCCTTGCAAAGTGTTGTTTAACGCAATAAAGGTAACTTTTGCAGTTGACAATGTAGGTATTAAACATTCTCAGAAATCTGCAGATGACTTATGATCCAGTTTGCAATTGGCATGTTTAGTAACAGAAAGGTTGCTGAGAGGCTTCTGTGCTTGAAACAGGAGCCTGCTCCTGACATGGATGTGAACGGCTCTGGGCAGAGGCTTGTATTCCCAAGCCCCCATACATTTCGGCAGGCAGGCTCTCAATGTGGGTATGACTCTTCTCTTTAAATAGCAATGATGTTCAGCTAGAAGACTTAATTATAAAGATTGTGTCTTTGGGTTATTTGTAAATGAATTAAAAAAGGGAAACTTGCTCACAATATTACAACTAAATGTCCAGCTAGTTTAGGATTCAACTTGATGTTAGAAGGCAATGCAATTAAAGTCTAAAATGGATTTGAAATTTTCTACCAACCCCTGACTGTATTATATTCAGTATTTAAAATAAAGTTTCATTCATGGTTCTGCAGTTAGCTACAGTATAAAAAAGAATTGCAGTATATAATTTTGCAGATGTCATTTACTTGTGGATTTATACAGTAACCAAAACTTACAACAGCTTAAAGTAAAATTAAGTGATCTATAAAAAAAATATTTTTGTCTAACTAAAATTGCATTTAAGAAAAACATGGTTTAAGGCAGGGTACTCCAAACATATCTTTTCTGAGAATGATATATAGTCCTTGGAGTCACTAGTCTGTGTGTAAATTTTTACAGGTGTGTAAAATTTCACATTCTTGTTTTTTGGACAAAAGCAAGGCTGTAAAAAACCCATGTATTCACAAATTTTCTGGGTTTAAGAAAAGAAGAAAACAATGGGTCTTGCTACTTGTCCCAGTCCATCTAAGAACTTGACATCCTCAGACTGAGATGACTGAAAAAGGGAAAAATAGTAGAAAGTAGGCAAAAAGAAAATGTTGCCTGGAAAGAAAAGTATGCATGCCAATCACTAAGTTTTATCTTAGTCTGCAAAATTCACAATGTAATAAATTTAATATTACATTTCACGTAACTAACATATATACATTGTGTACATTATTACATATAACATCATAATGTAATATTTATTATATAAACAAAATATTGAAAATAAAAGCTCTGTTTACACAGAGGTGAAAAGGTTTGATTATATGATGGGGTTTTATAGCTATATAATAAACAAAAACACTAAACTTGTTTCTTCAGATGCAAATGGGTTGTATTTCTTAAGTGGTTCTTCATATCCAATAACAGTTTATGGATTTTTCTTTACATATGATTTTTTTTTTTTCCATTAAGTTGTTTTTTCATCCTGATCCTTGAAATTTAGCTAAGTTGCAGACTGCAGCATTTCCATCCCACAATGGTAGTGGCTGAATGTGTTTCAAGACAGTAAGTGTGTCCATGTTTTTAACCTCATCATTGCTGAATTCAGGAGTCCACGTTTTGTGTAGAAGTGATTGACAATGGAGAAAGGTAATAAAGGTTTAGAGAGGGAAGGGTGTTCATATAATAGGTCTCTAAATGGGTCCATGTTTTGGGATATTAAACACCTGCAGTCTTTAAGAGTCAGTCTCTGGAACCTTTTAAGGTTTCAGATACCAATACAGATGGTCATCTTCGCTTAAATAGGAAACAGCATTTCTACTTCTCTAACTTGCTTCTGACTTTGAGGTAACGTTGTGTAAAGAAAGGGTCAAAAAGAAATATTTCTAAGTATAAAACCTAGAGTGGAGTTAACATGCCCATTTCAGGCCCTAATAGACAAACACAAAAAAAAGTGGCTCGTTTTTATAAAATCCACACAGTGGAGCCCTAATTGGTATTTATGTAGAAATCTGTTGAGATTTCTCTGCATGAATCTTGGGTATATGTTTACATGTAATTAATTTAACGTTGAAAAGCCAAACCCATGGTTTTTATTTTTTGGGTTTTTTTTTAATTGCTTCTGGTGATGGTTCTTCACAATTAATTCAGCAAGCCACAAAGTCTTAGAGAAAGAGGACAAAGCTACCCAGTGCTTGCAGAAGTTGTGTTTCATATTGCTGAATAATGCAGTGGTTTCCAAAGGGGTAAAAATCTCTGTCTTTAAATAAAGGCAGTCTGAAAGTCAGAAGATTTCATTCCGGGTTTTATAGCTATTAAATAGCCTATAGCAAGTACTGTTATGTAATCCTTTAAACCACCATTTGTGGCTAGCTGGTTTTCCCTAGGGGAGGCTTAGATAAATAGGTTTCTGTAATGCTCTCATGCAGGAAAAAAATTATAATCTCTAGATATAAAGCCAGGAAAACTCAATTTTTTTTTTATCACTAGAGAGAGAAAGTCTGGGAATGCTTCACACATCTGATGGTACAGTTGTTCTTCAGAAACCCGATATGCCCATCAAGTCTAAATAACCAGTCTGGATACATTGGTCTTTTATAAAGTACATGATTTGAAAATTGTTTCAACCTACTAATGAACGCAATACTATGCCAGTTGGAGTTCATGGTGCCCATAAATATCAGTAGGAGGAAATTTGAGCTACTCGTTAAGCATTTTTTTTTTTTTTTAAAGTAAGCTATGAGCAATATTTTCATGAAGAGGTATTGGATACCATTCTATGCCCAGCATAAAACCCTTCTGTAAAGGAAGAAAACACCTTTCTGGTCCATCATGTCTGTCTGGGCATTCTTGTAAGAGTACCTGTACAAATCCTGTGCCCTACTTCAGCCTTTTATGCATCAGCAGACCTGAAAGTAGCTGAAAAGATTTGGTCATATAACATAAGGCACGGAAATTGGAACTTTCATAGGGTGCTTTGCTGTAATTTCCAAATAGAAATATTTGGATTTCAAACAAGAAAATGGTATGATCTTGAATTTTAGGAAAACTATTTATCGATACCTTTTACACAAGTTATTTTTGACAAAAAAATATTCGATCCAAGTAAAGGATGAATAAATTGATACTTTAGATCAAATCATAAAACTCTACTTTGGCAGGGAGTGAGATAAAGAAACATGCTAACTGGTGTCCAGGTGGGTTTGCCCTCTGTTGGTCTTCTGGTTTTAAATATGCTTCCCTAGATGCCCTGGTTTCTGCTGGGATAGAGTTAATTTTCTTCCTAGTAGCTGGTATAGTGGTGTTTTGGATTTCAGAAACACTAGATTACACTTGTTGCATTCCAAAGTGTAAGGATGCCAGCTTTTCTTCAGCTATTACTTGCTGATCTTACTTACCATTGTCAATCTGGACTATACTGGCAGAGGGAAAAAAGATATTCTTGCCATCAGTACAGCTGGATTGTCAGACTGTGTGTGTGAAAGTCCACTATATAAATGTATATTTATGTTACGGTAATGTCTATCTGTTGATCTTTCAATTGCTTTTTTTAATGTCTAGCTTGTTATGGCTCTGTTGGTTTTATTTGTAGTTGTTTTTTCTCCCTAAATACCAATTTTTCCCCTTCTTTTGATTAATATATCACACTTGTCTTTTTTTTATTGTGTTCTTCCTTTTCAATTTCAAAGGAGAAAATGATACTGAGGGATAATCAACTCTCTCTGGTTTTGCTAGTGGAGAGCATGATGGAGAAGAAATGGGATAAATCTTTTTCTCCTTCAGTGTGAAGTAGAGGCTACCCTCAAGCTGAACAGAGCTCATCCTTGAAACCACACAGAAAAATATTGTATTTTTGATGTTGGGAACCCAGGGGAAATATAGGTTCATATTGTGCCAAATCCTTCTTCCAGAAAATGCATTTTTTTTAATGAATTTCTGTCTGGTTTAGAAATAGTAGAAAATTGAGGTTTACCTGTATATTTATATTACTGGGCTTAACTCCTTAATGTTGCACTTGAAACAATTATGTTTCTGAGGTCATAAAGAAGACAAATTATTGTTAGGTTTGTCATTTTGGGGTTGGGGGGGGGGAAGGTAGCCCTTTCTGATCCTTTATTCCATATCTATACTGCAAATCTATTTGTTTTCATACTTCCCTACTTGGTAAATAATTAGGCTTATTCTTCCTACACTAACTGTTCTTGTTTCAGATGTAATATAATTTGACTTTTTGGAGTATATGTAAGTATTAAATGATGTGTGAAACAAGTAATAGCAACCAGGATATTATTTTATCTCACACTGTTACTGCTATTGTTCTTATTAAGAAAAGCATATAAAATTCTAACAGCCAAAAATCCAGAATAGTCTTTCAAATCAAATGTCTACCTTACTTTTTCAAAAAGGGTTTGTGAGTAGAAGCAATTATAAATAATTATGGGTCCAGTGTGTTAATCTCCTCTAGGTTCCACATATGCCCCAAACAGTTTGGGCGTGTGAAACCTGCTGGAACAACAGTGTAGAGCTGTGTAGATGTTGTAGGAACCAAGTCTGAATGGTACCCTGCTGGTGGCTGGGTCTCACAATTGAACTATGCTCTGTACCTCACCTCGATTTTTTGGGGGAGGAGAGGAGGAGGGGCAGGGAAGAGTGAGTTCCCTTGGACGGAAGCTATGAGTGAACTAACATGCATGCAATATGTTTGATAATGGAACTGAGTTTTGGGAGAGAACAGAAATAAAAAAACTATTGGATAGCGTACATGTAAACAGAATATACCTTTCCAATGCATAAAAATTTGTTCTGTCTATTTACCTGTTCTTTTAAGCAGCCTTCTTTTAAGGGGAAGAAGATAGAAACTGGTTGTTTGAAATCCAAGAAGAATTATTAGAACTGGATGTAGTTATTCTCCACACAGTTGAAGATTTTGTGCCTCTCAAGTACTTAAACAGGGACTGTGGCAGATGCTATTAGATGAAAAAATTAATTACTGTAGAAGTACACTTTGGACACATCATGAAGTTGTACTCAAATTTTAGTCTTGTGAAAAGTCATTAAATTAAATTTATTCCACTGCCATCCCCATCAGGAAGGTCTTAAAATCTTTTCAGCAACTTGTCTGTGGTTTTTTCCCTCAGTGACTAATCAGATGCTTAAATATTTTCCATTAAAAAAATTAAGATCTCTTATTTTATTCCTGTTTTTTAATGACATAGCAAGTATGAGATGCCTTTACGAAACGACTAAAAGTAGAATTCCATATAGCCAATATATTTAGGGTGGAATTTATTTTTGACATATTTAGTCTTTTAATATATGGCTATATGTGAAACTTTCATCCCAGTTACTGACTTAAATGGTCTCCAAAGCATATCTAAGTGTTGATTCATCTTTTACTTAAAAAGTAATCTTCCTGTCATAAACTGAAGCAGGGAAAAACTACAAAATCTAGAAACTGCTTTTTTCAAAACCATTTGCTAAAGTTTCAGGGTTGATTTGTTTTCATTTTCACTCTTAAGAATTCTATTTGAGAAGCCTGAAGCTCTCCTTGGAGCTATTTAAAAGATTCTCAGAAGTCTTTTGTGTTTCTAGTAAACCTGTGGCTTGTTTTTTAGTTGTATGATTGTTTTGCTTTCCAGAATTTTTTTTTGTTAGGTCTGTGTTGTAAATCAACTTAGTTTAAGGGAAGTTGTCATGATTTATGGATGGAATATTTCACTTTAAACAACTGCTTTGTTCCCTGTTGATTATTCTATTATTGGGCTTTCTGGATTTTTTTTTTTTTTTAATAATAATTATGTAATATTTAGGTCTCATCTGTTCATCCTTGCATCTGTTATTCCCCCATATCAACTTCTGCCTTTCTGCAGACCTGAGACCCACTCTTAATGCATTGTAACTCTCAGCATGTCTACTTGTAGTCTTGTAAACTGTTCTCTCTCATAGTGATGAATTTCTCCTCCGTACTAGTTGTTTATCAAGATTAATCAACTCTTCTACCTTGAGCCCTGTAATACTTTAAAGCCTGCTAGAACAATTTTTTGGGGTTGTATACTGCATAGCAGCAACACAGCTTTCTCTTCTTCAGTGATGTCTTGTTTAGTCACACACATTTTTCCACAAGTGTTGTTGCTTCCATTGCAAGAAAATGGATAATGCCAGCAATGGCTAATTCTCCCAGTGAAGTCCCAGTGATGTCAGCAGGACTTGAATAGTGAACTTGCTATTGAAAATTTAGAAGTAAGTGGTTAATTTGCATGCTTGTGATGTTTTCCTGAAATAAGCTTTGTGGGAAGTTTGAAATCAATATTAACCCCACTACTTCCACCAACTGCAGGGACTAAATACATTGCAAAATTAGTAACAGACATTCTGTGTTTGAACTAGGGTATCTGAACGTGAGTGGATATAATTACTATATTTCTCTATAAAGCATTACTGTGAAGAAACACCATAGCATATAGCATTGTATACAGGAGAAAGGGAAAAGCAAACTGCCCAAATTCAATGACCCAAATAAAATGTTAGTTATGAAGGGATTAAATTTCTCCTTCCTAACAAAGACATTTCAAGGAGTAGGTGATAAGTTCTTCCATGGGCTATTCTTCTGATTATATGGGCTGTTATCTGAGAAGTGCAAGGAGAAGAATATTTTAATTTAGTTTGTTTAATGCTTTCAATTAGATGGCCTAGGAAGTAGTGAAAGACATTATATAAATACAGTCTCCCTTTATATAGGTATGAATTTGCACTTGTGCGGGTCAGCCAGTTGTATTTCTCTGGAATCCCATCCAGAGTTTGCATCTTTCTACTTTTAAATATGCCCATGGAATGGCTGGGCTTCAAAGCCGTGTGTTTATTAGCCGTGGACTGTGGAGTCTGTGCTGGAGCCAGGGAGCCATGTCGTGGTGGGGCCAGTTGGAGCTCAGCTGAGCCTGCCTTTATTGGAAATGGCTTTGCTTGCCTTTAGATGCAGTACTTTTTCCAGCAGCTCATATTCTCCCCCTTCATTTAACAGTCTGTGAAGGTAATTGGCTAAGCCTTATGTTTGCATTATTTGTTTATGCCGAGTTCCCAAATCCATTGATTGTTTTAATTTTGCCCCACTGGTATGTAACAACATATTTTAATACTTTGTTTCTCTAGATTCTCTTTTACAATTCCTTTTCAGTAATTCCATCTGAATATCAAAATTGTCATTTCTATCTAAACACCTCTCAGACCATGTCAGCCAAACCTTGTAAGTACAGCAGTATGCCTGTCTCCTTGGTGTTGCAAAAACTTTATGAGTTTTTCGCTAGGTTATGTATCTCCAGTGTCTGTCTAGCTTTGGTGTACAACAAGAGCTATTAGCTGCATAGAACAGGAAAGTTAAGATATATGTCAAAATCACCCCTTCCTTTAGTCTGAGAACATAAGCCTACCATAGGGGCACTGTAGAAAGCTCTGAATCTGATCAGGACTTTGCAGCTCAGACTTGCTCTCTTAGCTGATAAATGTCCTTACATCCATTCTGTTGATCAGCATCGCTAACTGAAAGCAAACCAGCAATGAATGGTGAAGAATTTTTAATTTAGGGATACGTTTGGTTATCTCACTTTCTCATAGTGCATAGCACACTAGTAGGACCTAGCCTTCATTTAATGTATATTGCTACATACTGCTTTAGCTCTTTCTATCTATAACTCCAGTCTGGAGCGAGGTGCCCGCCCGTGGCTGAGGGGCTCAGCCGTGCCCTGCGGTGGGGCCGTTGGAGCCGGCTGGAACCGGCTGTGTCCGGCACGGGGCAGCCCCGGCCGCTCCTCACAGGGGCCGCCCCTGCAGACGCCCGCAGCTGCTGCCAGCATCTTGTCAGGTAAAGTCAGCACAAATGAATAATTTTACTTAAAAATCTGAGTCCTATTTTATCCTTCTGTGAGACAGAGAAATGGGTAGCAGCATCTTCCGCCTGTCAGTCTATTAAAAGCTGTTGTCAGAGGAGTAAGGGCATTGCTCCTTTGAGTTCATGCTATCAAAGGAAAGCCCGCACCAGTGGGAGGGCACTAAGATGGCATATCCCTGCGTGTTGGGGGAAGGAGAGTGGTATTTAGAGTAAGTGGAAGTGTGGTCATTGTTGCCAACAAGGCTTTTGCTATGTCTTAACCTGTTGCAGTAAAATGTTCATTTTGATCCATATAAATTGATTGCTTTTGTGATGTTAAGCTTGCATTATGGTATTCCGTTAGTGAAGCTAGTAATTCCAGGCATTCATTAGTAATGTAAAGGGTATTGCATCTCAAAGTAATTAATTCAGTATGTGGTATTTGTATTTCTCCCAACATCGTATGACACTTTTGACTAGGAGGTGAGTGTTCAACTTTTCAGAAGCTGCCCTTTCTCTGCATCCAGCTCTGAGAATCTGGTTTCTGGGTTGATGCAGGATGGGGTTACATGCACTGTTTTAGGCACAAGTGTGAAAGGGACTAATTTTATATTTTATATACACATAACTGTGTGTATATGTGTATGTATATACGTGTATCTACATATTTATATGTGCATTGGCATATTCCATTAACTTTTCAGTTTTATTTAGTGGCTCATTTTTCTAATCCCTGCAAATATTTTTTTTTTTTTTATTTTAACCAAACTAAGTAATATACTGTTGTAGAGTATGAGAATTCCAATTACTTTTTACTTTTCCATGGAAGTTACATTTCTGGTTTGAGTAGCTGTCCTTTAATTGACTGAGTTGTGTTGTTTATGTAGTGCTATGTAACCTGTTATTAGCCAAATGCATTATCATGCATAACAGCTATGCTGTTCCGAAATGTGCAGTGAGATGGTTCTCCAGATGTCATTACTATGAAGTATAGAGAACAGTATAGCTATAGATCAGATCACAGCAACAGATGTACTTTTTAGCTTGGTCTGCTCTTTTTGCATTTGAGGATTTACCAGAGCAAAGCCTCAGAAGTCTAAAAATGATCTGCTGATCCTCCGTGTGAGTAAAATTATTAGCTGATGTTCATGTATCCGTGATCCTCTTCAATATCAAAATATCTGCTTTGCATTTTTTGTTAAATAGGCTTGTCTAGTTTCACTTTTCAGCTGTTGGGTCTTAACATAACTCTTTTGTACCAACTCTCTGTTGTCAAACTTCTGTTCCCTTGGAGGTATTTCCCACTTGTAAACAAATTATCTTTTTAATCTTTCTGACATGTTAAATAGATTGAGCTCCTGAAAGACTCTAAAGCATGTTCTTCAGTCCTTCACTTATTCTTTTTACTATGTTCTTGCTCTAGTTTATCAACAAACTTTTTTGCAAAAGGTATCCTCTGTCATGCTCCAAGATTCCTTTGTAATAACTTCTTGTTTGATACTTCTTAATATTTAAGCTAAGGGCAGATAGTCAGACTTGAGATACTTTATAAGACAAACTTTTTTTTTTTTTTAAATTAGTGGTGTTACATAGTTGTCTTCTAAATAACCATCTTTAATATAGTTTGGTTGGGTTTTTTTTATCTGCTGTTGTGAAATGATGCAGGAGTTGTAAAAGAAAAAAAAAAGAAAAAACAAAGACACCCCCCCCACACACACACACACATCAAAAAACCCCCAAGAACCCCACCGAAAAGCCCTCCATATCAACAGTTTTGCTTGCTGATATCATCTGTTATAAAACCAGACAAAACTCCCTTGGCCCTGTGTACTCTCTCAGCTCTCAAGTTCAGCTTGAGTAGTCTCCTAAAGGCTTTATAGAATGGGACTGCTCATTCCTGTCACTTTTGGTTTCAGTCTGTATTGTTGATGTGTTTCCTCCCATTATCAAAATAATGAGGTTGCTTCTGAAGTATGGGAGGCTCATGTATAAGAGGGAATGGTAGAAGATGGAAGCTGATGTGTTCCAAAGTCACTGTCTGGGCAACAGTTGATACCAACATAGTTGGCAACTCGCTGAGCTAATGGAAATCTGTATCATCTCTAGGTTCAAAATACCTATTTGTAGACTGAGAAAATCAAGGCAATGTAAGGTCATATACAGAATATGTTACAAACTATTGTGCCAGAGGGGTTAGGAGATGTAATTATCTTTTTAAATAAAGGCTTACATTTGGCAAGCATTGGCAGGGTCACAAAGGAAGTGTTGACAGAGCTTAACACAAAGTTTTGATTTGATCTGATTCCTACCATCACAATATTCTTCAGCTGCAAAGTTCTTGTAGACTGGAGAGCTAATAATTTCATAAAGACACTTTACAAACTCCTAAGCTGCCATCTTGCATCTTCTTTCAATCTAAAATATTGAGTAAATGCTGAATGGAAAAATGTGTTTTACTGGGTTTATGTAAATATTTTGTTTTGTTGCCCACCTGTGCCTTAAGTTGGATCGTCTGTCTGTTGCTTGCTGAATGGAGAGAACGTGATAAGGAAAATAACATTGTTTCAGACAGTGATATAATCAGTGTGCTGGACAGCAAATACTTGCACGCCCAAAGCCCTGTGTTTGTGCACGGATATCAGATAATTGTGTGTTTAACTGTGTAAAATTACCAGTTTACATTAACGGCTGCCAAATTTTTGTGGCATTTCTGGATTCTGATATACACAGTGGGAGCACATACAACTTCTAGATCTACACGTTATCTCAAAGAGTCAGGATAACCTGGAAGATGTTGTCAATATATTTTTACAGTGCTCTCCATACTGCTGGAGCTGAGCAAAATACATTATGTACAAAGCACTTCTTGCAAAGCATGATCACTTTTTAAGAAGAAATATCCTTTTCATAAATAAAAAATTAAAAAAATAAAAGAAAATAACAGGCAGAGAAAAGGATGGTTTTTTTCAAAGACTTTTAAACAAATCATGCTGAGCATCACTTAGGTGGCAGAAAGCATTAAAAAAAGCATTTGAGCTTTATTTGATGTCCTTTCATCTGCTGATTTCCAGTACATAAAATAAATTGTGAAGATTTAAAAGTGGATAAATTCGATAATACCCTTAAGTTTCAATATTTGTCTGTTTGTTTGTTTTCTGGGTTTGGATGTGGATTTTTGTGGTGGTAGTGGTGGTGTTGGAGGGGCATTGATTTTTGGGGTTTGGGGGAAAGGGGTTGAAAAATCAGACTGAATGATGGCAGCCTCTCACTGTTGTGTTACAGTGGATACTGGTTAGGCGGCTTTTCAGTGATCAAGAAACTACGCAAAGAGTATCACTGTACAAATGTCTCTTTGAAAAAGTGTGTTTTGTCCTTGCTGAGACACTTCTACAGTAATGATGCCCATTTGTTAGGTTAATATATAGAGAAAAGAAAGAATACTTTAGAGAAGAATTGCAGAATGCAGCATGAGGCACAGATTAAATGAATATAGCAAGCCTATTATGTGACAAGGCACATTGCACTGAACCTTCTTTTCTTGTTTTTAAAATGCAGACTTCTTCCTTTTCTAGAATAGGGAACTTCAAAGCTCTGGCGTTCACTGAAGAAAGAGAGATCTAAGAGAAGAACAAATGAACTTACCATCCAAAGCATGCACCTACCTGACAAAAGAAAACACACAAGATATGGGATAGGAAAGATATGGGCATTGAGAAATGTCAATATGAATACTGTTAAATTCAAGTAGAGATCTCCTATATAACTTCATGACTTGGTAGGTTAAATTGTAAAATCCCTGACAATGCTAACTCTTGTTGTGGAAAGGAAAATAAAAATTATTAAGGGTGAGATTTTTAGAGATAGTCAAGCCAGTGATGATTTAACTAAATACTTAATTTTTTGAAAATACCTCAGAGCTTGGCTTTTATTAAAGTGAATGGTAGGTTAAAGTTGTAGGCTTTTCTCAAAATCTTACTAAAAACCCATTGCATCATTAAATGCTTAAATGTTTTTAAAATCTGACCCTATGCTGTTTTTCCTTTTTAACATATGTAATAATGATACTAGTAAATAGAGTATGCACTACTATAATGAAAATTTCTAACAGCAGTATGTTGTCACAGAAAGATATAAATAAAAGCTTTTTCTGTGAAAGTTTCAGTTACTTAATGCTGAATAAATCAGATAAATCTCAGATTGGAAAAATGAGTGTTTTACCCAGCCAAATTCTTCTGGCATTTGGGGGGTGTTGTCAGTTACTTAAAGCTAAAAAAACTTTGAAAATGGGGACAGAAAAATTACATGAAATGTGATAGTTACACTTACTTCAGGGAATTATTCTCTGAACTGTCTTGGAGATTCCTCCGCCTGCGTACAATTGGGGAATGTTTGATATGATGCAGTTGTTCATTAATGAATGCGTTACTGTAGGCCTTATCCCATAATATTTTCAAAATTATTGGGTTACTTTCACAAGCAAGAGTTTGGAGGATTGGACATCCAGTCATGTGAAACCCATTTTGAATTTGTAGTGCTCTATGTTCTGCTTACTATAAGCAGGACTATAGGAGGCTTCTCTTCTGTATGTAGTAATAAAGGAAAGCAAATACATCCCTGGCAGAAGAGCACTGCTTGTAATAAAATCCTCCTGTCCCTCCCCCAAAAAAACAAGAAAGTAAATCATTCAACCCTGTCATAACCTGAAAGCAATGATATGGTCAGAGACCATTTTATAAATTGTTTATGTTGGGGAATACCTTCTCTGAAATGTTTTGGCAATGTGCGGGGCACATCTGAGTTATAATTTCCTTCTCTTTAAGACTGTTAATCACAGAAGTGTCAAGATAAATCCTATATTTTTAGAGGCTTTATGTAAGCTTAATACGGTTAATGCAATTGTCTGCATATCCCAGGCTAACAAAATGCTTAAGCATATTCTAATTATTCAGCAAGTCAGTAATTTCAAAGAAGTCCCACTACTATTTGTGGCATATGATCTGTCACGCAGTGTCAGCTTTCTGTCTGATGAAAAATGCTGTCCTTTTTCTTGGTAGGAAGTTGGATACTGCAGGGATGTAAGTGAATACAGGGACTTGGAGCTTTTAAATTATTAGAATTTAAACGGCGTCATTGAATTTAAATGACTTGCTGGTGAGCATCGTGATAAGCACATTTCTGTATGTAGGTTTCTTAAATAATTTTTACAGTCAAATTCTTCTTTAATGCTTGTCAAACATCCCAGAAAATGCTAATAAATTTTTAGGGCTGTAAAAAAGCGTGTTCTCACTTCTCTTAACTTGTATATCTCTGGTATGAATCACACAATCAGAACTTTCCTAGAAGATGCTGGAAATGTGCAGGTGCATGTCTATTCCTAAACACTTCAATAAAGTTTTGAAAGAATTTGAAACTGCAGAAATATTTTGTGAATCAAAAGTCACTGTTGTTTGCGTACATACCTGAAACATGGCACTACTCTGAAAGTTCGTAGGTGCACAACCTGTTCTTTTGAAATACAGTATCAGCCAAGTTGTTCTGAAAGCTTGTGCATTTTTTCATTATGTTCAAACTCCATTTTCTTTATCATTATAGTAGGCTAATGAATTTGATCTGTATTAAAACACTGAAGATCTGGACTTAAACTCTGTATAAAGCTTTTCCAGAAAGAGAATCTCTTACTCTTTCCTTCAGTGAGAAGGAGATGATTGTGCGAGTGCATTTCATAGAAAACAATAGAAAAACTTAGGAAAAATACAAACCATCAGGTCTTTCCTCCAAACTTCTAAAGCATATTTTGAGGGATGGACAATACATAGGCTAATAAGCACTTACTCGAACATGTTTGTCCATTGATATAAATGGAAACTGGACAGTTCTTTCTACGGCCAAAGCAAAAAAAGGTGAAAGAAAGTATATCTGGGGCATTTAAAATAGAATCACATTGAAATTAGCACATATTTCTTTTGTTTTCTTTTTAGCTGAGCAGGGAAATAGCAAAATTAGTCGAATCAATTTCCTCTGTGAGGGGGTGCATTTGGATTTTTATGGGGGAGGATAGACCAGGGTTGTATATTTTTTTTTTTTTTCATATTTATTGGAAAAAATGAAGTGCTGCCAAGTCACTTAACTGGAATAGTAGAAATGCACATTTTAATTTCCCTTTTAGCCAAATCAGGGTGGATCCTGCTACCATTACTTCAAAGATAGGCACCTCACCCTGCAAGTGTTCCGTGGAAAACAATGGAAAGAAGCGCAAAGCAACATTTAAGCAATGTCAAGCAATACTTTAGATGCTAGGAATCAGTTAGTTTCTCTAACAGGAACTGCATTCAGTTATTTACTTTTACTAGAGGAAGTAAGAACAAAACCTGTGTGTTGTGAGTAACATTAAAAAAGTAAAAGGGGGGGGGGGGAATCCAAAACCTGATTTCTGTAGTTTCTAATGCTATTGATTTCTTATTCCTTTTGGTGCTTCATTATACACATGCCACTTCGTTTTTCTATTTTTTTTTCATGCTAAACATGATATTTTGACACTTAGTATTCAAACCTTAGTGATATTAGCAATCTGTATTTCACAGTCAAAAGTATTTATTTCTGTTGTTAATGCACCAAATGATTCCCCTTCACACACACACTTGCATTTTATGAATTGTAACAATATGGTAAAAGATGAATTAATAATGATTATTTCATAGAACTTCCTATTTGAACTTTTGAATTCCTGGAATGAGTGCTGCATTCCACGCTGGAAAGGGAATATGTGATGTCATTTCCTAATGCTACCCAGCATATGCTTTCCCATATACTTTTTCTACACACATACACAAATTGCATTGACTTTTACTAAATCTCCTTCTAAATTGACTTTGTTGAATTGGTACAACTCTGATTCTACTGAGTTAGAGTGCCTTAGTTTAGCGTGTTAGAGAATTAAGCTAAATCAATAAAATTCACTTATACTGATTTAAGAGAGTTAAATTGATGGAATTCCCTGGTGTGTATTTTTTTTTTTTCAACTATTGAGAAGAAATGTGGAGAAATTAATGTCATTTTTATGCATTCCAGTCTCAGAATTATTTCCTTCACACTTTTCGCCGGAAGAAAACCAGCTAAAGTGGAGATTTGCCTTAGAATAAAGTAAGGAAGAAGAAAAGACAGCATGAATTACATTCATGTTTAAGTATGTGAAACTCAAGCCACTTTCCTAAGACTGGTGTCCAGGATTATCTCACATCCATCATGACTAACATAGAATTTCTCAGACAAGCTGCCTCCTCCCCACCCTCCCCAAAGAACCCAACAACCCACAGAATGTCAGAAATATTAATATATGTCCATCTTAGAAATTAATATAGTTCTAGTTTGCTGATGTTAAATTTCAATGTGGATTACAGGTGGTAGAGGCGCTTACTGGAATTATCTAACATTTTGGCATGAGATAAAATCATATTAATGTATTCCATGCTTCATAATAGGATAATGGATTTAGATGGTCTATGAAATTTTAAACTTAATAAATGTAGCCTTTTTAGTAAAACATAAACAGTGATCATCCCAATTTCTTCACTACCTTTGTCATAGTTCTGTTAAGGACTCGGAACACTGTCTAAATTTAGGCTCTTGATCTTAAATTTTCTTGCAGGATGGCAGAATTGTAATCAACAAGACAAGTTACCTTTAAATTCCTTTAAAATCATGACAATTTTCTTCTTTTTGCAGTTTTGATTAAGAAAAGTATTTTTGACCACAAAAAATGCAAGATTTAAAACAGCCTATGTGGCATCAGTTTTATCTTGGAATTTTGGCAATCGCAAGACTTGTTCTGAATAGCTGCACAGAATATATGCTCAAAACCTGTATTTCAAATGTAGGATGACTATTTTCATAGCTGGATGCTATATGTATATATTTTTCTACTGAATTTCAATTTAAGAATATTTAAGTAAAGAGAATTGAATTAATTTAACAGAAAATTTAAGTGAACTCAAGTTTTTGGTCTCTACTTCATCTTAAATTTAAGAAAAAGGAAATTATTTCATGGATTAGAACATAATGGTTTCTGCTTAACTGTTTTCAATTTCTTTATTGCACTTTTGATGATTGACTTTGGAATATTATTTGTGGTTTCCTCCAGCTTCAGCAAACTATTGCAGAACAAATTTACAGGGGAAAAAGCTAGATATTTATCTCTTGTATCTGAATGCCTGTAATTTATAGTATTTTTAAAAGACGAAGAAACATTTCCTGTTTTTTCCATACTGATGCCTAGCTATAATGTAAATGAAGTAAATTGAATTTTTGAGCTAGTAAGTTAGGGGGGGACTCATTTGTAGTGCTAAATAGATATCAGTTCAGAGCTCTGGGTTGGTTGTATGGGAAAACAATACTGTTAGGAATGTATGGCAAGATCTAAAGGGGCAATGAGGCAATGATCTGGTTGATCGCAACAATTTAAAAGAAATGGTTCATGTTAGTAATATATTATTATTATAGATATATAATATCATATGTGCTTGCATGTTATATATTATAATACAATAAAATTTTTATTATATATTATTATATTTAAGTAACAGAACTTCCCTGTTGTTAATTTCTACATACATTTTATTTCTGATACGCAGCTTTGTTATATTGTGCACGTTTCTACTACTTCCAAAAAGAATTCAGTGTTAAACAACCCACTTGATATCTCCATTCCTATTAATGGGTATTGGAAGCTAAAATGAGGTAAAACCACCTTACCTGAACTATGCAGTGTTGGTAGCACATGGTGACATGTGTCACTTACAGATCCTCGCAAAGAGGGAAAGACAGTCGGCATTCAGGATTTACTGTGAAAATTTGTTGTTTGGCGGCAACAAGTACATCTTCTTTAAAAAAAAAAAACCAACAAAACAACAAAACAAGCAAGGGAACCTAGTGAGCAAATAATACTCAATTTCATTATAAAGCACTGCTGCTTTCTGTTTGGCTGAACCTATCCCCTCTTCGTATTCTTTTCTAAATATTGCAGGTATAGATGCGACTGTTCCAGGCATAATACAAGAACATTGCTGGAGTTTCTTTGCTCTACAGTGACATTTAGATCATTAAAGCTGCTTTGATGGATGCTTCCTGGTGGGCAAATCTGTTGTACTTGAAAACTGTGATCGTATTGGTTCTACAGCATGATCCTATATTATTATCCTTTGTGATGTTTAGATACTGCAGTGGAGCATGAATTGCAATGATAGTGAATTTCTTTTCTTAGAACTAATGTATTTACTCTCCTTTTAAGTGCCAGGCTCCCTTTAAGTAACTTCCCTCCCTCCCCCAGAGAAATTACTTCCAGCTTATAAACAGAAAATAATGTTCTTCCTCAATGACTTCTGGGAAGATGTGCACCCAAACTTCATTTTGTAGCATCCATCTGAATAAATACATTCTGAAATCAAAGGAGAGGCATAGGACTTGCTCTTGAATATCCAGAAAGCTTCTTTAGAAGCTTAAATCCACTTTAGTTGAGATTTAGTTTTCGTAGGCTGATCACCTCTGTAAGTGCCATGAATAGTGCAAGCAAGGTGGAATGACTCTCTGATTAATTACCTGCAGTTTCCAGAAGATAAAGCATTCATTTTCTTACAACTTGAGCACAGGGTGTTTTGCTAAGGCTAGTACTTCGCTGTACATACTTGGCCTATTCTGACAGTTCAGAATTTCTGATTTGTGTTTGCTGATTAAACATTAAGCAGACTTGGCTGCAAGCCCTCCATCTTGAAGTTACTGTGAACTCCTTTCCCACCCTTAAAGGAATACCAAGTCTTTGCTATAGCTAAGTTGTTTTGTTTGGCCACAACCTTTACACCCTCCCTACAGTTTAAAGGACCCCCTGGGTTTCAGTGTTTCATTGCTATCTCATGTATTTATACCGTACATTAGAGCTGATGCATTCTGTAGTACATTCCATGTTGTTGAGTACTGTTCTTCTCCTCCATTCCAAGGATATATAAGATAGCCATTCGTTGGTTTTCGCTAATGTGATTAATGAGAAATAAATCAAGATTTTCTGTGACTTTTTGATGTCAAATAGAAAGCTTAGCAACAGTTGATCCCAATGCCGGGGGAACAGTTAATGCCCCCACCCTCCCCAAGATTAGTAGAACCATATCAACTGAAGATGGTAGATTTAAAAAAAAAAAAGCAATGCGCCCTCCAGCCCTCCAAAAAAACCCTAGTGATTTCAGTCATGTTTAGTATGTTGAAAACCATAATGCTTAAACTGCAAAAAGAGTAAACTGGTAGCTTTATCAGACATTATGTGGGATAATGCTGTATGCAAGGATGATGGTTATGAGATAGACACCCATGATGCTTGTTTTGAGAGTCCACCATACTGCATCCGTTTTAATTCTGTCTGTCAAATTCTAATTACAGAAAGCAGAATTAAAGGAGCTTGAGGAATGGAAGGGTGAGGGGGAATAATTCATTTTGGTACCAGTGTACACAGAGGATAGAGAATATGACAGGCAGAAAAGCATTGAAAATTTCAGGGTTTTTTTCCTTCTCTGCCAACAGACACCTGGAACGTGACAAGCTTATGTGCTGCCACTGTTGTCTCAACCAGTAGAATTTGTGACTACAGTTTGGTGACAGCCTTAATCTGCAAATTAGAGCAAAATGAGCCCTTTTGGGGACAAAATGAAGATAATTTTTATTGTTCACAATTCATAGTTGTGATATACTTTAAGACTCAGACCAGGATCTAGGCATTCTGTTATCTTTTCTGAAAATCTAAAAGTTTGGTGACTGTTTCATCCTGCAAGCCTGAACCTAGTGGAGCTTCAGTCTTTTCCTTGTCCTCTTTTCTCTGTCTCTCAGAATGAGTCTGGAGGCTCTGTGTCATCTCCTAAAGTCTGGTTGGCATTTTCATCACCCACTAATATCAAGGGGAAACTCCTCTGACCATAGCATAGCTCTAGTGATACTTTCTCAGAAGAGGTGATCCTTTTATTAGTGGATAGATTTTTCTTTTCTAAACTGTGTTTCCTCCCATTGGAAAGGGAAAATGACACCCAGGTTTGAATCACTTGTATTAGGCATAGATGGAGCAAATCAAAGCAGCTCCGCTCTTACCTGAGGATGACTTCTGGATACTCTTTTACAGCTCTTAAGAGGATAAGCCTTGAATGCAGCTTAACATCTCATCTTGGCAGCATGTTCCTGCAATATATACTTGCACTACTCCTCCTCCCAGTGTTCACAGATCTACCTGAACCATGATATTTTCACAGAACAAATCTATGAACACTCCCCCAAAAAGCAACCTAAAATAATTCATGAATGTAATTGAATCACAATGGCCAGGTTTTTTAGGTCTGTAAATTAATATTTGAAAATCATTTCCTTATCAATACATTGGGTGCATTGTTCACCATGTGTCCAAACAGCATCATGTATTTTCCTAGAATATCTTCCTGTTTTCCATCAGCTTCTTGGAATCATGTGGTGGTTCACATAATTATTGCCATGAACTAATGAATGTCAGTGGCATTAATATAACAAATAGAAATCTGAATAATCTATCATACTTGACTATAGAGCTCTGTAAAGAAAGGACTGTACTGAAGCAGTGAATTTGCCATGATGTATTTCTGATTGCAAAGCAAAAATTGGCAAAGAAATTCTACTTTCTCTACAGAATAAGAATGAAGCATATCATTGCCCTGAGGGCTTAATTTTGCAAAAAAAAAAAAAGTGAAAAGGAATGGTTTTGCAGCAACTGTGGCCCATGCACAAAACTTGCTTCACCCTCTGCACTGAATGAAGCAGTGAATCTTGGGCTGGGAGTGGAAAGGAAGAGTAGTTAGACTGTGCCTTAATTGTGTCTTAGTGCATGTATACGTAAGCTTGAATTACATAGGTGTGTTCTTGCTTCTTGGTGAACACAGAGAATCACAATTTAAATTAAAAAAAAAAAATCCGCTATCTTGTATCGATACTGAGTTCAGAGTATGGTGACAAGCAATTGTTGGGAAATAGCTGATGTTCTAGGTTAATATGCTGCTACATCTATTTCTGTGTCCATATTCTTAATTTAGTTGGAGATGCTTGCCTTAAGCCAGTTGTGCTTTGGGACAGTTAAATAAGGTGCTGGATAAATAGAACTCAGGTGAGCTTTTAATGTTTTAACATCTAATTGCTAAATAACCTCATCAATTTGATTCACACCTCAGCACTTCTCTAGATAACTTATAGCAAGTCTATCTGCTCTACTGCTGAGTTTTCCTGAGCTCCTGACAAGACATTTCTTTTTTTGAAGGGATGATGATTTTAAGCAGGCTGGGCTGCTTAAGTGATGGGGTGATTGATGCAGACTGTGGTGGCTCCAGGCAGGAAAGTCCATTTCCTTTTGTGAAATGAGACCTTATGCTGGTCATTATGCAAATAAAAACATAAAAGCTTAAGCTCCCTGCAGCTCTCAGTTCACAGAAGTTGTTCATTAGGGAGTATGTCTGTCTGGCTTCCTTCTTCTCCCCCAAAGAACTACCAAGTTGTTCGCAGTCTCAGGGAACATAGTTGCCTGCTGGCACTTGCTGCTGCGAGAGCAGCAGGGGTTTCTGAAAGGGGATTTTGACAAGCCTAATTGCTAGAACTGTTGGGGCTGCCTGCTGCCTGAGATGGTCACAATATCCCTAGGCTTTTTTTTTTTTTTTTGCCTTTTTTCCCCTCCTTCTTTAAAGGAAGAGCCTCCCTCTTCTAAAAGACTAATAGGAATTTACAGTTCACCTGCTCATACCTCAGTATACTTATAACTGTAAAATAAAATTACCTAAGAGTGTTAATAGAAAATTGGCAATTCAGAGTCCAAAAACCTTTATGCCAGGTCTCTGACATCCTTCCTTGTAACTGCTAAGATTAGTGGACTGCAAGCTGCTTGTAAGGAAGGGAGAGGTGCTGGCTTTTTTTATCTTTCATCATACCATCTGCAGATAGCAGTATGAAAGAAAAATGCCTTGTCAGATAAGCTTAAAACTTATTTAACAGATTAGAATCTTTTCCAAAATAGCATATGTAAAACGCCAAACATGTCTGAATGGTTATGAGCAAAAAGTAATACCAGGCTAACGTGATAAGATAAAATAAACAGAACCATTTTTCAAGTTGTGCTCAGAAGAAATACAGACTAAAACACTGCAAGCAGGTAGTTTAGGCTATTACTTTCTGTTCAGGGTTTGTAATATCAATGAAAAATTATGTTTCCTCTTTCTGTTGGTCTCCTGAATTAAAACCTGTTTCATCGTATTACGTAGACCACATGTGTTCTAAGCCAGCTAGAGCAACAGCTCGGGATGGAAGGAGAATGCATAGATTGTTTTTATCTGAGGCACCAGGGAGATGGTCTTTTATTCAGTAAATAGTCACAAAAGGTAACTCCACACAGCTAAAACAGCTGTGATAGGGAAGAACACCTTGGCCTCTTCTGGGCGCTTTCCCTTCTGGGGTCTTCAAAGGGGGAGCTGGTGGATGCTGCTATTTATTAAGCTTGTCAGCGCCCTTTGGAAGTTTCTCTTGAACAACGAGGCTCTGCTGCTGGATTCCTGTTCTGGTTTCGGCAGGGATAGAGTTAATTTCCTTCCTAGTAGCTGGTACAGTGCTGTGTTTTGGATTTAGGGTGAGAACAATGTTGATAACACACCGATGTTTTAGTTGTTGCTAGGTAGTGTTTACACTAGTCAAGGACTTTTCAGCTTCCCATGCTCTACCGACTGAGAAGGCTGGAGGTGCACAAGAAGCCGGGAGGGGCACAGCCAGGACAGCTGACCCAAACTGGCCAAAGGGATATTCCATACCATGTGACATCATGCTCAGTGTATAAAGCTAGGGGAAGAAGAAGGAAGGGGGGACGTTTGGAGTGATGGCGTTTGTCCTCCCAAGTAACCATTACGCGTGATGGAGCCCTGCTTTCCTGGAGATGGCTGAACACCTGCCTGCCCATGGGAAGTAGTGAATGAATTCCTTGTTTTGCTTTGCTTGCATGCGCAGCTTTTGCTTTCCCTATTAAACTGTCTTTATCTCAACCCGCGAGTTTTCTCCCTTTTACCCTTCCGATTCTCTCCCCCATCCCACTCTGGGAGAGTGAGTGTGTGGCTGTGTGGTGTTTAGTTGTTGGCTGAGGTTAAACCACGACAATTCCCTACAGCTTCCTGGTAGTTTCCTTGATGGTGCAAGTAGTCCAGGGCATCGTTCTGCACAGCAAATAAGAGGAGCTTTAACTGAGTGGAATGGGAACCTGTGCAGTGGCAAGTCAGTGAGATGCTGTTGTAACACTAGATCTCAAATATTTCTTTATGACGGTGGTGGAAGCTAAAGCATTGTGGAATGGTTAGTGGGAGGCACGCTTAGTTGTTTTCTTGCTGGGTTTTGTTTTTTTATTCTCTTCCTTCCAAAGCCAGCCTTATAGTACAGTACTCAGGAATATATAATAAAAATTCAGTCACTGACTAGATATTCTGGGTTTACCCCAGCAGGCAGCTAAGCACCACATAGCCACTTGCTCAGTCCTCCTGCAGTGAGATGGGGGAGACAACTGGAAGGGTAAAGTGGGTTGATAAAGACAGTTTAATAGGGAAAGCAAAAGCTGTGTGTGCAAGCAGAGCAAAATAAGGAATTTATCCACTGCTTCCCATCGGCAGGCAGGTGTTCAGCCATCTCCAGGAAAGCAGGGCTCCATCACGTGTAACGGTTACTTGGGAAGACAAACACCATCACTCCAAACATGTGTCCCCCCTTCCTTCTTCTTCCCCCAGCTTTATATGCTGAGCATGACATCATATGGCATGGAATATCCCTTTGGTCAGTTGGGGTCAGCTGTCCCAGCTGTGTCCCCTCCCAATTTCTTGTGCACCCCCAGCCTACTCACTGGTGGGGTGAGAAGCAGAAAAGGCCTTGACTCTGTGTAAGCACTGCTCAGCAGTAAGGAAAACATCCCTGTAGTATCAACACTGTTTTGGTCACAAATCCAAAGCATAGCACCATAGCAGTTGCTATAAAGAAAATTAGCTCTATCACAGCCAAAACCAATACACCAGAAAAGAAAAAAGCTGGACTATCTCAGAGATAGACTTAATCTGTCCTATATGACCAGGGAACAAGATGGGCCTGACCTGTCAAGTGCACAGTGCATAGGGAGCCATGTCCTGTAAATCAACAAATGACCAGGCTTGTCGGCACTAATTTGCCTCTGTCCCACTGCCCCTATTGAGAAGCTGTTTCAGACTCTCACACCATCAATGATTGGGAGCTTTCTTCTAGTCACCAGCTTGATGTATTCAGAGCTTGTTCTTCTGCCAGCCTCTTTGTTTAGCTGAATTATCTATTTCTTCCTGGTATTTGCATCCTGATTTATTTGCAGGGAATGATTCTCTTCCCTCTTGGTCTTTGGTATGGTTAATCAAGCCAAGTTTCTTTAATTCATCTATGTCAATATAAATTCAAGAAAGATTAACATGTGTGACAGAATTACACTCAGCATTCTAAATGGGATTTTCCATCTACCAGTCATATGGTCTTGGCAGATGTAGGTCTGCTAGAAAAGCTTTGCTAGATATATCTAAAGATTTTTTGCCTTTTGCATAACTATCACAGTTTCCAGGACTGACATAAGCAAAGTAGGCAATTGCCTTAGGTACCAGATTGCTGGGGCAATTAAATAGGCATGGTCTTCTGTTAATTTTGCCCTTCTTTTGCCTACATTGTGAACAAATCTTGAGCTGAATCACACAGACCTTTCTCTTTTTTGAGGAACTTGGATAGAAAAATCCTTGTTAGCTCCTAAGGATGTTATTAAATTCTGGCTAATGTCTGTTCTTCCAGGCCACAAATTTGATACTTTGGTCTTTTATATTAAGGTGCCTCTCAAGCTTGGATCAGTATAGAATGCTTTTTTGCCTGTTTGGTGTGACAGTCATTTCAGATAGCATGACCTTCTGTAGTCATCCACATAAATAGATATATTGCATGAGATAATTGAATGTTACCAGACCAAACCCTCTGAGTTTGGGTGTCTTGCAACAAATCTAGGAGGAAATTGTCAGATGTCTTTTCCTCATGTTTTACAATTACTGCTGCTTTGCTGCAAAGTGCTTCTTTTCCTTAAGCTATGAATGGCAATGATTCTTTTAGTGTACTGTGAAATTTCTTAATTTTATCATTGTATAAGAAAATGCAGTTTCTTTGTATTAGGTAGACATGTCATTGGTATAAAATAACACCACATGTAATTTAAGTCATAATGTGAAATGCACTTATGTGTTAGTGACAGTGTTGCAGCTTAGCAACATGACAGGGAAGGGGGGGGAATGTTGATAGAAAGGTAACTTTTGTAGAAAGGTCACTTTTATGGTATACCAAAATAGACGAGGTTGGAGATCAGTCAGAAAAAACATTTTCAAATTGGTAATTGCTGTAGTATCTGTCCTTCATCATTAAAGAACTACACAAAATTATCTCATTTAGGTGTTTGAGTCATGCATCTTCTTAATACAGAGATTGATACAGCTTGTAAATTGCAGTGAAAAATGCATTCTGCAGTGAAGGGTATCAAGCAACTATGAAATGTCAATCAAACAGCTAACAAACACATTTTTATTAAATGGAAAAAAGAAAACTCAAACAAGATAAGTAAGCATGGTACTGGTACTTAATTCTAGAAGCATAACTATACGAATAATATTTTACTGTGTTTTCTTCAGAGGAAGCAACTGCTAGGTCAGCTAGTTGCTTTTTCTCTCCTGTAATAATTGGCATTCAGTGTTCAAGGTTTTTGAAGTCTTGATGGGGGGTAAGGCTGCATTTAAGCTGAGTTGGTCTATTGATCTCGCCTCATTCTGATTTTGCTGCTTCTCATGCTGCCAGCCCCACTGCTTGCTGTTCTGTGCTACTCATTGCTCTGCTTCTCATCCCTTTAGCCATGCTTCACACAACTTTTCCCCCTGCACACTGGTCTCACTACCTCTGCCTCATATCTCTTCTCTTGTTAGCTGTGCTTCATGTTGCTTTTCTCCTTGTTTTCTCACCTCATCTCTTCACTGTGCTAGCCATTCTAGCCAACTTCAGCAGCTTTGCTGGTGTGATGGGTTGACCCCAGCCAGCAACTAAGCACCCACCAGCCACTTGCTCACTCCCGTGCAGTGGTATGGGGGAGAGAACTGGAAAAGCAACAAGAAAAATTCGTGAGTCAAGATAAAGACAGTTTAATAAGTGAAGGGGGGAGAGGGAGTGTGGAGGAAAAAAAAAATAGAGGGGGGGAACCCCAAAACCAAAACAAACAAAAAAATGATGCAAAAGTAATCGCTCATCACCAGCACACGGATGCCCAGCTAGTCTCTAAGCAATGGCTGCTTTGGAAAATCTCCCTCCCAGTTATTGCTGAGCATGATGTTATGTGGTGTGAAGCACATCTCTCTGGTCAATTCAGTCAGCTGTCCCAGCTGTGTCACCTCCCAGGCTTTTGCCCACCTTCAGCCCATTTGGGGAGCCGGGGGGGGGCGTAGAGCAAGAAACAGAAGGCCTTGATGCTATGCAAGTACTGTTTGGTAATAAGCTAAAACATTGGTGTGTTACCAACACTGTTCTGGTCACAAGTCTAAAGCACAGCACCGTATGGGCTACTACTATATCTCCTACTTGACAAGAAATTCTTACATTAAAGCCAGAGCTTTTCTTTTTCCAAAATGTCTTGTTCTTCTTTCTCTAGCCTTTGTATTGCAACACTGGAAACTATTAACAAAGATTGCTGTTACCATTTATCGCAGATATATTTAGACAGGCATTAGAACTGTATATTACTGTAAACACAAAAATTTTCTACTCTCCTTTTAATAGAAATACCTATCAAACATTACACAACACATGCAAAGCAACTGTGCTTTAGGCTTACTTATTGATCCTTTCCATTTGCCTTCCCTTTGCTTGCCTAATTGTCATAAGTAGGCCCCTTTGCTTCTCAGCGTCCTCTGCTCCAGGCTTCTTCAAGGTGAGGGGAGGTGTGGTGGAATTTTCTTACACTTCAGTCCTCAGCCAACAGCCTTTCCTAAGGAAGGGAAGCAATCTTTGTTTTAACTAAAAGATTGGCCAGGCATTCCTTGAATAAGCATGAGGCTGAAAAAAGTTTGGAATGAAAGATGAAGTCTGCAAGGACCATCTCAAAGGAAAAATATCTCAAAGGGAATATTTGCCATGAGAACTAACATTCTTCACCATGAGGCAGTTGGATGAGATGAGTATTACTGGAGGTGTCCTCTAATGGCAGTGTTCCAGGATACAATTTTTCCTGTGAGTGAGCTTTCTGGCAAGCTTCAGAGTAGGTACAGCTGACACAAAGCCTGAAACATTTTACTGCTTTTTCAGAAGAAAGGGGGACAAACACGGGAGACAGTGAGGTAGCTGAATGGGGAACATTTCTGTTCTGCCTCAGGGGCCAGAGGCAGCAGGAGTGTCTTCTAGTGGCTGCTGGTGACAGCTCAGGGCTTTCTGGCATTCAGCAAGACACAGGGAAATATGTTTAAATCCTATGGGTTGTAGAAAGCTTGAAAGAATCACAGGGTACTGCTGGATGTAAGACATAGCTTTTTCTCTGTGTGCCTAGGGGTTTTAAGATACAAATATCAAGAACTGTGAGAGGCACACATTTTATAGCAGGAAGCACAGTTAAGTACTGTGGAATATGCATTCCAGGTGAAGATCCACCAGGGATATATACTGTAGCATGGTGTAAATATTCAGGATTGTTTTTCATTTTACTTTTTTATACATTATAGATACTTTGAAATAAATTTACTGACTAATAAATTCTTATGCCAATGACCGCTACAGATTGTTGGCTTGCTGGTAATACATTACTACTTAAAAAGGAAAAGATTAAGGGGAGGAAAAAAATAAAATAATGACATGCTGTGCAGGTTATATAAATGAAAGGCTAAATTTAGAACTTTGAATTTAGATCACCTGTGTGTGTATTATGAGCAAAAGGTGTTATCTGAATAAATAAAAACATACAGATGTAAAAAATAAAATAAAATCACAGTTTATGAAAGGTCTTGGAGAAGTAGTGGTTAGAGACTAGATAGTTAATGTAGAAATTTGGGGATGAGGTTCTTTGATCCTTTGCAGAAGGTCAGTCAGGATTAATCTCAAAGTCCTTTTTGGTGTTAGGAGCTATAATTCCTGTGGTTAATAGGATAGGACTTTGTGTTACATGCCTACATTATTCTGGACTTTGAGGGTTGTCCACTATATGCTAATCAAATTGCCCCATTTTATGCACATCTGCCATTTGTTTATTTTTATAATTACAAACAACTTAAAAGAATATTCCAAACCTTCATTCCAAAAATATTCTTTATACTGTTTAATGTAACTAATTGAAATAATGTAGTGTCTAAGCTATTTTCTTCAGTTCTTAATTAACGTTCTACCACACCCCACCTCCCCAACTAGTTCTGGGTTTTTGCAACTCAGAGGTCTGGGCTACCTGTATAAAATTTCTTCTGTGTAATTAAGAATATGTAACATGCTAAAAATATACTGAAAGCATATTCACTTGTAAGAAGTTATTGTACCTCTTAGTATGCTTCTCTGCAACTATAGACTTGGCATGATGTTCCACCTACATGTGGTGCTAATAAATACATATTCAGAGAGAGGAACAAATGCACTGTGATTTATGAGTCATTGGTAGGAGAAAAATCTAACTGGTTTACAGTAATGTACATCTTGTCTTGCTTAATTGGAAATAGATTGTTTACATATTAATTATTTTTGTTTCTAAAATTAAAAACCAACATTTTTGCTGCATGTCAAGTTGTAATATGCATACCTTAGAATACATTAGATAAACTACTTCCTCAAAGATCTAATCCAGCTGGTGACTAGGCAATAGTTACTCTAATTCTCTAGTATTCTACAAGGCAATTAAGTGCAAATGCAGTTATCCCGTGCCCTGATTTATCAGCCTGTTCATGCTTAGTTCAATGAAATGACAAGTATGTTTCAGAAGGCCTTGTGTGGCAGGGTTTCTTTGTCTAGCAAAGGATGGGGACAAGTCCATAGTCTGAGAAATCCACCTAGAAATCACTGGTTCCTAGTGTTTAAACATGATATGTGGACTCTATGCAAACTCAATGGCAAGTAAAATGTTTTAAAGTGCAAAGGTTTAGAAGTCTTCATATTTTGGTGCATATTTGTATGTATAAACATTTCTAAACATAGAACACTAATTTAAGAGGTTACATACACAGCTGATTTGCTTGAGGTCCAAATTTGGGGAATTATATATTCTGGGAATCTAGGAAAAATCAAGGTCCATTACTACGAAAAATATTTATTATCTTTGCTGAAAAGGTAGCCTCCTTTTGAAAGGAGAACTGATAAACTTTGGTGTAATCTTTTTTGGTACCTTAAATCAACTAGCTATACTTCTTCCACTGTGACTGAACAGGAATCAACTTGTCATCAAGTACTTTTGCCATGTACCAGAAAAAACACATGTATATTGCTTGTTTCCTTTCTTGACTAGTGTATTAGATGTGCTGCTTGTAACAGCCTTTCTCTTTTTCCCCCATCACTAGTGCCCAGAGTTGGATTCAGAATGGTGTCTTAGCACCTGAGGTCCATAGCACTCTTCTCTTCGTCAGTCTTCTGAACTCTCTGTGCCCATGAAAGTACCACTTGGGAATGGCCCCTTGCTGACAATGTATAACAAATGTAAGGTTTAGAAATTAAGATGGCTGAGAGACAAGACTGATCAGTTTGGGGCACTTTCTCTTTATAGGGGTATATGATTTCAGCTGGACACATCTGCTTAATGTGCTGCACAGTGAAATGAGGTTGTCCTTAGCTGTTCACACTTGAGAAAGGCTTATCCTTCACACAGTCAGTCATCAGGTTCACTGTGATCCTCAAGAAAACGTGAATTTTTATGAATTAAGCTCTTTATTATCCATCTGGTGGTATCTAGTACAGAACATAACATTTAGCCTTCAAATTAAAATATATTGGGTGGGGCTGAGCAATATAAACATACATGAAGGACAGCTAAAAGTGAAAGCAAGCACGTGCTTCAGTGAGCTTTAAGAAATGTGCTAAGTTCTAAAGGATATCTGAAATTGTGCTTTACCTTACCTAAAGAAAAGTTGTAGAAAACCTTGGACCATACTGATGTGTCTAATACTAACAGCCCTGCTAAACAGTGAAAGTTGCTTAAAAACAACATCAAAATGAATTATATGAAGGCTTTTTAGGTGGTTATCGTAAAAGTGTGTTCCACATTTTTTTTGGGTGGTAGGTGAAATCATTATTAGATTAGAAAGAACATATATCGAAGAATTTATCTTCAGCCTTGCTTGAGAAAGTAGGAATGCTCTGCTGCTTCTCTCATTTTGCCATTTTTTGCCTGGGGCTGTTGCCATCTTTCTTGCCTCACTGGCCAGAAAGGAAGAAAAAGAAAGAAAAGGGGGGAAAAAAAACCCAAAACACCAAACAAAAAAACCCCATCTCTGCCACTGCGTTTTACAGTCCTCTTTTTCCATCTGATACCTGTGCATCACATTGCAGCATATTCTGCAGGAATATGGTCTGAATAGCTGCTTTAGGTATGGCAATGTATTTCACTTGAATTCTGTTCCACACCCATGTTTTAAAGTGTTTGTCTCTTATATTGATTGGAAACTTGCAAAAATGATCATTAATTGTGATGAAAAAGGAACCAAAATGCCTTTCATATTATTTAGAAAATATTGGTGCTAACCTGAGAGTCATTCAGCTATTTCCCCTCCTCTTTAGGAGTTAATCTATAAGGGCACATTCGTGAACTAAAGTAGAAATGCAATTCATTACAACAAACTTGAACTTGTGTGTATTTGTGTCATCACCTCTGCTCTTCCAGGACTATTCCAATGACTATTCTACTAGACCACATTCTCATTGTGAGCAGCCTTGGTAGTTAATTTATAATTGTGTACTGTGGTAAACCAGACAGAGATCCAACAGTTTACATTGGCCAAAATTGAAGAGATTTCCAAGATGAAGAGATTTACAAGGCCTTTACCCTCTACACTAGATGCTCACTCAAATCCTGACATCCTCTATCCTTTTGTGACACATGATTTTTGAGTAACCTTTGCTTCACTGAAGCAGGCTAGAGAAGTATATCTAATATCTCCTATATTCTTCTGAAGAGTGAAGGAAGCACAACAAATATTCTTGTTCAAAATATTCCCTTTTAGTGATCATACTGGATGGCTGCTTTCATTTTTCCTCCCCAAACTTGACACAAGAAAAACTTTGTACAGTACAGGTGAAGGTTCTTCCAGTCCTGTATCTTTTCCCAGACATCTGGCTCAAGTCAGATGCCTGGGTGAAATCGAAGCATAAGGCAAGCATGGAATGATACTTCCACTGAAACTGAAGTCAGCAAAAAGCAATGTGGTACAGGCACTGTCTGAGGAGGTGGTTTTTGAATGAAACAAGTGTCTCTCTAATATCATATGATAAACATGGTGCTGTTTGCTCCTTCTGGGAAGAGTAAATTTAGGATAATATCTATGGGGAAAAAGAAAAAAAAACAAACAGCCTTCTAACTACAGCTTGTTGTAGCAGGAGAAGAGGCACTGGAAATTCTGAGAGCTTTAACTGCTTGTAAATTTTTTTTGAACTTTTCAGGCTGTCTTGCTTTTTCTGTTGCTCTGACTGTATTTGTTTCTTCAGAGTATATATTTACTCTTGGTATTTATGTTACTCCCTTTTGAAATAGTTTTCTCTGAGACTCTTTTTTTTGTTACCAATCCACTTCTTCCTACTTAGTTACATTCATGATTTTCCCCTCCAGTGTCATCTCTCATGTCTTACCTTAAGTCGCTCTGTGCAGTGAATTATATTAATAAGTTTTTGTCCCTAAAATATGCACAGTTCGTATTAATCTTCTTTTCTAAATCCCTCTTTTTTGTCTGTTTTATGCATACTCTAACTCATCTTTGCCTAATTTGGATTTTAAAATATTCCAGGAAAAGACCTTGTCCTTTTACGATCCCTTGCAAGGATCACACAAAGTTAATGGTTTGTATGAATGTTTAATAATAATAATATTCATGGAGATGTATTTTAATAATAATGAAAGTTCTGCAGCTGTGTGAATATTCTGTGATATTGCTGCTTTAAATGTTGACATTCAGGATCAAACTTTCTGAAATAATAGACTTTTCCCCACTTATCTGTATGACCAATATGGTGTCTAAATATATGCTAGGCATTGATTATACTCTGCAAGGTGTGCAGGCAGACTCCTAAATCTGTGTGGTTACTACCTACATAAATCTTGCTGAAACCCCTGTAGACAGAAGGGCTTATATGTGCATTGCAGGAGCCTGCAAATCAGGCACATAAATACCTGTCTAGCCAGAAGTGTTCTTGCAAAATTATAGATACAGAAATGGAGGTTTGGATTAATCTGGCATGCTGCAGTAGCACTGTAAACAAGGAAGTCGTATAGCTGCTCTCTGAAGTAAGCACAATTTTTGCTCCTATCAGACTGCACATAGTGTACGAGCAATGTCAGACTAACCAGATTTGTCAACAAGTTTAATCTGTTAAAAGAATTAACATTTATTGGTGAGTTTAATGTGACTCAACCGACAAAGAATTTTTCAACCCACTAACTAGCTAGTTTGGGGAATTCGGGAAGCACCGCCTGTCCCTTCACGTTCCCTTCAGTCAGGCATCCAGAACACAGGAACTTCCAGCTCCCCGCTTCCTTTTAGTCCAGTTAATAAGGATGAGGGAGCCAGACCATAACTGACTCCTTGCTTTTAAAGCTTTGATTGCTGTCTTCTAAATGGCCAACTGTACCAAATCCCTGGTTCTGGGACCATTGGCTTCCAACCAGCTCATAGGGTAGTTGAGTTTGTTACCCTGTGAGCAAGCTGAAAAAATACATTTCTGTTTAGATTTTAGATTTATGTTTACCTTTATAGAAAAATTCATAAATTTTTTTACATCTGCTTTCATAAAAGGTCAGATTTAAGCAGATGGAAGCACATACAGGAAGCATTTACAGAAAGTTAGGATGCAGCAAAGACTGTAAACTGAGGAGGACATGCTGTGCAGACTTGTAAAGATTATTTAAGGAAGACATTTTAGCAGTCTCTGAGAAAGTCATACTTCACACTTGCAGGTGCACTGGCAGTCAGATTTTTATGTTGATTGTCTGCTGTGAGCAGCACTGTCATTACCAGTAACTCACTGTTTCTAGTATATAGCTCAGCCTCTTAAGTTTTGTCAGTGATTTTGAGCTGTGTTTAGTAATAGCGTATGTAACACTTTTTGTGTAGTTGGTTTTTTTTTTTTTTTGCAACATTTTTTGTTGCAAGAGCCCTTCCATGTTAAGTAGCCCAGTGTTGAAACGACAGCCTTATACTTCTTTTGACAAGTTTCTATAATGTTTTCCCTTATACCTATATTTTAAATGTGTATTTTGTAGGTGTTTAAACAATAGGTTATATAAAGAACAGAAATGGTATATATGTATTTTATAAAAACACAAGCTTGCACACACACACACAGACATATATTTTTACATAGACTTACAGTTGTCCAACTGCAGTTCCCATGGACATTGTTAGTGGTTACTGTTAGTGTCAGGCATTTCTTTAAAGAAACCCATTTTATGAAGTTGTCAGTAAGATAAAGATAGCATTTTCCTTGTTCTTGCTTAAATGGCTTAAACTCAACTACAACATTTACAGTAAAGAAACTGAAGTTCAGTGTTATGCTTCAACACTGATAACGTCTTCTGTATTTGCTTCCTCCTGCTGCCTTAACCCTTTTAAAATACGGCTTTGATTGCACGTCTAAAATCATAAGCACTAGCCTCCTTCCTTTTCGCATTTGTTCATGTTAGCCACCATTGTTTGTAATTTAGATTTCTCTGTTAATCCTGAGTACTATTCTCATACCTCTTCTCCATTTACCACTCCTCCTAGCATTGTCTGTGTAAATCACTGTGCCATTCTGTTCTTCTGTTCCTTGTCTGAGAATGAAATCCTGACCCCAGGGAAATCAGTGGCAAAGTACATCAACTTTGCTAGCACAGAATTTCTTCCTACCAGTCCTGTATCCTTCCATCCCTTGATTTGATACACAACATCCTTATGTCAGGAATTTAGAGTGGAACATTTATTGTCTGCCGTTTGCTATCTGATTCAATAAAAACTTGCATAGAAGTTGGATCAGATTTTATTGTACAACTGAAGTCAAGACAAATTACAGTCCTTTCCAGAAAAAGAAGCCGGCACAGATGACATTTTTATGTTAACCAAAGCTTGAATGACACTGGGCAACATCAACACAAATACCTGCAGAGCCCAGCTAGCAAAGTTCACTGGCTAATTGTTTTTGTCTTGCTATAATGTCAAGACTCAATTGTAAGTATATATCTTTTCCATTCTTATGCTTGGTATTTTAGACAGCTACTGAGAAAAATAAAGCTAGTATATGAACATAGCTTGAGAAAACCCCACTTTATCACATTTTACCAATAAAAAGTATTGCAGCCTTTTTTGTGTGCTTTGCAAGCTCTGGAGACATGTGCCATGTTGTTAAGTGGTCTTGGGGAAGCAGAGTTTCTTCTTTTTATCGACAGAGGTTTTTGAGTAGATATTTTCATAGTAAGATGAAAATAGGACGTTGAGCTTCTTTAGAAAAAGATCAAGATATTCTTGATTGCTAATTGACATCCTTAGTTTGATAAGATTTTTTTTTTTTCATAGAGAAGTTACTTTTTCAATGAGACCATTTTTGGAATAAAATGCTACTCAACATAAGCAAGAATGGAGATGAGTTGTCAGAGTCTGGCCCATAATTGCTGTTTACAATGAAGAAAACCAAACCTTTCATTTGCAGTTTTGAAAAAAAGTACAATTTTTCAATCCTGTAGCATTTTTTTGTTTTATTTCCTGATATATATCATGATGTATCACTTTGGAGATATGTTTCTCTAAGTTTCTTATATGATTTTGGCCAAGTATTTTTTTTTTTTTATATTATTTTCTTTTAACATCCTCATGTACTCTAAAAATTAAAAATAAATTAAAGATTTGATTTTGCTATCAGCCCTTCTATGCATCATAATAATACCAGAAATTTAGTGCTTATTTATTATTTCTATCACTTACTATTCCTTCTCTTCAGCATTGAAAAGGGTAAGTTATATCAATGGACTTAATTAGATGTTCTTTGCAGTTAATAGAATGATTAAAGGTATAAGAAGATATTAAAAAAAGGTAAAAAGAAGGTATACTTTCATGAATTGTAACCAGAAGTTCTGAGAGTTATTTTGTATATAGGTGGATTTCTCATTCCTCATGTTTTCAACCTGAAGGGAGAGAGAATATATATATATATTTCTTGCATGTATAAGTGTGTGTGCTATATGTCTGTGTCTGCCTATCTGTTGATCTGCCTGCTGCATTTGCATTCTGCTTTCTGCAGCCCAGGACACCTGCACTAACCACCTGCATTTGCAGGCATCTAATAACTTATAATGATACTCTGTTGAAGACTTAATTACCTGTATGTAGTTGCTGTTTCTCAAACTGTTTCAGGCTGTAATTACTTGAAACTTAAATCACATTGCAATGTTTGTGTGTGTGTGTGTGCACGCGCTCGTGCGGGGGGATTCGACTTAGAGTGACATAACGATTAGCAACTAGGTATGATCTCTATCTGGCTCAGTAGCTGTTCAAAATAGCTATGGCAGAAGTGTGAGATGAATTACAATTTACTCTATTGACTGCTAATATCTGCTTTATATATGATCATCTGTTATTCAGCTGCATCCATAAAAAATGTTGATTTTCTTAAATTTTCTCTAACAGAATGAATTGTCTAATTTTCCACAGAAAATGGTCATGATAGAATTGCTTAAAAATAGATATTCAAATATGTGCCCATTGTAACATTTATGACATTATGACAAATCCAAACACTGTGTCAGAATTGTGCCACTTTTGGGTGCAAAAGAAAAAGAATTAAGTATCTGATGGCTTGCAGTGAGAGAGTTGTCTCTCTGTGTTTATGAAATGGGTTAGATGAATTCCATCAAACAGTCACTGAGATTAGAAGGAACATCTAGAGATCATCTAGTTACTACAGTTACTTAAGACTGTTTCTTGTCAGGTTTTGAATATCTTAAAAGGAAAAAGACTGCACATCTGCCTTCTTGTGCTTGACCACCTCACAGTTTAAAAACAAATACAGTTATTTTAGTTGTTTTTTTGGGGTTTTTTTTAACTTTTAACTGGAATTTTTTGTATTTCAATTTGTACCCATTGCTGCTTCTTCTGCTAGGCACCACTGAGAAGAGTCTGGCTCTGTCATCTTTATTCTTTCCATCAGGTGTTTATACACATTGATAAGAATTGCTTGAGACTTTGCTTCTCCAGGCTGAAGAGTCCCAGCTCTCTCAGCCTTTCCTCATATGAAAGATGCATGAGTGCCTTAATCATCTGTGTTGGCCCTTTGCTGCACTTACTCCAGTAAGTCCATGTCTTTTTTGTACTGGGGAACCCAGACCTGGATGCAGCACTTAAGATGTGTCTCCCAAGGGCTGATCAGAGAGGAAGGATCACCTTCCTCAACCTGCTGGCAATACTCCTGTTAATGAAGCAAAGGATGGATACTGTTGACTGTCTTTTCTGGAAGGGCATATTGCTGGTTCATGTTCAGCTCAGTGTCCACCAGGACCCCCAGGTCCTTTTCTGCAAGGTTGCTTTCCAGCCAGTCAGCACCAGCCTGTAGGAGTGCATAGAGTTATTCCTCCTCAGGTGCTGGTTATTCAATCCCCAGGACTTTGAACTTCTCTTTGTTGAACTATGTGAGGTTCCTGTCAGCCCATTTCTCCAACCTGTCAAGGTCCCTCTGAATAGCAGCACACCCATCTGGTGCATCAACTACTCTTCCCAGTTTTGTATCATCTGCAAACTTGCTGGGGTGCCCTCTGCCCAATCGTCCAGGTCATTATAAAGAGGTTAAACAGTAGTGGATGCCATCTTGATGCCTAGTGTACACCACTAGTGATGGGCTTCCAGCTGGACCGTATGCCATTGATCTGGCCCTTTGAGCCCAGCAGTTCAGCGGGCTTTCAATCCTCCTCACTCACTGTCCATTTATCTGGTTTGTACTCTATCAGTTTGTCTGTGAGGATGTTATGGGAATTTGTGCTGAAAGTTTTGCTAAAATCAAGATGAACAATATCCACTGCTCTCCCCTATTCCACTGATCCAGTTCCGTCATCAAAGAAGGTTATCAGATTGGTTAAACATGATTTCCCCTTCGTAAATCCATGCTGACTACTCACAGTCACTTTCCTGTACTTAATACTGGAAGCCGTTTCCAGACATGCTACTTGTTCCATCACCTTTACAGGGATGGAGGTGAGGCTGACTCCATGGTGGTTCCATGGATTCTGTTTTTGGCCCTCTTGGAGTTAGCAGTGACATCTGCTTTCTCCCAGTCCTCAGCTATCTCCCCAGTTGTCATGACCTTTACAACATAACTGAGAGCGGCCTCACAATGACATCAGCCAACTCATCCCATCAGGTCCCACAGCCCTGCCTATGTACAGTTTTTTTAAATATACACTAGCCGGATACTGTTTCCCTGAGGGTAAATATTCCTTGCTCCAGACTTTCCCACAGGTCCCAGGAGCCTGGAATTTGTGAAGGTCTATCTCACTGGTACAGCCTGATGTGAAGAAGGCATTGAGTACCTCAGCCTTTTCCATGTCCTCTGTCACCAGGTGCCCTGCTTCATTCAGCAGTGGGCCTGTGTTTTCTCTGATGATGTATCCATAGATGCCCTTCATGTCTGTAGTCCGATTCAGCTCCATGTGGGCTTTAGCTTTCCTAACCCGATCCCTGCATGCTCAGACAGCATCTCTATATTTCTCCTGGGTTACACTACCCTGCTTCCATCTCTTGTAGACTTCCTTTCGATGTTTGATCTTCTAAGGACAGGACCTCCTTATTCATCCCATATTTACTTGAGAGATATGTATCTGCAGATAGGTATTTTCAACTCCTCTTTTTCTTTTTTTTTTTTTTTGTCAATTGTGTGGAGCTCACTGTCTGTATCTACTCTGATTATACAGTCCCCTTTAATGCTGTCTTTGATTAAAATAGAGCTGCACTTCTCCCATCTACCCAGACTACTCTCATCAGGAATACCTATGGCAGCCTAGAGGATTATCCATGCTTTGTCTATCTGGACTCTTGGGCAGACTCTTATCACTCACGTAGTGTTAATCTGGAAAGAAGGGAGTTCAAAGGGTTTGATTTTAAGAACTTTCTGGATATTTAGCCACTTGTGCCATTATAATGCATAGTATAATTCATTGAGCTGCCAGTCTGGAGTAAATTTGGGGGGGGTTGTTACATTTTACCTAGTTACTTAGGTGGTCCCCATCCTCTGGGCTTTACAGAGCAGATCAGGATCATTCTCCTTCCACTACATGAAGAGCTTCAGGACACACCAAGGTGTGTGTGTGTGTAGGTGCATTAGTATTGTACTCATAAGTAGTATACTGGCCTTGAGGCACAGTCTAGATCCAGTTAATCAGTCCATAAGTGGTTTACAGGAAGAGTAAATACAAGACCCAACTGTGATAGTTACTTGGCTAGTGTCTTGTGATCAGCACAGTGCTGACACTACAGTTGAGGTTGGTGTCGATACCTGAATTTTAGGCTTGACAGTCAGGGATGTGCCATCTCATCCCATGGCTGCTGTGATTAACTTTAAAGCTCTTGGGACACATACATGACCTGGAAAACGTTTTTCATTGCAACTTGCTGGACCAAAAGAGATGGATTAGGAGGGGCTGCAATGTTTGTTTTTTTCTCCTCTTACCATTTGATACAAAGACAAGAACCAGGATTTTACAAAATAGTTCAGAATATGCCGTCATGTAAGTTGAGCTGCTGGAGGTGTTGCTGTGGCCTGATTCCATGAAGGCAAGATGGTTTCAGACCATTTCTGGATGGAAGATTTCCCCACATAGCAGGTAATATAACATTTCCCCATATCCTGATGGTGTTAATTGAGTATAACTATAAAAAATATGTCCCTTAAAATGACATACAGATTGATAATGATGATTACAAATTTTTTTTCTAATTGGAACTATGGCTAACCCCCAAAAGGAGAATTTGGCAATACTAAGTAAGTGATGTAATGTTGCATAACCCGTTTCTTCACGGACAGATTTATCTGATGCTTGCTTACATCTAAACTGAAATGGAAATCCATTTTTGTAAATGTTTTAGAATATCCATTTATTACAAGTTGGTAAAACAAATGTATTGCCATGGAAACAAGATTAATTTTTTAATAAGCCACAGCACAGGGGTAATTTACAGTAATCTGATAAAAATAATTAAGGAAGAGGAGACTTTAGGTAATATACTTAGCAGGAATACCTGTGTGCTGCTTAGTAGTTTGCAGACCCTTCAGCATGAGGTGGCTAACTTGATAGTCCAGGTGTTGTGAATTTTGTTTGTCATGCTGTGCATCTTTGGGAATTGAACTGTTCACCGATGTCACTGAACGAACAGAGATGGATTTTTCTCAATATCTGAATCCCAATGAGGCAATCATTGTAAACTTTTGAAATGGGTCTGTATATTTGATGTGTATTACTCATGCCACCTAAGAAAAGCCTTTAGCTAATCATATTTTAATGACCTAGGAGACTTCAAGGGAACTATAATTAATATTCGAACGTAGTCTATATTTTCTTCTGCAGTGGGCAGTTTAATTAAAGGGAACAGACTGAAAAAGAAAACACTAAATTTAGTTAAACATAAAAAAAAAGTTTGTTTTCAATGGAAATCTCTTAGTAGAGCGAGTTATTTCAATAAAAAGAAAGTAGTTGTTTCTAAAAATTGTCATTAACACATTTTAGCTTCTGAAAATCATTTTGGTTTTTACACAATTTTTTCCTCAGTTCCAATGTGTTTAAGGAGTAGAAAAAGTCTCATTAATTTTCATTCAGTTTGTAAAGAAATGATTTATGATAATTTGGAGTTTAATAGAGAATTAGTTTTCTTTTACATGAGTGTTTCTTGGGGTTGTGAAAGATACTCTTCATATATAGTGTATACTCTAAATATATATTTACAGAGCAACTGTTTCTTGCATCTTGTATTACTGTGGGTTTCTGCTACTGTATTGGAGCACATCTGCACTTTACCATACAATACAATAGAGAGACCCAACCTGTGGTCTCTTGACATGAACGGTGTCTGTAATTGGAAGTTAACAGCAGCATTATGCTGTGCCTTAGTTAATTAACCATGAATGGCAGGTATAACTAGCCCAAGACTGGTGCCATACCAATGGAGTTATGTTTCTATAGGTATCAGAGGTAGTATTTTCCCAGTTCACTGTATCATGTAAACTTCAGCAGCTTGAAATGGTCTTAGCATAGGGTTTAATCTGTGTTCCACTATGCAATGCAAAAATGACTAAGAGGGTAGTTTAATGTTGAATATACTGAACTCAACTCAGTGGAGTTAGAATGATGATCTGACTTTAGCTGATATACATTTAAAACATGACAACTGTTAGCTACCTGATATACATTTATATAATTTTAAGTTTCTCAGGGTATAGAAGGGCCCAGAAAAATTTCACCCAATATCTGGCCTCATTTCTGACCATGAAATTCTTTTCACTTAAGGTTGAAATATCAGGAGGGAATGTATTTTAGTTAATCCTAGACTACTGAGGGCTCTGATTCTAATAGTCCTTCCCCAAAAGCAAGCAGTATTTACCGAGGAAGAAGCATCATTAAGAGAACATGGACACTTTAAAAAAAATTTAAAAAGTGGAAGCTTTTGTTTTGTTTTGTTTTTTAATAGTACACGATACGTCATGGCTCAGCATTCATCATGGAGAATTCAGCCAAGGAAGGATAACTTCCAGTTATGCTGTTTCAGAGTTACCATTAGAATAATTAGGGTAATTTTTCCTTCTGTAAAAGCCTGTATAGAAAACTCATTTGAAAGACTGCTGATCAGATATGCTCAGGTGCTGGTGTGAAGGTGAGTTATACAGAAAGGTAAGTTTTGTAGAAAAATATATTTTGTGTATGAAACAATAAACTCATTGTGTCTTTTTAAAAGAAAATACAAAGCTATAGATGAGGTGGATTATACATGAACAGTACTGTACAGCAATTCAGAAATATATGAAGACATGTTTAACTTGCATCTTACTAATTTTTTCAATACAAATGAGAAAGAGACAAAAGGGGTTTTTATATGGATTAAATCGGTTTAACTGTGTTGCAGTAACATCAAAATAGGTATGTGCAGTTGCAGACACTCAAACTAGTGGCTGCTATAAATTGAATAAACACTACATTATTGCTTGTAGTATTAAACTGTTGGATTTCTAATTAACCCCTCATATCCCATATTCAGGATTACTTTCCTGCTTATAGAATGTCAGGTCTTACAGAAGCCTGTAATCAGTTGCAGGGTGATTGAATGCAGCAGGAAGGATTCAACAGCTTTCTTTCCAGTCTCCTCCTCATTTTTCTCAATGTCAAAAAAATAAGTCTGGGGTTTATGCTACTGTCCTGCTTCATGTACATCTGCAGAGATTACAAATCAATGTTATAGAATACAGCAACAGTAAAGTATCATTAAAAAAATTGTTAAACTGCTATACATTCTTTAACAACTAATATATCTATTATGAAGCTGGGAAATTAAGTTATGCTTGATAATATACATGAAATGACATGCTCTGAAAATACAGGTACAAACACTTGACGCAGCTCAATTGTGATGAGTATGATTTCCAAATGTCCTGATTTATAATTTTAAACCTACATTTACTTTTCGATGTTTCCTTGTTAGTTGCTAATGACTTAGATTCTAAGTACTTTGGTTTAGTTTCATACAACAGCTTCCAAAGGAAACTGCAGCTTAGCTACATCAGGCAATCAGTGTTTATACGTGGAGACAATGAATGTTGGACCATCTCTTTGCTGCTGCCCTCACTGTTCCATCTAAAGATGGCCCAGAAATTTCAGCAGGTTAATAAAACACTGTAAAATGCTCCACTCTGAGAGACAGTATCTGGGCATAGAAAAGTTTACTATTGAAACAGTCAAATAGAATTAACAGTCTTAAACATTAATGCTATTTCTCAATCTGCCTGAACAGCTCCTTTCTGAACCCAGATTTTCAATGGAAACATTTTATTCTGATTTTCTCTAAGCATTGAGCAAATCCTCTAAGTTTTGAGTAGGGGAGGTACTACGCTAACATGTATACTTGTGTGTATTAGTGTTAGCTCTCACATATTCGCTTCTCCCTACTTGCCCATGTTTTCAGTTGGAAGGCAGTGATAAGTTGTTTAAAAGGCTTGTCTATAGAACTTAGTTACAGACTATTTTAGACTCAAATTTCATTTAAAAGATCATCTTCTCTCTTTCATATTATAGAAAATGTGTTAATGCTATGAACCACATGAGGTTTGAGAGTTGAAACGCTCTATTTCAATTAGTTTCTCTGAATACGAGAGATGCTTGCCATGGCACTGGTGGGTTGACACAAGAAAGCTTGGAGTCCGGAGCCCTTGGGGAACAGCAGTGGGAGCTCAGGTGAGATGTTCCAGGACTTCTTAAATGAAACTGGATGCTTTCTGTACCTAGGCAATTGAGTCCTGTCTATGTAGTGTTATGGTTGTTCATCAGAAGTCTCTCACGATAGCAAAACATGGCTTGGAGTTTCCCACTTAGGCTAAATTTCTCTTCTAGTGTTTTTGAAGATCACACTGAATTGTTCTGTAACAACAAAATGACACTATAAAAGTAAACAGTTATTTTGAAAAAAAATTAAGAAGAAAAGGGAGAAACATGCAGTTGGTAGGAAAACTGAGATTTACGCATAAATAGATCGAGATAGTTTTCATAATATATTTTGCATTCAGGGGATCATGAATCCAAAGGTTTCCAGTCATTGCAGGTTTCTGATAATCCATTAGAGGTACCAAAACTATATCTATGACTCTGAGTTTTTAATGAAGACAACCATGTGGCTAAAATTCCCAACCGTGTTAGGAATTGTGTAATGCAGTCATTACTGGAAATATTGGGCTGAGAAATGGTGAGAGAAAGTGTCTCAAGGACATGTACCATAATTCAGTATAATTAGCTGTTGCTTAATATTCTGTACTACTGAAGAATTGTTTACAGGCTGAGATGCATTAAAAGCACCAATGACTAAGAAATGTTAAACTAATTAAAAAAAAAAATACAGTAACCTCTGCCAAGTTTTTTTTGTTTGTTGGGGGGGGGGGGGGGGGGGGTTCTTGCCCCCCGCTGAGACTGTCATTACTTGGCTTTCATTTGAGGAATAATCCCATGCCATATCTAGTAAGACATTGCTAGCCTTTGTTTCTGGTATTTCTGATTCGACCTACAGCATTTGCAAGCTGTAATAAAAATTGAATTAGTTTGATGCTGAATCAGATTCCAATGTCACAAATCATGGGTGTATCTGATGCCATAGTCATCACTTTTAACTTAGATAACGCCTATGTGTCCTGGGAGCTCTTGTAGTCATCGAAGAGATAAAAAGAGTGTTAGCTGCTAAGTGATCTAAAGCTTGAAATAATCTGGCCTCTGGTATTGGAATTGAAGATTTTTTTTTTTCCTAAAATACCACTCTCTTGTTTTCTTTTTTTTTTAATCTTGTTTAGAAGTGTTGCTATTTGTGACGACAATGATAAAAAATGTGCTTAGTTAAAGGAGTCAGCTGCTTTATAATTAATTTTTCACCTAGAATATTTGCTGATATAATTCACATATCAAATATGGGGCTTACATATAGAGTTTTGGGGTTGCATAGATCTTGTTCATAGTGCAGTGATGTGTTTAGTTGTTGGTTTAAGCTGACACAGTTGATGACAATAGCTTACATATAGGTGAGTTTCAGCCAGGGGCCACATCTTTAAAACTTTCAATTATGTAAATTCTTGTGATAGCGTGATTTCCTGAAACCATATGTAATGTTTATTTTTGCTTGGTCATCAACAACTGTTTTGGGAATCTCAGCCCAGATCTGTATAGGTATGTAAGAGCCTAACATATACTGAGGTTTCTAAAAGGTGCTGAAATAGCTTAAATCTGTGTAGCTGTACCTGAACTCTGCTTTCTGAATTCTGCTGTACTAATCTCCCATGTATAAAAATTTCAGTGTTTGCTTTTTTTCTTTGGTTTATAATCTGAATACACTTGTTTTCATATTATTTTCCTTTCCCTGTTTGACAAATCCCAAATTTTAGCTGTTGTTATTATTTGATTGAAGGTAACCTCTTTCATAATGTATTAGATATTTTCTGTTTTTACCTGCCTAGTACCTTACTAAGTAAACAGAACTAGAAAAATGCCTTGATTTTTAATTCCTTAGCATAAGCAAAAATTTGAATATTTCAAGATATATTTTTCCAGAAGATTCAATGCAGTTTTTCTTGAGAGTTTCACTTTAACTCCTAGACTTTCCTCATGTCACCTTCAGGAGGGTCCCAGTGCATCATTTTCTGAGTGACTTGAAAGACTTAAAAACCTGATTAGATAAAGCATGTGTGAAACAAAATTAAAAATGTTTCTTAAGCATTGCTTGAAATACCAGAAGCACTTTCATATATTCATATTGGCTAGAGACGCTTAAGACAATACTTCTGTCTTGCAGGCATTCTTGCCAACTTTTCCTTATTTCTAAACATGTATGTACTCAATGCATTTATTACTTTTTGTAACTTTCCTTACATTCTTTCCACTAAATTTTCAAGGTGCATGGATAACTTAGCAGAAATTATAAAATAGATGCATTTTTTTTGTTGTGAGATAAGCTTTGTACCCTATCCCAAATCCATTTTAAGCTTCCCTGTAGATGAAGTGGGGGGGAAAGGAAAGGTGGAACAAAGCAGAGGAAGGAGGATTAGACCTCAGTCCTCTGAGGTGATTGCTTAGTTTGTGTGTGTGTGTGTGTGTGTAATTTTTGATGCCTTACTTCAGAGAGAATGCAACACCTAAGAGCCTAATATCTTCTCAGAGCAAATAAGTTTCACTTCATATATTTTCAGATAGTAACTTCAGGATATTTTGAAATAATCAGAAATTGACCAGTCCCAGGATACAACTCCAGGCATTGTCCCTCTTTCAGATTTACAAAGAAACTACATAGCTGCTAAAAACATCTCCTCTGTCTTCACTGACTTTATTAAAAATCTGGGAGTGAGAAAAATTTTGCTTTCAGCTATCCCACAAGGTAATTAAACTATTGCTAGATACATTTAATGGCTTCCAGTTGCCGGTATGGTTGAAATACTTTAACTTAGGTATCTAGCTAGTTTATATACTCCCCAAATTAACCTGGGATATTATCTATTTGAGCATTCATTTGCTCATTCAGATCAGGGAAATGCAGAATATAGCATTCTCCATTTCGTTATCTTTGTTTGTTTTGTGCTGACTACAGCATTATACATGGCATAAGTGTTATTACAGCTACGCATTCTATGGATTTAATTTCTTAAAAGTATATAATAGTGTCTCAATCAACCTCTCACGCTTTTCAAATGAGCTATACTAACTTCAGCTAGCTTTCAGTGTAGCATACTCTAGCTCAAGTAAACTGTTGCAAATAATCCAGAATAGGTTTAGAGTGTTGTTTAGTTTACAGCCAGTTATCGGAGGCCCGTTAGTCCTTTGCAGAACTTAAAGAACTTAGCGAGTTGTGTTACTGCATACTGTGGGAATCGTATCTAGGAAATTACATACATAACTATGTTACCTGTCTTGAATTATCCTTTTTTTTTTTTTTTTGAGCGGGTAGTTTTCTTACAACTGACCTGGTGTGAAACCATTTTTCAGCAAGAAAAATGGTACTGGATTTTCTTATTAAAAAAAAAAATTGGTTTGAACAGATTTTTTTCCTATATGTTTTTTTTTTTAAATTATATGCATCATCTTAATTACTGAAAGTCATGTTCATATATGACATAGAGGACTCAGGATTCTGAATGATGAAATGAATAATCTTAGAATTAATTATACTGTTGTACTTCTTCCTTCCTTTCACACCTAAAGCCATTCTTTTAGCTTCTTTCTTTCCTATTACTTTTTGCACACAGTAAGAATCAGATTATGCCATCTGAATGCCACTAGAATATGTCACAATTGTAGGAAACATGCTACAGTACGTTTTAAATTATACATCTGTGCTACCTTGACATGCTTTACAAATAATAATTAAAAATTATGTGCATATATGTTTATTAGAGTAAGTAAAAAAAAAGTCACGTTTTCATGTTTACTACTGAAAACCCAAAAATATTTCAAACTAATCTTTTAATGTTAGGATCTATTTTATACATGTATTATTTTACAGTATTTCAAGATACATAATGTCAATATAATGATATGCTGACATATAATATTTTTTAAAAATGTTGAAGTATATCCCTTGAAATGAGAAGTCCAATTTCGAACCTACTTAACACAATTGGTAGGAAATAACTTTATTACTTTCCCTTTCATTCTGTGAAGCATTTAGACTGTGAATAATTTATGTATTGTTTTGTTTCTCATTATTATTTTTGTTTAAACATTGTCATGGTTTAACCCCAGTTGGCAACTGAGCACCACGCAGCCGCTCGCTCACCCCCCCACCAGTGGGATGGGGGAGAGAATCGGAAGGGTAAAAGTGAGAAAACTCGTGGGTTGAGATAAAAACAGTTTAATAGGTAGAGCAACAGTCACGCACGCAAGCAAAGCAAAACAAAGGAATTAATTCACTACTTCCCATCGGCAGGCAGATGTTCAGCTGTCTCCAGGAAAGCAGGGCTCCCTCACGCGTAACAGTGACTTGGGAAGACAAACAGCACCACTCCAAACATTCCCCCCTTCCTTCTTCTTCCCCCAGCTTTTATATACTGAGCATGATGTCACATGGTATGGAATGTCACATGGTATGGGATATCCCATTGGCCAGTTTGGGTCAGCTGTCCTGGCTGTGCCCCCTCCCAGCTTCTTGTGTTCCTCCAGCCTTCTCAGTTGGTAGAGCATGGGAAGTTGGAAAGTCCTTGACTAGTATAAACACTACCTAGCAACAACTGAAAACATCAATGTGTTATCAACATTGTTCTCACCCTAAATCCAGAGCACAGCACTGTACCAGCTACTAGGAAGGAAATTAACTCTATCCCTGCTGAAACCAGGACAGTATCCACCCCTTATTCCATACCATCTACGTCATGCTCAAGTCCCATATTTTCCAGTACAACGTCATTAACCACCCGCCCCGCTTTCCATACTTTGATATAACACACAGATATCATTCCCTTAGTCTATGGACCACCCTTGTGGAATGTCTGTAAAATGTCCAGAAATGTTCATGACATATCCATTGAGTTCATTTAGTCCGTGACTTTGGGCTCCATCTGTTATGGTGGTCACTCAGGCCAGGAGAGGTGGTGTGTTGCATGGACTTACTGGGCACCAAAGCCAGCTGAGGTCGGGTCACTGCTGGACTTGCACTGCTTCTTGTAAGGCTTGTCCTCCACTGGTTCTGGTGGTTCCTGCTATAGTAATTTCTATAACATTAGTATGGCATCTTATGATATTATTAGTATATCTATTATAACCATAATGAATGCTTAACATCACATAATTCAGATCATTGGCTGTTTTCACCCAAAATCAAATCCCCTTGAGGTACACATCGGACTTCCCCATCCTTCCGCATTATCCACCAAGTGCACCCAGGTCCTTGAGCAAAAGCAATCCCACGAATGGGTTTGCCTTTGCCTGAGGCAGGAATAACCCAAACTGTTTTCCCCAACATATTCTTTATGTGCACTACAGGGACTTTATTCCCATCTACAGTATGTACAAGGTCTGACTGGGCAGGGCCAGCTCGATTGGCAGATCCCCGAGTGTTGACTAACCAGGTGGCTTTTGCTAAATGTGTATCCCAGTGTTTGAATGTCCCGCCACCCATTGCTTTCAGCGTAGTCTTTAACAGTCCATTGCATCGTTCGATTTTCCCGGAGGCTGGTGCATGATAGGGGATGTGATACACCCATTCAATGCCGTGCTCTTTGGCCCAGGTGTCTATGAGGTTATTTCGAAAATGAGTCCCGTTGTCTGACTCAATTCTTTCTGGGGTGCCATGTCGCCACAGGACTTGCTTTTCAAGGCCCAGGATAGTGTTCCGGGCAGTAGCATGGGGCACGGGATATGTTTCCAGCCATCCGGTGGTTGCCTCCACCATTGTAAGCACATGGCGCTTGCCTTGGCGGGTTTGTGGGAGTGTGATATAATCAATCTGCCAGGCCTCCCCATATTTGTATTTTAGCCATCGCCCTCCATACCAAAGAGGCTTCAACCGCTTGGCTTGCTTGATTGCAGCGCATGTTTCACATTCATGGATAACCTGTGCAATAGTGTCCATGGTCAAGTCCACCCCTCGATCACGAGCCCATCTGTATGTTGCGTCTCTTCCTTGGTGACCTGAGGTGTCATGGGCCCACCGAGCTATAAATAGTTCACCCTTATGTTGCCAGTCCAAATCCACCTGAGCCACTTCAATCTTAGCAGCCTGATCCACCTGCTGGTTGTTTTGATGTTCTTCAGTGGCCCGACTCTTGGGTACGTGAGCATCCACATGACGGACTTTTACAGCCAGGTTCTCCACCCGGGCAGCAATATCTTGCCACAGTGCGGCAGCCCAGATGGGTTTGCCTCTGCGCTGCCAATTGCTCTGCTTCCATTGCTGCAACCACCCCCACAGGGCATTTGCCACCATCCATGAGTCAGTATAGAGATAGAGCACTGGCCACTTTTCTCGGTCAGCAATGTCTAAAGCCAGCTGGATGGCCTTCACTTCTGCAAATTGGCTTGATTCACCTTCTCCTTCAGCAGTTTCTACAACTTGTCGCATAGGACTCCATACAGCAGCCTTCCACCTCCGATGCTTTCCCACAAGACGACAGGACCCATCAGTGAACAGAGCATACTGTTTCTCATTTTCTGATAGTTCATTATACATCGGGGCCTCCTCAGCACGCGTCACCTCCTCCTCTGGAGATATTCCAAAATCTTTGCCCTCTGGCCAATCCATGATCACTTCCAGGATTCCTGGGCGACTGGGGTTTCCTATTCGAGCCCGTTGGGTGATCAGTGCGACCCACTTACTCCATGTAGCATCGGTTGCATGATGTGTAGAGGGGACCCTCCCTCTGAACATCCAGCCCAGCACTGGCGGAAAGCAGGGCTCCCTCACGCGTAACAGTGACTTGGGAAGACAAACAGCACCACTCCAAACATTCCCCCCTTCCTTCTTCTTCCCCCAGCTTTTATATACTGAGCATGATGTCACATGGTATGGACTGTCACATGGTATGGGATATCCCATTGGCCAGTTTGGGTCAGCTGTCCTGGCTGTGCCCCCTCCCAGCTTCTTGTGTTCCTCCAACCTTCTCAGTTGGTAGAGCATGGGAAGTTGGAAAGTCCTTGACTAGTATAAACACTACCTAGCAACAACTGAAAACATCAATGTGTTATCAACATTGTTCTCACCCTAAATCCAAAGCACAGCACTGTACCAGCTACTAGGAAGGAAATTAACTCTATCCCTGCTGAAACCAGGACAAACATTTGATCTTATTTTCCATCACTGTCATTAGTGAACTGAGAAAAAAGTGTGGTTAGATTTGATTCCCAAGATTATGCAAGTCCACTCCCCTTAAAAGATGATCTATATCTTTCAGGTATCTTTGACTGTGTGTATAAGCCCCTTGATGGAAATAAAAATGCTTTCTCTTACAAGTTATTTTAAAGCAACTTTCTAATCATCATTCATGCTCCCATTTGACGAGGTGAAGGAAACCTGGAGATGCATGATTTTTTTTTAAAACAACATATATGCATGCACTATAATTTAAAACAAACAAACAAACAAAAAACCCAACACTTCAAAATCCTTCCCAGCTGTCATATCTGACAGGGTGTAAATGAAGACTGGGACGATGTTTATTCATTTGCTTTCCCCTGGTGACAGATATGCCCCAGAACAGGAAGAATTGAGAAACTATGCTGAAGGCTCACTAATATTTTTGTGGCTGCAAAGAGTCAAGTGCATGTCCTGGTTTTGGCTGGGATAGAGTTACTGTTCTTCCTAGTAGCTGGCATAGTGCTGTGTTTTGGATTTAGCATGAGAATAATGTTGATAACACACCGATGTTTTAGTTGTTGCTAAGTAGTGCTTACACTAGTCAAGGACTTTTCAGCTTCTCATGCCCTGCCAGCGAGAAGCTGGGAGGGGGCACAGCCAGGACAGCTGACCCAAACTGCCCAAAGGGGTATTCCCTACCATATGACGTCATGCTCAGCATATAAAGCTGGGGGGAGTTGGCTGGGGGAGGGGTGACCGCTGCTCAGGAACTGGCTGGGCATTGGTCTGTGGGTGGTAAGCAATTGCATTGTGCATCTCTTATTTTGTATATGCTTTTTATCATTATTATTATTATTATTATTATTATTATTATTATTATTATTATTATTATTATTATTATTATTATTATTATTATTATTATTATTATTATTTTCCCCTTCCTTTTCTGTTCTATTAAACTGTCTTTATCTCAACCCATGAATTTTA
>NW_008825101.1:121407-124953 GCF_000699105.1 Pygoscelis adeliae
ACCAACTAGCAAAAAGGAAACACAAGCTTTCTTAGGCATTGTGGGTTTTTGGAGAATGCATATTCCAAATTACAGTCTGATCGTAAACCCTTTCTATCAAGTGACCTGAAAGAAGAATGATTTCAAATGGGGCCCTGAGCAACGACAAGCTTTTGAACAAATTAAAGAGGAGACAGGTCATGCAGTAGCCCTCGGGCCAGTCCGGGCAGGGCAAGATGTAAAAAATGTGCTCTGCACCGCAGCCGGGGAGAACGGCCCTACCTGGAGCCTCTGGCAGAAAGCACGAGGGGAGACTCGAGGTCGACCCCCAGGGTTTTGGAGTCGGGGATACAGAAGATCCAAGGCCTGCTGTACTCCAACTGAAAAAGAGATATTGGCAGCATATGAAGGGGTTCGAACTGCTTCGGAAGTGGTTGGTACTGAAGCACAGCTCCTCCTGGCACCCCGACTGCCAGTGCTGGGCTGGATGTTCAAAGGGAGGATCCCCTGTACAGATCATGCAACTGATGCTACGTGGAGTAAGTGGGTCGCACTGATCACACAATGGAATTTTACCTTTTTTTTCCCCGAATCTCTCCCTCATCTCACTGAGGGCAGGGAGGTGAGTGAGTGAACGGCTGTATGGTGTTTAGCTGCCTGTTGGGTTAAACCACAACCGTGCGTTATCGATGTTTGAGTAGCTTTTCCTTCCATTTAGGGCTTTACCCTGATCACTGATCTGGAGATTTGCCTGAATATAATAATGGTCTATTACACCTTTACATGCTACATTAAGACTTATGCTATGAAAATGCTGTACTGAACCATCAAACAGGGCAATATTTGAGAGAGCACCTCTCTAATATATAGTGCTATGGGAGTATGGTCTCTGCAATTACATGGAAAATCTGCCCTTTTGGAGGAGAGCATCTTTATATGCATGTGTACAGAAAACCAATATAAGGGAATAGATTTCAAGATTCAGTGCTATTGTCTAGTAAAAAACAGCCCTAACTGCTGCTGTCACATAAGGAAGAAGAAGGCTAATTTTTGTTTCACTTCCAGAAAGACGGACAGTTCGCTATAGCAAGGCACATACTATTCTTTTGTTGCTACAATACGAGGAAAGCTTTATTTCAGAATATTTTTTCTTGTTTACATAGTTGACAAATTAAATATGTGATTCTTAAAGCACGAATTCAGAAGAGGTGAAGATAAAAATGGAATTACGTGGGGGGGGAAACAAAACACCAAAACCAGAAAGGGACATTAAATACATAAAGGGGTGTAGAAAAGTGGGACTTTGTAGTTTCCTGACAAAAATGGTTACAAGATGACTTCAGGAGTTTTCAGAAATTGATACCTAATTGTAACATTGTTGTTCAAAATTAACAAAAAATAAACAGTTGTGAAAGGTTTTAGATCTTTATATTGGTAATTAATTAAAAAATAAAGATGCATGGTTTCTTTCATTTCTGAGCTAATGTCACAAATAGTGTAAAAAAAAAATACTCAGTGCTTGGAAGAACCAAGAGTTGAAATATGGCTTTTTGAATCCCCATAAGCTCATCAATATCTAATAAATTAACAAGCACCTTAATAAATTGCCAGAATTCTATAGATGTTGAAAAGTCAAGGGCTAACATTGCCTTTTGGCATCAATTTTTTCTTTTTTTTTTTTTTTTTTAAGGCATGTCAATCGACTTCTGCAAAATACTAGTGGCTGTATATTCAACGTCATACTCAGGTAAGAAAAAAAAGCAGATAGGCTGGCAATCTGATTCCAATCACAGTGACCTTTAAATTACTTGGGGTAGTTAAGTTGGAACACAGACATTACTCACTTCAAATAATGGTACCTTGTGAAACTTAATTTTGGTTATTTGTAATGGTAACTGAGAAAGTAAATCATAAATCATCAGTTTACATCAGGCAATCTGCTTAATATTTATTGACATCAAATACTCTCTTGTGTATCTTTAGAATAATGTAAGACACTAGTGACTTGGTCAATTTTCAGTCATTTTGTTGACAAGCATTAACCAGGGTATTTTCTTTTTTTTCATTATCTGAATTAAGTCATGAAACAAAAAATCACAGGGAAGAGAAAGGGGAAGGGAAAATAAGAGGCTACAAGTTCTTTCTGCGCTTTCCTCCATTCCACAGTCCTTGACTGAAATGGGAATTAGATATAATATTCTATTAAGATCCCAGAGGAGGAAAATAAGACCCACACTACGACCTTGCAGAAGAAAGAGATGTGTTATAAAGGTCTGTTCAGAAAGAAGGATTTCTAGGCAGAGAAGCAGGAAGAATTCGTGCAGTCAGACTGCCTTCATTCAGGTTCACGTTTTCCCTCTTTGGGGTGCCACTTACAGTTATCCTCTTTAAAAGGAACAGTCACCAGACACAGTAATGGTTCTGCTGATCTTCCCCCCCCCCCCCCCCCCCCCTCTTCTTTTTTTTTTTTTTCGTTAAGTGGGTAGCTCATCCTGCAGACTGTGTTCAATGTCTGACAGTAACAGACATGATCCACACGGAATCCTGCTAATACTAGTAGGAAGGCAATGATCTTGTTGGGATCACAGAGTTGTGGTGGGATGGTTCTCACGGCTGGAGTATTGCAGTAGGGGGATACAGGATCTTTAGGAAGGACAGGAAGGGAAGATAAGCAGAGGGAGTTGCCTTTTATGTGACAGAACATCTGGAGTGCATAGAGCTCCGCCTGAGGATGGATGAGGAGCCGAATGAGAGCTTATGCGGAGGACTGGCAAAAATGACATTATAGTGGGTGTCTGCTACAGGCCACCTGACCAGGAAGAACAATTGGATGAGGCCTCTGCAGACAGATAGCAGCAGCCTGACATTTGCAGGCCTTTGTCCTCATGGGGGACTTTAAGCATCCTGGTATCTCCTGTAGGGGCAACACAGCAGGACATAAGGAATCCAGAAGCTTCCTGGGGTGCATTGGTGACAACTTTCTGTTCCAAGTGGTAGAGGGAATCAATGAAGAGAGGTGCTCTGCTGGACCTCTTACTCACCAAAAAGGAGGAGCTCATTAGTAATGTGAAGGTTAAATGCAGCCTTGGCTGCAGCGACTATGAAATGGTGGTGTTTAGGATCCTGAAAAGAGGAAGCAGGGTGAAAAGCAAGCTTACAACCCTGGACTTCAGGAGAGCAGTCTTTGGCTTCTTCAAAGATCAGCTTGGAGAGACCTATGGGATAAAGCCCTGTAGGGAAGAGGGGCCCAAGAAAGCTGGTTAATATTCAAGGATCACCTCCATGCTCGAGAAAGGTCCATCCCAATCAATAAGAAGTCAGACAAAAATGCCAGGAAGCCTGCACAGATCAACAAGGAGATGATGGGATGCACCCATAAGTGCTGAGGGATCTGGCAGATGTCATTGCGAGGCCACTGTTAGTCATCTTTGATTGATCATGGTGACTGGGAGAAGTACCCAAAGACTGGAGAAAAGCAAATGTCACCCCCATCTTCAAGAAGGGCAAAAAGGAGGACCGAGGGAACTACAAGCCAGTCAGCCTCACCTCAGTCCCGAGGGCAGGTGA
>NW_008825101.1:126125-156648 GCF_000699105.1 Pygoscelis adeliae
AAACATTGGACCAGGCTGCCCAGGGAAGTGGTTGAGTCACCATCCCTGGAAGTATTTAAAAGACGTGTAGATGTGGCACTTCGGGACATGGTTTAGTGGGCTTGGTGGTGTTGGGTTGATGGTTGGACTTGATGGTCTTAGAGGTCTCTTCCAACCTTAATGATTCTATGATTCTATGATTCTCAGCAAGTTTGCAAATGGCGCCAAACTGGGAGGAGTGGCTAACACACCAGAGGGCATGCTGCCATCCAGAGGGACCTGGACAGGCTGGAGAAATGGGCTGACAGGAACCACATGAAGTTCAAAAAAGGGAAGTTCAACAAGTCTTGTACCTGGGAAGAAACAACCCCATGCACCAGTATATGCTGGGGACCACCCATCTGGAAAGCATCTTGGCAGAGAGAAGGACCTGGAGGTCCTGGTGGATACCCAAGTTGAACATGAGCCAGTAATATGGCCTTGCGGCAAAGAAGGCTGATGGTGTCATGGGCTGCATGAATAGGAGTGTTGCCAGCAGGTCAAGGGAGGTGATCCTTCCCTCTACTCAGCACTAGTGAGGCCACACCTGGAGTACTGTGTCCAATTCTGGGCCCTTCCGTACAGGAAGGACGCAGACATAGTGGAGAGAGTCCAGCAAAGGGCCACTAAGATGATGAAGGGACGGGAGCACCTCTCCTATGAGGAAAGACTGAGAGAGTTGGGACTGTTCAGCCTGGGGAAGAGAAGGCTCTGGGGGGATCTTATTAACGTATGTAAATACCTGAGGGCACAAAGAGGACAGAGCCAGGTTCTTCTCAGTGGTGTCCAGTGACAGGCTCAGAGGCACTGGGCATAAATTGAAACATAGGAGGTTCCTTCTGAACATCAGGAGACACTTTTTTTACTGTGAGGGTGACCAAGCACTGGCACAGATTTCGCAGGGAGGTTGTGGAGTCTCCCTCCTTGGAGGTATTCAGAAGCCATCTGGACATGATCCTGGGCAACCAGGTCTAGGTGTCCCTTCTTGAGCAGATGGGGTTGGACCCGATGACCTCCAGAGGTCCCTTGCAACGTTAGTCATTTTGTGATTCTGTGATACTTACAGGCATTAACATTTTTCCTACAAATTAATATGCCAAAAAGGCACCCCAGAGTTTATCCTAAGCTTATTTCTTATTCTGCTTTTTGTGTTGGCTGTATCAATATCTTATCTTGGGAGGCATGGGATGTTTGGGGGTTTTTTATAGCTGTTTTTACTGTTGAAGCAAAAAGAGCAGAGAAGGTGTAAAACTAGCTAGACTACTCAGTGTCAAAACACTTTGGCATTATGAAATTCACTGTTATATTTCTTTAGAGCAGCAGTAGACCTCTTGATGAACCAAATATTTTAAAATAATTACAGCATTAAAATTACTTTGAGACTTTGTACCTTCTACCTTTGCTTAGTGTAAAGTTGGAGCATAAGAGAAATAGAACTATACTTCAGCATAGCAAATTATTCCTGCATCGTACATAAAAATACTTTCTATAACGCTGGTGGAATTTAAGGGCCAGTGTACATTCAGCCACTAGTGGACACATAGGTCATATGTAACTATGTGAGAAACTTATGTTTATAAGTTTCTATACTTTGAGGGTTATAATTTGAGCTTCAATGACATGATCTGTATGTGTGCTATAGTCTGTGCGTTTTTGAAATTTTGGTGTATACTACACTTTTCCCATATAAAGATCTTTGCTTGGATGGCCATTCAGTAATGACTGTAGGCAAACAGGTGGAGCAGAATTAAGGTTAATTGTGTGTTTCACTGTTATTTTTAAGCTGACCGGAAAAATAATGTTTCTCTCTTTTTTTTATTTGCTTTTTGTCAGCTTGAACTATTGGGTGAGTGTGTTTGGGACTGTGTCAAGGATAAGCTGAATAGGTTTTTATTATTTTTTAATCTTTTTTCATCTTGTTATCTAGACCAGGTCAATATATTTTGTCTGTTTGTATTGTTGGTGATAAGGTGAGCAACCAGCACAAGTGATAACTCATAGATGCTCAGATTCACAATTAAAAGTTAATGAAGTTTTATCCTTCACACAGACATATTTTCTTCATGATAATTACCTCATGACTCCAGAGTCTGGGTTTCTAGGAAAACCATGAAAAGTCATCCTAAAATTATAGAGTTGACAGTATTGTGTTAGTGTGAATCAGATTCTGAACCTTGTAGTGATAGTAAGTGAAGAATTCAGAATTTTCTTCATCTTTCTTTGGTACTGACATGAACTGTTATATATATATATAAAAGTTTATTTTACGTAAGTGATAGAAGGAAATGCATGAGAGAGGAAATACTGAAGGCATTGGTAGATAGGGATTCTATTTTATTAGCTGCTTTTTACAGATAAACTTTTTGGAAAGTATCAGTCAGCTGTCCTGAGTTTGATATGGATTTTCTGCCTTGTATCAAATGATTGATATTATTGCATTGATACAGGATTTACAAATTTCCTCCATGCCTTCCAGACACGCATACATCATTACTTCTACTGGGACATTTTTCTTTTCTGTTTCTACCTAGGCTGCTGTATACAGACATAGACACTTCCCTCTACCCTATGAACCATTCAGACATGGGTCAGCTCTCATGAAAGCTGAACAGCCATATATACATGTGCACTGTTCTACCTACCTTGCAATGCTGCTGCTGATCTGAAAGGGGAGGTAAGGGCTTGGGATCATTCCCAGCCTTTATCTCTGCACAGCTTCTCCTTGTCTATACGCTTGTTTGTCACTTGAAGAATTCCTCAGTACTACTTGGTGACCACAGAAACTTAGAGCCTACTAAATACAAAAACCACAGTGCATAGCAATCTACTGCCACCCTCTTAAATATGCCAACAATTAATTTTCTCAAAGTTTCATGTCAGAAGACTGCTTATTTAGCCCATATTCTCCCTTACTCTCCCTTTACTGTTCATGAACTTGTAAAATTCAATCTCAAAATGCTTTGCCTCTGAGTTGATGAGCCTTTCAAGAACTTTCAACCTCTGATGTTTAGAAAACTGCTAATACCCCATTTAAGCACACTAACGATAGCATGTTCCGTTATCACCCAAGAAGATTCTCAGTACAACTCATTGAATCATAGTATAATTACAATTATAGTGAGCAGTGGAAGCTGGCTTTTACTGAATACAAAAAAGCTTAATATACCCAAGTAACATAAATTGATCTCATATCCTGCTGAGTAACTATACATCACTTCAGCTTTCATTTTACTAGCATGAAAAAGCTAGATTGTTTTAATGTCATGTTTCTCCTCTAATAAGCCTAGAAGCTCTTTTCCACACCAACCTCATTTAGATAAATCTTGTATTTTTAAATATGTATCAGACGTCTATAAATAATTCTCCATGAGGTACTTTCAATGCTTTGTAGATAAGTACACCTAGTTCCCCGGCTCTGAAGACTTATCAGTTCTTGTGTGTTAGAAACTCATTTGTTTTTTTTCAGTCCTGTCATAATGATCACCTGTAATAGTAGGATCAACCAATATAGCCTCTTTCATCTTAGGACAAACATTCTTCTTGTTATTAGCTAAGTGCATGAAATTGCAGCTTGCACATTTACATTTCACTTCTTTTTTTTTTTTTTTTTAAATCTACAAAGTCATCTAATTACTCCTGAAGGATAATAATACACTCTTCAGTAGTGATACTGCCTCTGAAATTTGTCATTGCCGAAATTCCTTGTATTAAAATCACCAGTGAAAATAACAAATGGGGTCAGTCTCAAGATCAGTTATTAAAGAACATCTTTGGTATCTCTTTCCTGATGACCTACTTTTCAACATAACTTTTTTTTGGTTGTTTGTTTTTGGGGTTTTGTTGTTATTGTTTTTCTATTTGTGTGGGTTTTTTGCAGTTAGTCAATTCTTTATTCATTTTACAGCCCATGTCTAAAACCTGATCTTTTCTGCATTAAATAATAATTTCCCATGAGGCATTTATATCAGAAGTTCTGCTTAAATTTAGATGAATTAGCATGGATGCATTGCATTTGTCTGAGAAGTTTGATAAGACAACAAAGGCACATTCTCATGTTTGATAAAACCATGTTGCTTTTAGTCCACTTCATCCACGTACAATTACCTTTTCTTTGTCATTTTATTTCTGAGTTGTTTCTGAACAGCACTCAAACTGATGGGCTTATAGTATTTGAAGCATTTTGCTTTCCTTTTTTTCCTTCGTACATACTTCTAACAGTAAGAATAGTGGTAGGCTTTCTGTTCATTAGTCCCAGGTTACAACTTCTATGTTGATTGATTAATTGAAAATTTGCTACCAGAATTCTATAAGTTTCCCAGTTTGTGGCTTTTCTTGCCCTTCAATTTTATCATAGTAAACTAGCTTCTACATTTGATGCAGTCATTTCCATTACCCTATCTTTAGATTACTGATTTTCCGCTATTTTAAATTCCTTAGAAAAGTGCAGTTCAAATATGCTTACAGACATTTGTATTTCTGACTTTGATTTATGTACCTTATTGATCCTTTATCCATATCTTTATAGATAGTTTCATTTACTTTTAAAATTCTGTCTTTTTTGCTTACTTAGCCAAGCAGACTGTCAGCCTTCTGATTTTCTCTTTTCTTTGTGAGGACTCCAGATACCGCATTTTTATTAAAATTCAGTGCCTCCACCTCCACATTCAGATCTTTGGATTCTTCTGTTAACTTTATTAATCACCTTCCTAATTTTTCTGTCTGCTATACTAAAACACTTTTCCTTAGGTTTTTATCCATTTCTATTTTGGGTGCCAAGTTGAAATGAAATGAATCATCTCGGGATTTCTCAACCAAATGTTGTGTGTTTTTTTCACAGCATCTTCAGTGTTTACCAGAACTGCACGAGTGACTAATTGATTTAGGAATTTACTACATATTCATATCCAAGCATGCCTGAGACTTACTATTGTGGATTGATAAGGATCGGAACATAAATGCTAAGTAGTCGGTAGGAATTATAAAAGTAACACTACTTTATATATCTCACATAATCTCACAAAAAAATTTAACAATTCTCCAGCCCTGATGCAGGAGAATTATTAACATATCCCCATGAAGTCTTCCCAGGAAGTGTTTTTTTACCTGTGAAGAATGTTATCTTTATTTAGTCTTTTTGATGAGTACGCAGTACAGTACCACCATCTTTAATCTTAATTCCATCCTTTCTAAACTGTAAATTATTTCAGCCAGCTGTATCCCAGTTACAAATGGTCTTGTTTTGCATTTCTATTATTCCTGTAATGAATGATTTCATATCTTTCACAACAATTTCTGAAATCTGTTGTTTACCAATGCCTGACTCATTGTATTAGCAAACAGCTGTTTGAGTTGTTTCGCTTTGGCCTTATCGTTGCTTTCAGCTGGAGGTACAGTTAATTTACTGGCTGAAATTTCTTACAGAGTTATGCTCATAAAAACAGGAGGGTTATCCTTTCTCTTAGTGTTTCTTTCTCCATTACCACATTATTTTTCAAAGGATTTCTCTTCTGCTGTGCAGCTTTGAAATTTTAGTAGTCTTTCAAAATCTTTCCCCTCCCCCAGCTGCGACCTCACAAAGCTATGGTTTCTTTTGAATTCATTTGGCATTCAGACTGCATTTGGCATCTCTCTTCCAGTCCATTCCCAAAATTTCACCTGAGAAGCAGCATAGTCTTCAGCTGCAACTTCGGTTCTTCAGTGATACCTTTTGTGAAGTTTATCAAGTAGTAGTTCCTGCAGCTTACACTATCCACTTCAAGTTAATGTATTTATAATTTTATGATCTCTGATCTACTTATGATCTTCTTATTACTATTGCCATAGTGTTTCTTATCCATACCAAGCTATGAGATTAAAAAGAAGCCGGGGGGGGGGGAGGGGGGGGGGGCCCACCCAATCACACATTTTCCTGTAAACACATCTTCCTTGGAAATACAAAAACACTTGAGTAAATATGAAATATGAGAAAAGGTACAGGATTTAAATTTTCATTTATAATTCTTCTATTTTTGCTGAACAATGCCTTACCAGTTAGAAGTCTTTCTTATTAAGTTGCTGTCGCTGAAGTTTTCTCTGAAGATGTAAATGTACCAAGCTTAAGAGTTTCACAAAATAGTATATGTATTTATAATAAGCATTTTTTTTAAAAAAAGCAGGTTGTTGTTAATATGTAACATCTGCCATGTTGCTTTCTTGAGTTTCTCACTTGGCTTCAAAATAATAGAGTTTTTTTTAAGATTTGAAAATCTGTTAAAATAAATACTAAACCCCATTTGCCTACAGTGATCGTAGTTCCTCCACCTTATTAGATAAGTACTACTATCATGTCTTAGTATAGCAGAGAATACTATTGCTACTGCAGTGATTTATTAGTTATCATTTCTAAGGTGCATGAATAGTTGTCAGTACTTTTCACACCTGCAGTGAGAATAGCAGATCTTTTCAAGATGCTTCTAGCACAATTGTAAAATGCCTGTAACAAGGAATTGATTTTTTAATAAGTTGCTATAGCTGTAGCTTTATCATTGTGTCAGTACGTACAGTGTAAAATCTGTCCTTATAGCGTGCAACTAATATACCCACTCTCTGCATTGTGTCATTTCACAGGGGGCTACATAAAAAGGATTTTTCTACTAGGAAGAAAAAACTGTAACCCTAAGTAAAGCAACCTTGTCCTCCTACTTGTTAATTTGAATCAATGCAGCTGGTATTAACTTCCTTGTAATATAAGGATTTGACCTTCCTAGGTACTTGTGATGCAGAATCATATCAATAGTCTCTCTGTGGAAATCTCTGCATGTGCAAAAAAAACCCAGCAGAATTTGGTTTGTGCAGTATGCTACTTATTTTGCACAATAGCTGGAATTTCTGTAAGACCAAAATGTTACCTGTCATTTAGATAGAAATTTTAACTGTGGTGGTTTTGCAGTTTCAAGTGAGTTTTCTGGTTGCACTGTTTCACTTGGTTTTCACATAGTCTTCTGTTACCAGTAAAATGTGAGTTGGTGAGAAGCTTTCTATATTGGTCTTCAATAGCATAAATCAATATATTGATACTAGCAAAGCAGATTTGATCTTAAGCCTGTTATCCAAGGGATAGCAGTTAATTTGTCTGCACTGTGAAAATGAACTTGCTGTGAACATTTCCTAAATCAAGGGAAAATTTCCAAAGTATCTGTGTGATCTTATTCAGTGTTTTAGATTCATGAGCTTAAGCAGCACTTCTTTTACTTTAAAGCAAATATAAAAGAAACAAGTGTCAACTTAGTATATTTGTTTATAAATCATGCAAGTATTAAGGTTTGTATAGCTTTTATTGTTACCTTTTGTCTCTAATATACTGGGTAATTACAAATGAACAGTTTTGTGTCTAAAAAATGGTATCAAGACACAAAAACTTTATAATGTATTGCATTGTTAATGGTTTTGTGTGTGCAGACCATATATAATGTATTAATACAGTTATGTCCTCCTCTAGTCTCTGTCATCTAACCACTAATTTAGACTGAAGATTTCCTCATATCTTTATTTTATTTGATCATGCTTTATTACACAAATGTTATTGGAACTGTATTAAAAGTATCATTACACAAGTTTACTACGTAGGAAGAGAATGATTATCTTTGTAAGCAAGCTGTTCACTCAGTTCTTATTCCAAGATTTTTATTAGATAATAAGCAATAAAATATTTGTATAGTCTACTCTACAACCTGTGCCAAAGTCTATACACTGGTCTCTCTGTGAACTGACATTAAGCCATCTTGGCCTGCCTGCCATGGAAGCCTAGCCAAACCTGTAAAGTTATCAAGTTTCAAATAAAGTTTAGGTCTCAAATAAAATTTAAGTTAGTGATTAAGACCCTGCTCTTACATACACTAAGTATATCTGGTGACTTCTGTGTGCGTGAAGAGTCATATGTACTCTGAAGTCAGACTATTTGAATACATGCATTTTAATGCATGCTCAATCTTTGCTAGGAGCTGAGTGCAATGGACCACAAATTCTGATGTAAAAAATCTGTATTGTACTTCAACTCTCTTCAGTTACTACTGCTTGCAATGAGACCCTGGTTTTGGCCTGTATCTGTTAGCCTCTCTTAAGCTATTGATTGGATAACCCTAGGGATAGCATCCTAAATCAAAAATTGAGAGAAAGCGGATTACCATGTTATTTCCCTGAAAATAAAAGTTGTCTGAATGTATTCTACTAAGGCCCAGTAGTTTCAAATGCAAATGTTCTGTTCTGCAAGTCAGAAGCTTTACAGTATGGTGTTTTGTTGCTAATATCTACTTGTTTTGGAAGGGAGGAGGATAGAGTTACAGGTTGAGATCAAACACAACCTTTTTGCTACTTGCTAAGACAGACAGTCGTAATTGTTACACTGAATGGCCCCCAAGAAGATGGTAAGAACTAAGTCTATGACCTCTGGATTTAAATTCAAGCAAGATTTATCAGCTCAGATGTCCTGTGAAATTGCTGCCAGTACTGTAGGACACTCACTGGGGTCAAAGTACCAGGCTCTGCCAGTGTGGTTCATGCATCCAATAGGGCTGGGAAGCTTGACCTTGTACTTTGAGGTAGCGTGCAATTCAAATTGTTCTGGAAATATCCACTTAGGCGTAAGTGTACAGTGAAGGATTGAACATACCGTGCAGTTGTAGGCTACCGTGGCTTTGAGAAGACCACACAATAAACTAAAATGACTGATTGTACAATGAAGAACAGGCTATGTCAAAGTAATCATTGAAATTCAACATTAATGACCTTATACTAGCTAAGAAGCAAGTTTCAACAGTTTTCTCTATTTTAAAAGGTCTTTTTTAATATACCCTGGCACTTGACTCAATCTAATAAGTAATGCTATGTTTAATAAATCAAACTGTGATCTAATTTCATATTCTAATGAGAACTTAGTATCTGCCATTTTACTTAGTGTCTAAGGAAATATTAACTTCTACTTTTCCCTACTTTATTAGAAACCCATTAATTTGGAGATATTAAATTGCACTGAAAAAATATTAGATGTTTTCTCATGTCATTGCAGGTCAAAGCATATGAAATAGCAAAGGTATGTTAAGAATCAGACTGCTTACCAAATTTAGCAAGCTACAAGCTATTCATTCAAAAGTTAATGATAGTTCACTGGTTTAAATAGAAAGACTCCTAAAATGAATAAAGGAAGTCCTACCTGAGATACTTGGTCACCTGCTGTGTTTTGGTTCTGCTGGCTCATTTATCACTGCCAGCAGAACGTTTTATTTTCATTAGAACATTTTTGTTCAGACCTCTCTGTCTCAAGTTACCCTGTTGCATAACATTGAAGACTCAGACTCTGTCAGTGTTTCAAAAGCAAGTACATTTTTCTTCTCTGCATCCTGACTTTATACATAATCTATCTAGAATGTAGCTCAAATATTACAGAGGAGCAAAAAGTCTGTGTTGAAGATGACTTTCCTGACCATTTACTTTTAGACACATGGATGTGGGGAGATAGAGCAGTGAACACCAGCACTGTCTTTGGGGAAGATATTATTATTTATGCAGAAATGGGATGACACTGGGTGGAAGTTAAATTATGCTTCAGAGTAATAAGGCCTCCAAGGTGTATCAGAGTTAAATTATCATCTTCAAACTCCTAAGCAGGGAGTACAGCCTCATGTTCAGGCTACCCTGAACTTAAACCAGTGTGTAAAACAACATTATTTTAACTGTGTTTTTCAGAGTGGATCATGCTCATTGCAAGCTGCATGCTAAAGGAAGAGACCCAAGTTTTCTATAAATGTTTGTGTCTAGAGATCTAGGTAAGTGACTTAACTCATATATAAAAATAATTATTTCAAATGGAAATTTAATTTTGAAATTGTATTTATGTGTTTCTTTCTCTAAAAGGAATCAGTCTCCTGCTTTGAACTGGGGATATAGATTACTGGTGGTCTTGTCTGAAATTCAGTAAAATAAAATAATCTGTAATTCAGAGCAAGTATTTTGAATAAGTGATTTTAGAATAGCTTCATTCTTTTCTGGTTGTGGTAGCCTGTCTGGCTAAAATCAGGGCTGCCAAAGGGTTGTGCCACTAAACAATGATAAATACCACATGTGGGTCTGATATGATAAAGCATGCCTTTTACCCAGAAAAGACTGAGTTCACACTGCACTTCTCTGTTACTCTCTTGATTCAATAAACATGATAGCATTCATAGTATTTTTTCACAGTTTTCTGTCACCTATTTGAAAGTTAGGTATGTTGATACCAATTTATATTACTTGCTCTTCATGAAGAAAAATTTAGACTCAGGAAAATGCCTTGAATTCTTTTGCTATGTAGATAAGTTGTCTTACAGGAGACTTGCAGGAGTCCAAAAAGTCCAGTTTATTTTTATTTTATTTCATATTTAGTGTAGTGTACCCTCACTGAGCTATTAAATGTTGACTTTTATAAGCTTCAGAGGATGTGATTTTTGACCTTCTGTGTCCAAAGCTGTCTGGTTCTCAGAAGTTTCCTTTTGCTCTACTAGACTGAGTTGCTCTAAAGATTCTGGCAATTTCACTGTTCAGTTATCTGATAATTTAGGGCTATATGTGTTTTTATCTTGTCTATCCTTTGATTAAATTTCTGGTGTCACTATCACCAGTACCAGTACAAAAAGAACTGAGACTGGGAGTCAGAATTGCCACAGATGATATTTAGGTTCTGTCAAGAAGAATGTTAAATAAAGACTACGGGACTTTGGAGAGGAATGCTGTCTTTAGGATGCCAAGAAGTGGATTTTAACTTCAATTCTCTTTGAGCTGAAGTATTCCCATAACTAGCAATGAAAGAGACAACAAAGGAGAAACGAGGGGTAAAGAAGACTTAACTTTCCTTCCTTCTTCACCCTTTTGCATGCCAGGACAGATGTAGTGCTTGTGCATGAGGGATCACTTACTGCTCCTTCACTTGTGGTGTCATGGGACATAATATTTCATAAAGTGGCAGGGAAGATACAAGCAGGAAATAGCTCCATCATTATTTTACACCAATACATGAAACAAACCAGAGGACTACAAAAGGAGTTGTTCCCCATTCACGGTAAGTCATGATCCACAGCATGTGGTCCTGCTTAGTGTGAATAGAAATGAAGAACAATTGTTTCTCAGTATCCTGTTGAGAGACTGGATCTTTTCCACAGCCCAAATCAAAACTACAGAGCTGACATCTCTCTTTGAAACAGTGAGTATGTACTCAGACAGTCACAGGTTTGGGTTTTTTTTCTTCTACTATAGTTTTGAACCAGACAGAAAACTTTGCTAAATTGTTCTCTTTTTATTTCTATTCACTCTAAGCAAGAGCTTGTGCCATGGACAATCATGCCTTATGGCATGTAATTTGTTTGCAGTGCAGAGGTAACTTATCTCTCTGTTTTCCCAGCTTCCCTTTCCTTCCTATCAACAATTGTTAAAACACAGGTACATTGTCAGTAGCAAGTGAGGTGTCAAGATGGGGTCCTGAGGTGACACAGACTAAATGAGGAAAAATATTAAAATATGAACTTAAGATTATGAATGTGATTAACCTTGTTATTTGTAACAAGTAACTCTATCCTTTAATATTTGTTTTTTATTTTCTTAAGCAATACATTACATTAATAAACCAGTACACTGAATTTTCACAGGTGTTACTGCATCTCTATGGCAATGAAAACATGTTTTCAGAAAGTTCATTTTGCACAGTTCTTTCTTATGGGAACCTTAAGATTGTTACCTTCAAAATGCTTCTGCTATTTGTATTGGATAGAAAAAAAACTCAACCTAAATAGTGGAAGAATATTCTTTTTCAAACTATTTTTTTACGCAGAGTAGACCATATAAACATCTCGGAAAATAAGCATGAAATTGTTCACCCTGAGGACTTATTTATCCATTCAATTTTTGATGTTAGGTCTAAATTCCAATAAATATAAAACTGTCTGAGTGAAGCAGCAATATCTAAAAACAGAGACTAAAAAATATGTCTGCTGCAAATGTGCCCTTACTACTTTCCCAGTTATCTGTATCACCAGAATGAGAGAAGAGAAATAGCAAGTCAGCTTTAGGATATAATCATTAGCTTACTTTTCTGTTGAATAGGACGTATCATTTAAAAATCCAAGCTCTTCATGAGTGTTTTGGGAAGATCTTGACCAGAGGTACATTTTGAATGATACTTTTGATCACTATTCCCTCCTAAGCTTCTTCTTTAACTGCTTCAGCAGCATAAAAGATCTCGTAACTGCCATTGTGAATGAAAAATAGAGCTAATTATATTTTGAGTCCCAGACTGCCAAATTAGAAATGAAGACAGGATAAAATCCTTCTTTTGGATTATGGGAATTTGTTTGAGTGAGGATGTGAGCTTTGAGCAGAATAGTTTGTACCTAGCAGCAACTTGAATCATGCGGGGACATGCTAGAGTGAGTACTGGAGTTTTGACTCCCACCACAAGCTCCTAACCAGCACGTGGACTTGCACAGCTCCACTGCCGTGAAGCCTCTAAACATCACTAAGTTAGAAACATCTCTTAATTTCTTTTGCACAGCTATGCTGAGAATCTGTGCCTAAATAAGGGCTTCAGTATTTAAGTAGTGATAGAGAAGGTAGGTCTATAATTACATGCATCAGACACGCTGTGCTTCCAACATCTGCCATACAACATAGGCAAATAGAGGGTTGTAATGGTCTACAAGGAGCTCTTGCTGAAGCAAGGAGCATAGTACAAGTCTTTCATGATCTGTTACTGAAGCTTAGAATGATTTCTAACTTTTGTTTGCTTGGCTACCTTTCAATTTCAACACTTGTCTTGGAAGGATTCAGCTCCTAAGCAGAATGAAGACATGGAAATAATCCATCATGTATTCTTACAAATTTCTCAGTACTGCTTAGAGCCTGAGCTGAAAGAATGAGTCCCACTCTTCTGTGAGTAACTGTAAACATGAAACTGCTTCTCATATTTACAGTTAAATAGTTCAAACATACAGAGGCAAACTCTAGAGCAGTGGGAATTTTTAGGAAGAAGAGGTAATACTATGACAAATTGTCTACCTCCCCAAATCCCTGAACAAAACCACTGGTCTAGCCCAGATTGGATTACGTATGTGAATAAGGATGCATCACAATCATGGCTGCTTGATCAAATTAAGCAGCTGGTTCCCACAGAGAGGTGAGACCAGCTGAGCTCCAAGATTAAGTCTTCTGTTTGAAAATACTGTCGTGACTGTAGGCAGATTACTTGAAGAGATTTCTGTAAAATGGACAATCAGACAAACTACAAGGTAACTATCTTGCTCTGAAATGGTTAGATTTACCATATGTAATCAGTCTTTCTTTTTTCTGCATACATTTTTGATTCTGTTTTCAATCCTGCAGATGCAGGGTACAAATGTTGCTCCTTTTACTTTAAAACAGTCTTAGTAAATCTGTATTCTTATTATCACTGGTGCTATACTCAATTTGGTCTGTTGGGATTGACAAATTCTTCTGGGAATGGTCATCATTTGGCAAAGAATGTGTGTGCAGCAATTGTGGTGGCATTAGGCTGTGTAGCACTGGAAAAAGGAAGGAAAGAATTATTGTCTGAATAATTTGAGGATCTATTGTGAGGGGGAAAAAAAGTATGGAGAAAAGTTATTACCAGAAGAGGAAAAAAATTCAAGTAAGAGATAAAGAACAGGAAACAGGGAGTTTCTGGGAGGGTTGGAAGGAGAAATTAGCCCTATGGAAAGAAAAAAAAAAGGATAAGATGACATCTTAAGGACAGTCAGGTGTTTAAAATGTTGTTTTAAATACACTGTTGTCTTTAAAACACTCATAAACAGAAGAAAAGAATGAAAATGGAGTGAGAAGTTGTTGAAAAAGGAAAGAAAACAGATACAGGTTGGAAGAATCCAGACAGCCTTCGCTAAGCTGTAAGGCTGACCAAACTGAAGGTAGAGGCTGTTGTCTTGCTGATTTCAGTAAAACCAGTATTTCAACAGTGTATATGGGTCATCCAGGGACCAAATTCAGCCAGCCCTGCTCAGTTTCCTGCTTATGAGTTGTCCCACTGGTTTCATACAAGTACTTATGGAGTAAGATATTGTGCATGTATGATGGAATGACCCTAAGATATTAAAAAGTACATTTTCAAAGTAAAAATGTCCACAATAAATTTTTATGGAAAATACTGTATTTGGAGTATATTTTATTAGACAAACTTTAATTTTGTTCTTGCACAAGCACATATACTTCAAATGCTATCCAATAAGGATAAGCAGAGGACAAAAGATGGTTATTGAAGGGACTGATAATTACCCTGAAAATAAATACATTAAGCTATATACTCAGTTTATTGAGTCCACTGCTCCCTGAAGCAGAGCATTGCTGATGCAGTAAAATCTCTCAACTCTCTGGAGTCAGATAGTTTAGTTTATTTATTTATTTATTTATTTCCCTTAAAGCCTGAAACACCTGGCTAGATGACTTTGGTCAGGAGTTTAGTAAAAGGAGATAAACATTTTCATCTCCCTGGTTTAAATATCCAGGCGTGGACCATGCGATAGGCTCAGGTGTAGGCTTCTTTCTACTGCCAGCCTGTATTGAGTATGATTCACATAAGACTCTGGTGTAATCATTAATAGAATGTGTATTCTTACTAATTTGTTTTTATTTTATTTTGCTGCTCTTTTGGAGCATAACGTAAAAGATACAATTTAGAGTGCAAGTGTTAAGTTTCTCTATCCAGTGTCTTTGAAATTAGTTGTTGCTCAGTTCAGCTCCTAGCAGACTCAGCTGCCCATCATTATAATGATCAGTCACTGTTATCCATTATTAAATCTCTGTATGGACAGCATGGATTGAAAGGTAGAAGGTAGGATTACTCTTATTCCTAGAAGAATCTCCCCTGCTTCAGAACTGAGGAAGAGTGGTGCAACAGAACAAAATAAAATAGTTTGACCTATTTCCAAGCCTGACGTTTGCAGGATGAATAAAACCGCTACAGCTAGAACCTGAACTTTGATATTACTCATGTCTTTGAGCCAGAGGTCAGATTCATTCAGCAGTCTTGATGAAAACCCTGGAAATTTTAACTTTAAAACCTGACAATCTCTTTCCTCACATCTGTCACTCATGAGGCTTTTTCTGTCTATCCAGTAAGAATAATCCACACTAAAAAGAGTGCTACATGAAAACTTCGTTGTATATAAGTATTCATTTCACATACTGTTCCTTATTAACTGCAAAAACTTTCTGAGGGAGAGAATAATCCCAAGTTGCTGGAGTGGACTGTATGCCAAAGGAATGTTTTGTGAAGAGAAAATTGGGAGTTAAGATTAGGTAGGTGAAGTGAAGCATCTGCTTCTGCTTGAATTTGCAGAGCCTGAAATAAAACAAACTCAGGTCTAATTTCTGTGCAAACACAGGTGACAGGGAGGTCAGGAAATGCCTATGCTCAGGCAGATTATAAAAGACGGGTTCTACCTGCTTAGAAATGTCAAAAAATAAAAGCCTGCTGGTAGAAAGAGTTAACCCAGTAGGAAAAGATGTTTTACAACTCTTCCAGTCAACCGCCTAGATTTAAGATCCCAGAAAAGGCAGTTACCCATGTTTATTGAAAGAATCATTTAGATCAGTGAATACAAATAAACAACCGATCATTTAACCACCTGAGGATACAGCTGCAGAGCAAGCAACTTTCTCACTGCTGGGGGAAGAGGAGGAATTTGATAATGAATTGAGATACCTGCATGCAGTGTACCTGCTGTCTTACATTTTGAACCGTGCATGTGGTTCTTGCATATCATGTTATTTACGCTTAAAGTAATACAGAGTGCAAGGAGCTTATATGAAATGTAATAGCTAGGGTTCAAATCTTTCTAAAGGTAGGTGACTTATAACTCTGCTGCTGACCTTATACATTTCAGTATCTGGATAAATTATCAGTATCTTTGGCTATTTATAGCAGCTGATTAATTGAATTATTGACAAGTTAATGCTGCTAACTTGTTAAGATACTGTTTTCCTATTATTCCTTCTAAGAGGTTTTTAAAATATATTTTATTTCAGAAAAATGGAGTGTAGCCTAAAAGGGCTTGCTTATTTCTGCTAACTTTATTTTTGCTCTCTGAAAATGTGAGGTGGATGTGTTATAGTTCGTCCTATCCTGCTCTGCAATGGTGCAACAAACTGGAGTTAGAGGAACATATGTTAGGTACAATTTGAAAGGGGTTCTCGTAATCCCTAATATTCCTCCCTAATGTTGGGGTGTCTTTGAAGACTTTTTTTTCTCTATTTTTGTACATGGAGAAGTTTGTGTAAAAAGGGAATTCCTCCCCTGTCACTTAACAGCTTTGGCAGCATCCCTGACTGATGAGGTCAAGTTTGAGAAGCTCTGAGTGCAAATTGGCAGAATTAGGGTAAAAGCCAAAAGGAACTTGCAAGAGCTGATTTCAGAGAAAACACATAGATTTTTTTTTCCTGTTTTACCTGAATTTCTCCATCACAAAAAGTTTTTTATCCTAATAACTATTTAAAAAAAAAAAAAAAAAAGGATGAACCAGCTTGCATGATGCAGAGATATGTATGGCATGGAGTACCTACATGAGTCCCTGTATCTCTCCACATTTTTTTACTGTTGACCTTCAGTTTTGCACACCTGTTGCATGGTACAGATTGACAAAATGAATGGCAGGAACTTTCCATAAAACCTTTATTTCTGTGACTGATTTTATCTTTCCTTTATAATCTTATAATCCTTTATTATCTTTCCTTATAATCTCTGATCTTTCCTTTATAAATGACTGATCCTGTTCCCACAGAACTTACCTACATTAATAGCTCTTCTGCCTAGAAATGAGAAAGAGAAATTAGGTCTAACCCATGCCAGGTTCTACCAGTTTTCTCTTGTGTGTGCTTATAGAAGTAGAAAAGATGATTTGATGCTATTAAATCTTCTGTTAGAATTTGATATTTGTTGATCTTTGTGAGTTCTTAGATGTAACTGTTTCTGGAGGATCGAATGAGAAACAGCATGTTTGATTTTTAAATTTAGTAATTCATCAGGCAAGATAAGGAGTTGCACATTGAAAGGCAGTATTTCAAAGCAGTAGCCTTTCACTTTTGGATACCAGTGTTTGGACTGGCAATACAGCACAGGGGAGTAAAGGCAGGGGTCTCGGCCCAGTTTCTTGTAGTCAGAAAGTAATCTAACCAAACTGCAACAGTAGCCATTTCTGCTGTGTAGCTTATTGCATGTCTTAGGTGACAACCAGAATTCAAAGTTTGTTATGTTCCAATGAGTTAAAACATGCAGAAACATTGGAATTATTTTACGTTTTGTAATGTTTTCTGGGAGCCTTAACTCTAAGGAAGTTGCTATTACTTTACTTTTTTAAGAACACTGGGATTTTTTTTCTTTTTAAAATATTCTTTGGTTAAAGGGTGTACAGAGAGTTGGGGAGCCTGCTTGACTGTTATTTGAAGTTTTTCAACTGACTTCAGTAGGAGCAGGATCAGACCTTTCAGATCACCAAATGTTGGTGACTGGAAAAGCTCAGAGAAATATTGTTCTTGGGATGAAAGGAGCAGGGAGAGTCCGTGATATTTTGTGCTGGAATTTCTATTGCACAAGAATGTCAGAGGGCATGAAGTATTTGAAGGAGGAAAGGGAAGAAATATAATGTCAGGTAATACAGGATCTAAAAAGCCAAATACAAAGTGCACTATATAAGGACACATTTAAATCCTGAATTATTCTAGAGTTTTAAAGAACAATTCTGTTAACATTCTTTATAAGCTAAGTAAATCTTCTTAGAATTCTTCACAAATCTCAGCTACTTTTAAAAAATTACTTTCTTTTGACAGCTATATTAACATATGGCTCTGCAAAAAGAAATCATGTTGAATACATGCCATGTAATATTAGAATATACATTTTAAAAAAAAGAGATGAGAGGATCCAGAAATATAATCTTCTTCTTGTAATCCTGTATTAATCCACTCTGTACTGCTGAAGGTTTTTATTTGAGTGTGGAGCTCACAAAGATTCTGGCAGAAGCGAAAAAAAAGAAAGAAAATGAAAAGTCTTCTGTATATAAATCCCCAGAGCTACACCTATAAAGAATTTTTGCAGTCTGCAAAGAAAGGAACAGCCCCGGGAACTAATCTTTTATTGCATGGATTTCTCTCTTTTTGTCCTGACCTTGGCTCTTCCACAGCCCCAGTAAACGTGCCTCTGCCTCATGATGAGCTCGATGCTAGTCCTCATCCTACCGCATTCTCAGGGCATGCCTTTTCAGCATCAACTTGCTGTTTAACTAATCACACACTGAGATCACTCAAACACTGAAAGGAGGTTTAGTTTCACTATCAGCTAGACCTGCAGAGATGACAAATCAATTGATTTTGTGGCATGTGATGAAAATGCTAATGTTTAATTATCAATGCTGTTAGTGAACTTCAGAGTAGGGTCTGATCTAAGCGGAGACCCCATCACACAACATTTGCTACGAGCTGCAGCCCACCTTAAAAGCTAAGAATGCCAAGAATATGTTTGCCTCCAAGCATTCCTATAAAAACTGGCTTAAAGAAGGTTAGCAAGGAAGAAAAATCTGTTTTTTCTTCTGAAGTTTGAATCAACAGTGATTTCAATATTAGAAATGGACAGAGATTAAATGTCATAATGTGGAAAGTCCGAGAAGCTCTTCCTAAGGGTAGGTAATATTCTAATTTTCATAGCGTGTCTCCCTCACTGTTATGGACTGTAAAGCTAAATACTACTAGCGGTATTGTTGTCCCACAAGTGGGGTCTGGGTTATTAACCTAAACATATGGCTACAGTATTATTTCTACTAGTTTTATAAAGCATCTATCTATTTGACCAGGTAATGCAAACCAAATCTAGAAACTGAAACACATGAGTGGACAGCAGTCATAAATTTGGAGTACTGAGTTTGGTTTTTTTTCATGTCTCACATTGCTCATTCACATTTCTGGTTTTCAGCAATTTTAGATTTCCTTAAAGATATTTCTTGGAAAAAATTGTTCTTTTTCCTCTCAGACAAGGAAATAGTTCTTTCTTCTGTGGGAAAATAGGCCTACTGCAGTTTTTGGAACACTCCTCCATCTTGTCAGGGCAGCCTGCCGTCTTGAATTTCACAAAGGAGCTGTGTTCACAAACACCATGTTTCCTGTGTGCCTCTGTTAACAGCTTCTCTTTGTCCCCTCTTCTATTGCTATTCTATACTTCTTCAAGGGACAGAAGACTGCAGAGAGATTCTGCTTGTTCTGGGAAGTATCCTGTTGTATTTCTGCCTTCACAAGTGACTTTTCTTCCAATCTACTAGGTAATTTTGATCCGCTCACAAACCGTCTTCATTTTGCTATACCATGAACCACTATGGCATTTGCCACAGTACCACACTGTAAGTGCCATCAAGTGCTATCAAAACCATCAATTAAAAAGGAAATCTTACATTCAAAACACTTGTTAAATGTACAGATTTATGTGTTAAATTTTTGTGCCTTTCTTTGCTGTTGCTGGCAAGATTTTATTTAAATGTTCTCTGTGTTTGTTGATAATATTCTATTATTAACACTCTGTGCCCCTCAATCTCTTGTAGCATCAGGTTTTGATGTTCGCTCAAGAGCACTGCTTTGCATTATTCTCCAGGCTTCACAGGTGAAGACTGTGGAAGGTTTCTCAGTTAATCTTTTTCTCCTACAGCCCTATTTTTAAATTTGTTGAGAGTGGGCATTATTCATTCAGGGCTTTGATATTTTTTAGGGTAATTTTTGCCAGACTCTAAAATAGTATGGCAGGAAACAAAGCTGCATTTCTAAAATTATCTTTATAGTGTTTGCTGCTTACTGACTGATCTTTTTGTTAGTTTTTTGAGTATCTTTCTGTGCTTGATATTTGCACTTTATTCTCCTTTCTTCGGATGTTTTGTATTCTGCAGTTTTCTTGGTTACTAGGATTTAGCTGACCTTATGAATTTAGAATTTTAATGAATAATTTAATCCTATTGTGAACTTTATATATATTAATAAGATAAGTATGTACATTATTTTCCAGAACTGAGTCATTGCTGGTGCACAGAATAGAGGTGGGGTGCATTGCCTGAGTCACAAAGCTCCTTCTAATCCCTGCTGCACCTTATTTGTGTAGGCCCCACTGTATTTTTCTTTGCTTGTTGACTTGAAAATCCTGAATAAGAAAACAAATTTTGGTCCTTCAGCTGCAACACATTATATGATTATGAACAGTGGGAGCATTTTCCCATTTATTTAATTTTAGCAGGTTAGAAATTTCCATCTGCATCAATGTAGCCTGTGTGATTCTTAGTTCAGTAATGTTGCCTCATTTTGATAACTGTTTTTATAACTGTATTGTTTCTAAGACTACATGAAATGTTAATTGGAGTAGAAGTTAAAATAAATAAATAAATCATTTAATATATTGCCCTATCCAACCTGTTGCTAATGATTACTAGCTTACATATCTCATTTGTACACAGCTCATTTTGGTTTTAAAATAATTATTCTTTATAAATGTTAACAGAAAAATGCAGTATTGTGAAAGAAAAAAGTAGTATGTATTTATAAAAGTTTGCTTTAATTCAGTTTCTGTTCATCTTCATCCCAACAATGACTTTATTAAAACAGTGATTTCTCATAAAGGGGGAGAGAAAACAAGCATTTGAACAGATGGGCTTAATAAATATTCTGCAGTATATCTGCCCCAAATTGTTGAGCACCGATACTAAAGCAGGACTAAGATATGACTGAGAATAAAGAACTTCCAAATGGTTTGTGCTCTCAGTGAAGAAGTTTTAGATTAAAAGACAAAGGTTGTGATGTAAATGTACATAGATCAAAGAGAACACATAATGGAACCTTGCTATATGAAAGGAAAAATCTACTTTCTTCCAGAGTAATAAAATTGCAGTACGCTGCAGTGGGAGAACAGTAAATCCTGTGGGTTTGTTTTTGTTTTTTTTTTTTTTAACTTATTGCCACTCCTAGTTGAGATATGGTTTCATCTTTTGTCTCAAAATATTAAGAAAAAACCAAATGGTTTACGGTGTCACCAAAAATAATGTTATTAAAGCTTTAATTTTTCATAGGTATCCCTCTTAAGAATCTTTGTGCAAGGTGGGAAGAAGTTGCTCTTATCATTCATTCTCTTCTATAGACTTTTTTTCTTCCCAGTAGTGCATGGAAAAATTGAAAGAAGTTTTTATAGCACCACGTTTTGAAGGACAAATCACTTCAAATATGTAGTTACTGAATAAAAAATGTCACAATGAATACAATATATATTTTTCAAATTATCTCAACTTGCTGATAGAATTAAGTCTAAACTGTCCTGTTGCCTAAAACCTAGTGAAAGATTAAATACAGCTCATCTGCACATTTAAATGTTGGACATGTTCCTGATGCTTCCTGCATTTCCATGGTCAGGGAATTAGACTAGAAATATCATGTACTTTTAGTCTCTCTATTTTGATGATGAGTTCTTCACTGCCCAGGAGAATTGCAAAATAGCGCTTCAGTGCATCCCTGACTTGGTTTTGGTTTCAGATAAAATTAGGTAGGGTTGTGGGTTTCTTTGTGTTTTTGAGTTGTAACTTGAAGTGTTGTCTCCTTCCACAAAAACACCAGTTCCCTTTGCTTGCAAAATTTCCATGATGGTCACATCTTCTTGAAAACTTGTAACAAGGCTTTATATAGACAAATAGATTGTTAATTATATTCTTAATGCTTTGGCCGTGAATAATTTTGGGGTAGAACTTGCTTTTAGCTATTCCAGTGCTTTTGTTTAGAAGCCTTCTAATTATATCGTTTGAAAATTTTAAACTTTTTTTTTAATACATGCATTATGAGACCTGTTATTTCCTCAAGTACAGATTTTTCTTTAAATATCAAGTTTAAACCTTCTGGTGATATGATAAGTAACTGCCTAGTCTCAGTTACCAAGATTAGTTTATTTTGAGAAGAATTTTTATTGATGTATTGTCACTGTTTATTTTGTGTATGCATGAATTTAAATCTAACAACTTTACAGCAACAGACAAATGCTGCTCCTTATTCAAAGCAGATAAATAGGGAGACGCTCCTCTAGTGCTCCATGTTTTTAAGTGGAGTGCACTGCACAAACATTATTGATTGCCACAGTAAGGGTACATTTGTAGAAAAGTCTGTCTGCCTTTTATTTTTTAATTAAGGTACCTGCTGGCTATGAAACCTGAGAAGAGAGCTGGAAATGGGCATTCTTGCTCTTTCTAAAAGAAGGCCTGAACAGACAAAGTCTCACGACCTTGTATTTCATGCAGTTCTGTGAATCTTGAAGTGCATCTCAGGAGTACATTCCTCTTCTCCCTTGTAGGAGTTTATCTAGTTTTTGAACGACATCTCACTGAGAAGGGCTGTTGTGAAGGAGAAGCTAGAAGAATTCCCAGCAGCAGCTCCTCCTGCCTTTGCTTGGGGCAGTGACTAAGATCTGAGGCTTCTGTTCTTGGCCTCCGCCTGAGCTAGGCTGCGTCTGTGATGATGCTGCATCTGTATCCCATCTCATACCTCCCTGATCCTGATCTGCCACCCAACCTGCTGACTTGGCTTTCTGGTTTGACCTTGGGCCTGCCTCATCACTATGGACTTGCTGGGTGCTTGCTGGGCTCTTGGCTGATCCTGGTTACCATCACTGGGCCTGATCCTGACCCTGACTTACTGATTTGGTTTCCTGGCTCCTTGTTAGGGAGGCTGCTGCTCCTGCCTGCCTTGTGATGCTCAGCTCCCAGCTCGCCTTCCCTTACAGGGCAACCTGCCCTTGCTGCATCCTGACAGTGCTAAAGGAAAAGAATCATAGTACTCTCTAAACCTGCTTATTTGAATTATTTTGGCTAAGTTTCTGCTCTCTGTTACTGTCACCCAGTTACTGAATATGTCCATTTGTAGTGACTTTGCAGCTGCATAAGCAAATACTTACAGGTACTTATGTTCTCACAATTCCCTGCTTCCCATGTTTAAATCACTGCATCCATCATGAAAGTGCCTGTCACTTCACAATAATGGTTATTTGATTATCAGCAAATTGAAACTATCTGGGTGAATTGCCAGTGGCAATGATTTAGCTACAGCTTAGTGTTAACACCAGGGTGAAACATAAGGGGCATGGAGCATAGGGGCTGCAGAGTTAGCTCTTGAAGAACGATCAGAAGAAAGGGTATGATAGCTACTCTGAACTTCCCAGTACCTTTATTGGAATGAAGCAAATATACAGCTTAACTGATTCAAAGACTGCCACCATTTTGGGATGCTGCATGCTTAATTTGACAACGGTAATTAAGAATTAAGCAGCTAGTCCAGTTGCCATGATTGTCCTTGGAGGCTTTGTTTTCTTGCACAGTAGTTCAGATAATGTGCAATTAAGAATGCAAATGTTCTCAATACTCTTGATTCATTTGAGTATTCCTGAGTGAAGATATAACGTTGTTTTAAAAGAAGTTAACAACAACAACAAAAAATATAAATAAAACATAGAGGAAGAGACAGCTTCATTCCTTCCAAGCTCAAATAGTCTATTTCATCAGACATTTAAAATAAGTATCTTTGAGACAGAAGTCATTTTAGGAAAAAGATGCATGTCTCCATTCTCAAGATATTAGAGTTTAAATATTTTTTTTCTTTGCCACTACCATGTATGTGTTATGTCTTAATAAAAGCTGTTTAAAACATTTATTGAATTCAAGGACAGGGAAATAATTTGTATTCAGTCTACAAGCAAGAGGGACTTTATGTATTTATTTGCATAATACAGAAGCATAAAAAAACAAAGTCCCTATTCTGTTATAAACAAAATAGGATTGTATAACTATTAGTAACAGGTGAATGCAGGACCAAAGTACGTACAGGCACTTTATGGAGGAGGAATTGTTATATGCTTGAGTGTAGCTGAATGGAATAAAAAAAGGGAGTTCCTGCTAGAATTATACCTACAAATGGTTATTTTTAGCTGTCAGCTTATACGTATATGAAAAAAAGAAAGAAAAAAAAATCCAAAGAGATGCATCCAGTGTGATATAAAACACAGCCGGATAGGGGTCAGGATTGCTAGTTCTGAGTACTAATGGACTGGGGCAAAAGCATTGTACCCTTGAAACCTCGCATGATCATTGTGAAGACTGCACGCAAGTATACCCAAGTCCTACCAGCTCTTGCTGCCAAAGGTAGGTAGGTGAGCAGAGCATAGAGCAGGGCAACAAAGGACCCCCAAGAGAATTTTAGGAGGAAAGCAGAGGCCTTATCATTGGTCAGCATTGATCAGCAGAGAGGAGATGCTTTGAAAATCAGTTATATTGAACACAGCAAAGAATGACTTATCATTGGCTTTTGTTGCTTACTGTTGAGGTTGTCTGATAATCCAGCATTTCAAGAATGAATTGCAGCTAACCACAAAGAATCCCTGGTTTTGCTAGCAGTGCAGAGCACGGTTGTGACATAATGCACACAGAAAGATAACGGTACTGAAATCAAGACAGAAAGATTAATGTGTTAGTTAACATTTCAAGTTACCACAGGATGAAGTGTAAATGTGACTAAAGATAAATGAAATTTACTTAAATAAGAATGGTGAGCAACTGACTGAAAGTGCTTATTTAAACTTAGGAGAAAGTAAGGAAGAAAGTGAATACAGCATCAAGACCTGTACTAACTCAGCTCTGAATTTGCCTGGGAACCCGCAGAAATGTGAAGCAGGCTCTATCTCGTTATTTGTGGTAACTGCACCCTGTCTGTTCAAACACTGACTCTCTGATTAACTCTGCTGCAAGATCCATGTTCATGTGCCATAGTACATGTGATGCGACTTAAGTCGTTCACAAAACTTGCTTAAAAAAATCTCCCATTTGAAAGGTTTAGAGGAACACATTTATATGTTTTAAGGGAAGCATAGAAAAAATCCAAGTGTATTTTCTTTTGAAATCTAAAGACTGGTTAATACAGCCTGAAGACAGGTGTTAACACATTAATATGTCAACTATGTGATGAGGATAAACAGAATCAAATAGGTCAAAAAAACATTCTGAAATTCAGAAAAAATGTCTGAAGGATCTTACTGTCTTTTCCACTTTCTTCTTACATGTTTGACTTTATAGAACTAAGGACAAAGCATAAACTTCTGTTCATTTTCCAAGGTCTTGTATTTGTTGATTATCATAAAGTGAACTAAGTAGCATTAAGCTAATGGAGTATCTGTTGATGTCAACCTACTTAACTATACCGCGTTGTGTAAAAGGACTAAACATAATTAAGTGTAAAGGAACTAACTAGACATTTATTATGTACTGATTGCTTTAGTGTTTAAAGACTACACCAGATTGTGAAGCTGTTTAGGTTTTGAGAAAATTATGAAGACATGGGTTGGGAAAAGGGTTGCATAAATGAATGTTATATTATGTAAAAAAAAGAAAAATGCTTTTACATGCAAAAAAAGCTTTGATTGTACATACAACTTTTCAAACAAAGCCTGTGTTTTTCAGGTAATGGGCAGGTGACCTCAAGCGCTGCTCTTTCTTCTTTGATTCCTCAGATCTGTGCGCAGGTGTTATTTGTATGTGACTGTTGATGGAAAGAAAAAAGCTACATACAAATAAGAGTACACAAACAGGGGTTATTTTTTGGTGAAAAGATATTGGTAATTGCTTTTGCTAACCCTGTTTTTACACTGAGATCTGTATAAAGTATCATCTCATTAAAGCAAAGAAACTGAGAAGGAAGTCTAACTTCTAAAGCTTGAGTGAGAAGTCATTTGCCTTTGAAGATTAATTAAGCCATAAAGTTTAGGTGCCAGTTATGGAGGAAGTGACTTAATTATAAACAAAGGGGGCAAATAGAATACTTCTTAGTATAAATGTCACTGAGATTTGTTATGGTGAGCATTTGTTATAGAACATCACATGCTTTTTATATATATATGAACACTTTTAGAGAGATTGTGTCTGAAGAACTCGCACAGCTCATACAAGGACAGTAACAACAGCTTAGCTAAAGGCAAAGTCATCGGTTTTAGTCAGAAACTCAGTAGCATCTCATTCCACACTTAAATTTTCTGTGGGGAAACTTATGAGGTCTTTATTGGACATAGGGAAAGTACTCTTTATGATTTCACCTTCTGACATTTGTCTAGACTGAATGAGTAGCTGCATTTTCATAACACTATATGATAAAGATGTCCAAAAATAGTTGTTCTAAGTTAATTAGGAGATTACCATGGTCTAATAAGCACAAATTTTGAGGAGTAGCTTAAAGAGGACAGAGATCCTAGTAGATTTTCTTGCATCAGTAGCAGAGTTAGAAGTTATTTTCAGTATAAACTGGTCCTCAAATTGCCTTGTTCATCCAGCAGTTAAATAATAACAACTCTAATTTACTATATATTTATTGTAGTATTTACTGAATAGTGGGTGAATTTTATGTGAAATGTACTTCAGCCCACATATTGAGTTTCAAAATCACTGCTCTGTTTTTCAAAATCACTGCTCACCAAAATCACTGTTAGAACAAAGGACAGCATTTTCAAATATGTCACTGTGAGTTAAGCCTCCAAAGATCAGAGAGGGAGGCAGGTTGATTAAATGTAGACTTTAATAAGAGATAAATATTCGATTCTTAAGTTAAATTTTCAGTTTCCAATTTCTTTACTAAAATCACTTCTTTGTAGGGGGCAGGGTATGATAATACATGTGGATTTAAAACAGAGTTAATTTAGATTTAATTTCTTTGAGCATATTTCTGGCTATTTAGGAAATCTGAACATAAGCTATAGTTAAGGAGATTGTTTAAGTTCCTCGCTGAAGGAAATGGAGTTTCCATTGTTGCTCAGTCCAACTTCCTCTGACACCACTGCTGAAGAATTTGGGTAACAGTGAGATGATAATGGGAGGATTGTAGAGATACAGAATAAGTTTTAGTATCCTCAGATGGATTAACCCCCCCTTGTTGTGACAATGTCAAGTGACTGTACTACCAAATGGATTAATTCTGCATTTAAGAATTGTTTCTCTCAATTGAAAAAAGTCATTGCTCTGTACCTAAATTTCTCAACCCAGCTACCATTTTTAGGGTGGTCACTCCAACACAAGGAAAATAAATGGATAAATAAATAAATCCTACTTCCTTTGGTTATCCTTGAGAATACTTGTCAGGCAATCACAAGAGGTTTTTTTCACCATTACAAATTGTATCTGTAGCAAATACTAACAAAGGTATCTAGTAATATCCCAACAAACACAGAGTTAATTTTAGCTTTTTTTTCCCCAGTTCTGCTCACTTTCTACATTACAGTGAGGTACTCAATCAGAATTTTTGACTTTCTGATTATCAGGTGAGATAGCTACCGCGTACTCATTGATTCCCCCCCCCCCCCAATGGTGTTGGGGTTTGATTGACAATCTTACCTATTAGTTCCTTTTGTTTTGAGACCTTGAAGCCACAATGTGTTAACATAATTTAAACAGGATATTAAGCCTCAATATATGTGGCTAAATCAAAGCCTGGTCTTGATTTCAAGTATAGTATATACATTCATGCAGCAAATTGCAGGTAGATTTGCTTTTTGTTCTTGCTGGCAGAGTAAAATTTATTTCACTATAAAATCACTTCATTGTTGTATTATATACATTACCTTTAAACTTGCAAAAATAATTATTTATTCCTAGAAAGAATAAATTATAAGTCTCTCAGATTGCTTTAGTTTTCTAATTAAATAAGGCATGAGAAACATAATTTCACTGATAAAATTTGAGCATTTGGCTGTGCAATAATAAATATTAAGATAAAAATGTTTAAAATTTATGTTTTGCTAGTGATAATTTGGCAGCTTTCTCTTGAAGTAATTTAAGTTACAGATGTTTTTACAGTCCTCTGAAGAAATTTACTTACTGAATGTCAGGTATAGAGATATCTGAGCTAAAGTAATCATGGTCATTAGTAGGTTGACTTTGATTTTGTTGTTGCTGACCTTGCTGTGCGAGAAGATAAACATACTGTATAACTGCATACGTACACGCCTGTGTGTATTCAAACATGAAGTCTCTTCTTTTTCCAGCAGTCTGCAGTAGTGGGGACCACCTATATTTATGTATGTGTCTGTGTGTGTGTAAAAGCAAATTTGAATGGATCAAAAATTTAACTTCTAACTTCATGTTTCTTAAGCATCCTTGACCTCAAAAAGACTTCATAACTGTTCTCTAATACTAGATACTCTGTTGACATAAGATTTTTTTAAACATTATTTTTGCCAGAACACCCTAGCTCAGTGTATTTTCAAGCAGGTTTTCCTTGATATATCATAGTACACAACCCAAAGGAAAGAAAAAACCTGGTGACTGCAACAGGAACAAAGAAATATAAAAGACAGAGACAACTGATAATTCAGGGGAGGGAGGTGGAAAATCAGTCACCAAAAAAGCAACTGCTGGAATTAGAAAATTGTGGGAAAAGAGTTGAAGGAAGAATGAGGGAAAGAATAGACACTGTGGCTAATTTAATTTAAAAGAAAAACAAATCTAGTTCACAAGCATATAAATGCTTACTCAGTAATAATTCCGTAAGCTGCATGCATTTTTGTGGGAAAGGAATTAGTTTGTAAACTTTAGATTTAGATGAGGTATCCAGGAGGCAGCCAAGGGGGCTGAGCACATGGAAAATGTCTTGCGTCATGCGAGATACTCACACCTCGTGCCTCCCTGGGGTGGCTAGTGTCCCCACAAGTGGTGAGGAGGGAGGTTTCTTCCAACCAGTGATGCAGAATGAGGATTGCCCTCTGGAAGTGCTCGCCTCTTCAGTGACCAGAAATTATCACTCATCTTTCACATGTAGGATGACTAAAGGCTGATGAAGTGAGTAACTCCAAACTGTATCATACTGAAGGTGCTCGAGATCCATTACCATCTAGTGGATTTGGACTATCATGTTCTTTTTCTCTTGCAAGGGTTTCTTAGTAGCTGAAACAAGATTCTAAGTGAAACAATCTGGAGAATTTATATACCTTGTAGGTATTTTAGCTGTATCATTATGCCTTTTTTATCAATATTTCACTGGTGATCTATAATTAACTTCCAAGTTGTCATTTCAAGTGGCTTAGAACCATGGTAGCTCATCCACATCCCCTTTTTAACAAGTGATTTATGGAGATTTGAGCAATGTTAAACTCATGGGCATCTACTAAGCGTGTTCATCTTCAAGATCTCAGGCTGTGCTTGATAGTGGCAAAGTAGAGTACTGTGCTAAGTGTTCCCATTGGAGACAGGTAAGCAGTAGGGCTGTGGGAGATGTGACTGCAAGGCTGGCCACGCTGGTCAGGATGAGAGAAGGTTGTGAGAGCGAACGGGCGGTAGGTGTTTGGGGTAAGCCTCCCTTGGCTGGGGAGGTCCATGGCTGGGAGGACAGCAGAAGAGGACTGGGACTAAAACAATGCAGGATATAATATGCGTAGTCCCCTGATGTACTTAATTTGTCCTAGCCCTTTGTTGATTTACTGGATGCTGAAGTTTGGTTACCCTTTGGGACTAGGAAGAAAAGTAGGGGGAAAGAAGGGGCAAGCTTGTATATGACTCCCAAGGCGATGTAACTGGCTGCATCTGGTCAGGAAAAGCCCAACCAATATGAAATGACAACCAAAAATAAATATTGATTCGTTAATAGCATTAATATATTAATCTTACTTGCTTTTAGAAGCTATGTTACACCAATATGTGCAAATTAATCCTTGTTCTGCTATATGACAATATAGATTATGAATATATATGTTCAAAAGATACTTTAAAAGTATAGTTAAATGGTTATGTGTCTAAGAATGTAAGGTATTTATTCAAGCTCCCAAGATGTGATCAGCATTAAGTTGATAAATCAGTGTAAAATCTCTATGGTTACCCTCCCATCTCCTACTACCCTGTTACACTGTGGACAACCCACACTTCCCTGTAGTGGAAAAAGTAGTCTTTTGGATCTTCAACCTCATACACCCCATGTTACTGTAATACAGGACCTTCCTGTATTTACCCGTGGAATATTATTCTGGTTTACACACTGGACTTTGTTTTTAAAATTTTAAATTAAATTCTCTTTATGTCTTACTGAGAGATCTTTATTTCTTTGCTCAGGCTTGAGCACAGACTGTGTTTGTTCCCATGTCACAGACAGATATCAACAGTGTAAAGTCAGGGCTCTGGAGACACTCCTGGTAATTTTGTCTCTGTGAAGGGACTCGCCTCGTATTTCTATTACTAGGAATTTCTCTCATTGCCAGTATTGACGTACACATTGTCCCAGAGCTGTAGGCTTCAGAGTTTTCTACCATTTACCCTTTTTCCCAATATAATGGCAAACAATAACCATTTTCACAGTTTTAAATCTTTAAAAGATATGGCAATTTAAGCATTAAAACTTAAAAGTTGTAAGAAAGGTTTTCTTTTTAAAATATTTCCCTCTTTATTTTTCCTTTCCCCAGTGACAA
>NW_008825101.1:156660-175588 GCF_000699105.1 Pygoscelis adeliae
CTTTTAGTTAGTATTAAGCCTTACAGTTTCCTTTTGGGGCAGGGAAGATGGTGAAGTGCATTGGAGACGTTATTTGTGTCTGATGCTGTATCCTGAGAGAGGACAACAGCAGATGTGAACTGCAGCTTCCCTTTCTGTTACTGAATCTTTGCCTATATCTAGAAAAAGGATTGTGTATTGAGTTTGCAGTACATCAGGCATTTGGAAATCTCGGAAACTAGTATCAATGAGTTGTTTAAAACATTACTTTGGCTGCCTTGTGAGCTCAGGCAAACAGTTTTGTTTGGATCTTATCTGGTTAAGGCAGGCTATCACTGAACAAAATGAAAGAGCTGGAGAGATTCCAAATGGATGGCAGTGGGAAGTGATGATAAAAGCTAGCTCTTCCTATACACATCCAAGTAAAATTAAGGACTCTAGAAATGAATGATGGACAGAACAATGAATCTTCTCTTAATTTTGTTCACCAAATTTCTCTTGCACTGAATTTTCTTTCTCAGTTTCAAACTGCAACCCTGTGTTGTTAACCATAATCTCCAACAACCCCTATTATGGTTTTGCTTCATCTTTTTGTTTGACTTAATTTAGTCTCTCTAACTTTTGATATACTTTGTATAACAGCCAGTGATGTTTTCTTGTCACAATGAAATTTTAAGCCTCTGCAAGGATCTTAGATTTTCTAATGTCATTTCTTTATGACTTCTATATTTTTATATGTTATTTTCTACACTCATCATAATTTGTTTTATCACACCTAAAAGTCCTCTAATCTCCACAAAGTGTTTCTGATGCATTGTACTTTAGCCTACTTTATGAGTTGCTCAAGGTCTGAACTGAATTCTGTAACACTTCTCTGCATGTAAGCAGAGGTTTCTGTGTCCTTGCAGGAACGAAGGACAACTCACTTCTGAACCTGACTGATAGGGTCATATCAATTAGTTGACTTATTTATACCTGTTTCTGGTTAGATAAGGAAATCTAAGCTGAGGTGATGAAGGGTCTTGGACTCTGCATGTGAAGTAATTGATTGCCTCACCTTCCATAAAGTTCACAACTCCAGTAGGGAACTAACCTTTTTCAATACCTCAGACTGAATCAGATGGAGGCTTCATAGATTCAATCCGAGGGAACACAGCTGTTTGTTTGTTTGTTTGTTTTGCTTCTTTTCCCCTCATTAACTAAGATAAATTTCCAAAGTAAAATAATTAGCCAACAGCTAAATGTGGCTCTCAGAATCAATTTACCTTATAGGAACACCAGAAACCTCCTCCCCAGCGTCCCTTTTTAGTTCATAAAATATATACATGGAATTATAAAGGACCAGATCTAGAGTTGATGTAAACTTGCTTTGCTCTAATGAAGCAGGAAAGCAGATACTCAAAGGTAAGGTAATATGATTGTTGACGAGTTTAGCTGGGATTTTCCAGTTGATAGCCTCTATGAAAAGTATTAATGTATATTTTGGGCTAGATTCTAATGTAAGGAGTCAGGATGGTTGCATCATGATAGATGCCCATCGAAGGCTATAGTTACATTAATATTTTAAGTACCTTTGGAAAGTTTTCTAGATAAGGCATGTTTAAAATCTGTTGCTCTAAAGATTTTCCGTATGCCCCGAAAAGGTGCACATGTATTTTCAGCTTGACAATTTGATTTTTAGTGAGAGGATAAAAAGGCAACAAGATAAAGAGTTTCTTCTTCAGTGGCCTGTATTAGAACTAAGCTTAGAGGGACAGTTTTCTTCAAAAGAATATTGATTTTCTAAACCTTAAAAGGTAGTTAGGTCTTTATTACTCCTTACAGCTCACAAGCAGTCTCCATCCTTAATTCAAAGTTCATATGTATTGTGCTGACTAACTTACCAGCAGTTTGCCTCTTGGATTTTTAAGATGAGTGCAGAAGTGTTCCTTTATTAATACCAATATCTGAAGAAAAACCTGAAGAAACAATATCTTTGAAGTTTCTAAATGAACAAACCATGCACTTCCGATGGCTTTTCTTATGTAAAGGCATGTGGGCACAAGTCACTTCTAAAATTTCATTGAGATTTGTCAATTCCTAGTCCTGTCAGTGCTACATTTAAAGTTGTAGACTCGTGGAGAAGCTTAGTTTGGAAGAGCCCTTTGGAGGTCACCTACTCCAGCACCCTATGCAAAGCAGAGCTGTCCTCCAAGTCGGGGTGGGCAGTGTAGGCAGGACCTCAGCCGGTAGCACTGGGAAGTCCCTGGGAGGGGGGGTTCACAGCCTGTCTCCATGCCCTGCTCCCTGCAAGGAGGCACTGCTGACTCCTCTGCAGATGTGTTTGGAAGAAAAGTTTTCTTTTTGAGAGAAAATCTGAAGAAATATTACTTTAGATGTTTGAAATGTGTATATTTTATTAAGCATGCTTATACCAGTGCTTTGAGTTAACAAGACATTAAAAAAAAACATTGGTTGTTTATAAAAATATTAGTACCGATGTTTATCACCAGCAAGCACTGACTGAAATAGGTACAGCGTGTAATATTTCAAGACTGATTTATTACTACCATTACCTAAGGACTTATTTTGTAGAAAGAAAAATATTTAAGAACTAGCTCTGCTGCTACATTAAAACTTGCAGATTACCATCATTCACCTAGGATTTGTTGGCTATAGTTTTAAGCTTGTTGAAATTCTGATTTATAATGTAGACTCTTATACAAATTTAGTCCAACACAAGAACAGTTTTTTGAGTTCTGTGTGATAACCATGTATGTCGGGAAAGAAATTTAGTAAATGAAGTTCTCTACCAGACACATTTTTTAATTAAACTTTTTCAGGTATGTCTTACCTGGTGTTTTACTTCTGTTTGTCCACTCAGTTTTTTTCTAAGAAATACCTAGCTGTGTTGCCCTTTATTAAAAACCATTAGGGTGGGAAAGAAAAAAAAAATCTCTTGATGACTGGCTTTGGTGAAAAGTCTTTTAGTACAAACACACAAAAAAAGTTTCCACACTTCTAAATATATGAGGTAACAGAAGGAAACAAGGTCATACTGGTTCATTTATTAAATGTTTTGTATTGCAAAAGAAATATAATTTTCTTTTTTTATGAACAATTTTGGTGTTTGTGTTCTGTTTAAATAAAAAAACTAACCTTTTTTAAATTATAAGGTGTGATTAATAAGTAGAAGATCAGAAGGAAAAACAGATTGGAAAAGAGCTCAGGAGACAATTCACTTTGCAATGGTGTTTGTTTACCATATTAGCTAATAAATTCCCTTGTTTTAAAGCATTGCTCTATTTAATTGATGAACTACAAAGCAAAAGAAAATACATAGCATGTTTTTAGTCATTAGAAGTTGCCTCTGCCTCTTAATCAAAATGTAGCAGATATTTCTGAGGACTCAATGTCCATGAATTGTGCCTCTCTCTGTCTTCCACTTTGTATGTTTCTGGATAAAAGGATTGATTAAGGAGCCAGGATTCGGTATTTAGTCTGCAAAGACAGCCTCCAATTTGTGTCTATAAAAGGTGTACAACACTTCATTTCCTTGGTACGTCTTGCTTGTTTTTACTTCAAGCTCTTGAAGGCAGAACTTAATACAGTAATGACCTACTCTTTTATTTGACATTTTTTAAGTGATCTCTGAATTTCAGTATATTAATAATTAAAAATATTGAAGTCACTCTTTACAGTGTCTCAAGGACCTGACAGTATAAAAGTGAAATCTTCCTTTTCTCAAAGATCAAGATATCTGCTTCAGTATTTCATTAAAGTGAACACCTTTGACAAAGTTTCCAAGGAAAATAAAAAGATGGTTAAAATAAGAGCAAAAATCAGTTGTTCAGAGCAAAATTAAATGTGATTTAATTTGAAGTAGAGCCAAGTGAGTGAACTGGGTGAGTTTCAGAAAAGGTTTCATCTTGTTACTATCATAAGCAATATTTACACATCTCATTTTATGAAGAACAGTACCGCTTTTGCTTTATTGTCCTGCTCTCCTGAAGGGTAGTAGGGACAGAATCTGTATCTTTTGTGGAAAACTGTTTCCATTTGCCTTGAAGCAATGTGTCCAGCAGACAGAATCTCTCCTAACTCCATGCAAAAGATCTTAGTTTCAGTTTTGTTATTTATTTATTGTTCAATACATTTTTCAAACAGAAACAATTGTGGGCTTTTACGTTTATTGGTCTCTTCCTGTTGAAAAATAAACATGAAATCCTAGTTATTATAAGATTAAATGAGTTTTGGAGACTGCAGAAAGGTCCTCCTAAGATGCATACTTGTGAATCTGAACGGGATCATTTTACTTGTAAAATTACAAAACTTTCTGCACCTCCCAGAGAATAAAGTAAATAAAAACTCCAGGGAGAATTCAATGCTTATGGAAAACCAACCTTCTTTTCCTTTCTTCTTTTTTTTTTTTCTTTTTTTTTTTTAGTATCTGAGTGCAGATTTAGGAAGTCTTACATATATAAAAATAATTTGATAGTTTTATGGGAAAACGATGTATATGATGGAAGTCTATTATAACATTGGTTATAACAGGAAAGCAGTGAAAGAAGACTGATCTCGGTCTCAGACTGACATCTGCATTCAACCCTCTCCTGTTCTACTCATTTGTTATTTTCACAAAAAAACAATGTTAAAAGGTAACTGGCATGAAGAGGGGAGAAAACATATGTCCCAGTACAAATAAGCAATTCTCACTGAAATTGTACAGAATTTGGTTACACAAATTAGGGTTGACTTAATGTGACAAATGCTTCCTCTGACAATAAGCCAAACTGACAATGACCTTGATATTTTGACAAGGTAACACCTAATTTAAGAATACAGTGTTCTTGAAAGTGATAGGCATAGTAGCACAAACAGGACTTTGTCAATGTCACTTATGCATGATTTTTCCAGTGCTCCTTTTTCAAGCCCTTAAAAAAGTCTCTGTCCACCTATATTTGATTCCTCTCCAAATTCACCAGCTGCTAATGTGAATTCGCAGAGCAGTGCAACAGTAACCTGTTTATAAAACAGTTAGATTTGGAGAGTACTTGTTATGTTTTTTAGTCATTTGCACACAGATATCGATTTCTCATAGAAGAAAAATATTACTTGTAGGCCTTGGATAAGAGTTTTAAGAACAGCTTATAGCAATTCTTAACAGTAAAGAGGGAAAAGCATACACATCAATTACTCTGAGCATCTAATTTTAGTCCTGCGACTTTAGGGATTGATTCTCTCTTGAGTTCCTATGGAGTCAATGGGAAGAGATAAATTTCTCTAGAAAGGAAATTCAGATCCTCTAAGTTAGTTTCCACATTCCCCGTTATCTTCTAGAGGAGTTTGCTCTTCTATTATGCCACCATCTACTGATGTTACTGGATTTTCTTTTCTCAGAAGAAAACTGTTTGAGTATAGGTGTGGGGTACCCTTTAGTATCTGGAAGTCTTATGTGGCCATTGCCAACTCAGTAGAAAATTGCTGTATATATTTGATTCCAAATAAGAATTTGATCCCGAAATAGAATTCTAATGGTCAAAAGTAAGAATTCTTTTGCATATAGGTATATTTTGAATTCATGTATACATATAGTTTTGGGGTTTTCAGAGCTAAATCGCCTTTTGCATCTACTCTTTTAATCTTGAGGCATCTTTACTGATGAGGAGTGCATAGCTTTCATTGTTATTAAAGCTGTTTTCTTGTGCTTACAGATAGATTAGTCATGTATTTCTATGATGAAAAACTGTCTTTGCAGACAAACCTTGAAATGCAAAATGTATTTACTAGAGGGTATAAACAAACCAGGAGTAGATGGAAAATAATAAAAACAGGCCATTACACTGGAAGTGTGTATAGTCTAAGATTTCTGGAGAAGTGGAAAAGCAAGAACATTGTATAAAGAGACAAGAAACTGCAAAGTTTGAGCCATTTTCCATGGATTATTTAAATATTAATTGTACCAGAGAAAGGTAATTATAACTTCCCATATAGGAAACTTTTCTGATGGAGGGGAGACTTAGTTAACATCCATGAAAAAAAGTGAATTTATCTTGAGTTTTCTGTCTCAATGTGCCTAAACAACCATTTTGAAGAGTCATTCCCTCTAGCTTATGGAATCTTTAAGTAGTCTGTCCATTGTGGAGAAACCACAAGAGAGAAATCTAAACCTACAAAGGTTTAATATGCAGTAGTATGATGCTGATTTATTCATAAGGTGTATCAAAACCTGGTTTCTTTTGGAGACACAAATTCATCCCTGAAAACACTTCCTCCATTTCTCCTGCTAGTTTAGTTGTCTTTGGATTTACCTTGTGGAAACTCCTCTTTTTTTTAGACCTTTCTTTGTGGTGATATCCTGATGTGTTCTACAGAGTTATTAGCATTTGCTTATAGGAAATGGGAAAATATTGTTGTAGTTTTCATTTATTTTGTTATATTATACATGTTACATCACAAAATGTGTCAGAATTAGTAAAAGTGACATTTCAGAAGTAGTTTATTGTTGCAATTTTAGCTGAAACTACTTGTTCAGCTTTGACACAAACTTGCAAGTACTTTTCCATGACCTTTAAGTTCAGGTCCATGAACTACTTTCTGCATCTCTCAGTCAAGAATACCACTTGACAATTGGAGTTAACCTTGGCAACAAAATACTCAGCCCAGAGGAAACCTGCTTGAGGCTGCTCCTGTTGCTCTCCCTGCTGCATCTCCATCTCTGTCTTTTGAGTTCAGCTCCAAGAAACTGTGATTGTGGCCCATAGTGGCATCAGGTGAGGCTTCATTTGAGCCCTTGCCCCTTCAGTCTTTACTTAATGCTGCCAAGGACCCTTGTTCTGGCAAGTGGGCAGTGTTCAGAATTATGCTGGGTAGGACTACACTGTACAGAGAGTCACTAGAAGGGAAAAGTTGGTCATGACGCTTCCTCTCCTCTTCCTCATTCTTCTGAATTAAGATCCAGAGTTTCTTGGAGCCTCAAGGTGGGAGGAGAGGAGAGCTCACTCTGCCCTATTTAATATCAGGTGTTCAGTGCATGGGAGGAGGGATACCTGGGATCTAGCCCTACAGGTATGACTCATAATAGGCAGAGAATTGAAGCTTAAGAAAGACAGAATTATCAATCCTATGGGTGCACAGTGTATGGTATAGTTACAATTACTCAGCGGAAGGGAATGGATGCTTACTAAACAGATAATCAGAGGATTTAGGCATTTGCTGAACAACTAATTTGGATCGTCTGTATGTTCATAATTTACAGTCAGAAGTGCATGGTATGGGCCCTGTATTATCCAGTTTTGCCAGTGTTATTATTGAGAGCTCATATTAACCAGGAATTTTAAGATACCTTTTATATTTTATTTTAAGATAAATATTTATAGCTGTAAAAATTCATGTTCTTCAAAAGGAACTAATGTTTGTTGGTTTGTTTTAAAGTACAGGGTTTATTGTTAGTAATAAATCTGATTTCATTGCCTCCATTAATAAATGTCATTGATTATAACATGTTGCCTTCTTCCTTTTTCAGCCATCAACATTAGGCCATTTATTAGAAGGAATAAAACAGTATTAGGATAAATATTTTGTCAGAAGTGTTGCACAGATAATATATGACTTCATGGCTATCAGCTTATTAATGGCAGAGAAGTAGTGCCACTGTACTTAGTGATATTGCCGCAAAGGAGCAGGTTTACATGTGATACAGTAGATCAGTGTCCATCATGCTGTCTTTCTCTCTTTGTAATCTTTATTAGCTATATCATGCTGACTTCATTAAGAAATGTAACAGAGGGGTCCTACAGACAAAAGTCTCATTCTCTACTTTTCCCTCAGTTGTTCCCAGGCCACTCTCCCTCCTGTTCCAGCTTGAGGCAGGGATTCTGGGCATAAACTTCTATACGGTTGTCACAGGTGAATTATTAAAAGAAGTCATAGTTGTGGGGTCAGCTAAAAGGGTTTTATTGATGATCAAAAGATGATGAAATGGTAATTAATCAATGACTGAATGAAAATCAAATGGCAATCAAATGGTGATTAAGCAATAATTGAATGTTAGTTAAACAGTGATTTAACAATGATCTGACAACAATTTAAATGATAATTTAGACGGTGATTAGACAATGATTTAGACAATGACTTTGTCAGTGGTCAAATACTCTACCACTTACTACGCTTTCAATAATTAAGCTATAGTTGGATATATATAAATGTCACTGGCATACAATATACTTTTAGGCCTAATGTCGCTTACCTTGTTATAGATATCAGATGCCAGGTAAGGGGTCTCTCAACTTTGAGAAGTAACCTTGCGAGGTATCCCTGCTCAAGGGGGACATCGCCATGCAGGCTGCTGCCATATGAGAGAGCTCAACGGGCTTAGAGGGGCTATGAATTTTATTTATAAAGTGATTGACTCATAGTGAAACCACCCCACTTTGGTGTGTGTGCAGCTGTAGCAGTTTTAGTTTTGTCTAGTCCCAGCTTGGGCTGGTACTGTTAGCTCCTGATAAGACACGGCCTAAATTCCTTACTTCTTGAGAAGACACAGCCTAACACAGTTCTCACAGTTTGCACAACAGGGCTGATTTCAGTCAGGCCCACTTGTCAGTGATGCCTGAACCAAAGTACTGTTTGCTTGCTCAGAGTGAGTGCATCTGTCACAGTGGTCACGTAATTAGAGACCCTATCAAAGGGCTGAATAAAGGTTGCGGAGAAAACCTGATTTGTGGAATTTCTTAGCTCTTAACTATGTAGCCTTAGGGTTACTTTTTGCATATAACTTGTAAACCAAGTAACGAGAGTAGTCTGTACTTTTGAAATACTTCACTTTGTTTATTACTATTGGTCAAATGATATGCAAGGACTTTTGGTGCACCATGACTATACAGTACAGTGTTTACTTTATAGTTCATTATAGCTGTGGTAAAAATACAGGGATGAATTTGGCCTCAATGCATGTGAACGTGACATTATCGACATGTATAGAACTACACTATCGACTTGTATAGAGCTGCACTGTCTTACTACTACCTCTATTGCTATATCTGTAGTATATATATGAGCTAACATTGTTATACTAGTGTCATTTCATTTAGAAATTTAATACTCTACTCATCTTCCCCTCTAAAGTAATCACCACAGAACATTTCTGCAATTAAACATTGCTTTAGACAATGATGTGTTTTACTGTACTAGTAATGAAATGTAAAGTTCAGCTTTTTTATATTTAAGTTTCTTTGTCTTTATAAAACAAAAGAAAAAATAAGTAGAACACGAAAAATGTTAATCCAGTATTCAGAAGTTCATTATTATAGATATGTATATATATGTATAAGGTGTGTATATCTATGTGATACATAAGGTGCACCCCTATTAGAGGAGCATATTCTTATCCTTTACATAAATAATATGCAAATGCTTGATGTAGTGAAAAATCAGGTTTTGTTTATTTTGAAAAACCTCTTCATAAGTTACTAATTATACACATTATCTGAGATACCACCATTAAAGATGTTATTCTTATAAGACCCTGAAATATCCTACTTACAAAGAGTATAAGATTTGTTGTGAAGCTCTGAAAGTTCACTTTTTCAAGGCTAGTAGAGTTTAACCTCTCTTAATTCAAACTTTATTGCTTATATTCACTTGGTCCTTTTTTAAAGAAAAAGATGGGATATTTTGATTTCTCCAGGAAAAAAAATACTTGCTGTCAAATAACATTAAATGGGACAGCTCATCCATAGTTTCTGGTGGGGTAAATAACATTAAATGGGACAGCTCATCCATAGTTTCTGGTGGGGTTTATTCTCTCGTCCTTTGTGCACTGACTTCGAAGTAAATACCCTGTGAGCTCTGTTTGTTTGTTTTCAGCTAGGTTTCACTTGAAAATCGTGAGGTGCAAAGTTCTGGTCAGAAACTGGAAATATATCTGCTTTTGGACTTTGCAAGTTACTGAAGCAGTTTTATTATATGAACAAGCTGATCAAAAAGGTGGCCAAATATTCTCTAATACAGGTTTGTCTTGTTTTAGAGGTATCTCTTAGCAAGCAGCTTAGCAAGAGAAAACAGGCTAAAATGAAATTGCACAGTACAATGCATGCAGGTTTTCTTCCTAGCAATTTCTTCACTGTAGGCAATAATACTGGCAAGAACAAAGAAGTAACATGATTTTTTTAAATAGGAAGTGCACAAGGGATTGTTACCTTTTGGCTTTTTATTTTGTTACATTTGCCTTCTGCGTATATATTTTTAAAACAAACAACAAACAAACCACATTTCCTGTAATCATAACCCCAGGAGGGTTTGAAGCAGTGATACAGTAAATGTTGTCTTGTATGATTGTTTCTATGCTAAGAAAAAAGATTTCCACAAATGGAACACTGAATTGTTTTCCATTGATGGAAAATTATCTTTAGAAGCCTACTAAAGTAAAAAGCTGTCTGGAAAATATGGGCAGATTGAAGGAAAATTATTCAGATGTCTCTTTTATGATACTTAAGGTGGTAATTATTTTGTAGTCATTGCCTTATTTGTGAACTAATCTAATCTTTTTTGGGCTTAGCTAATAATGTTCTGTTTAGCAGTATACCCAAAGATTTGCTGAAGACCAGAAAAAATAGATGCATAGTTTTATTCCTGCCTGCAAAATCTATTACGATATTAAAATGAAATAATGCAAAGACATCAAATTGGTTTGGCATATTCTGTCTTTAGTAAAATCTTTTTGAGTTTATTTATTCCTAATCTTATCCATGTATTTAATTATTCTTCACTTCAAGTTTTTAGATGAAACTTAGCATGTTTTGAGGTTTTTAGTTACCTAGATTTCCTTTTCTCTTTTGCTGCTATATTATTTTTCTGTGTTTGCTACTAGGATACCATTCCCAGTTGAACAGATTTGCTTAAAATATTTGCTGGAGGATTTGTCATTTCATGTGCCAGTTTTCCCAGGGCTCTGGATGAAGATTGTCTTTTTCTAGACTTATTTTCTTCATCTTCCCTTTATTTTCCCAGGCCAAGCACTTCAAGTTTTGATTCCAAATTGGACAAGAAAACTTACATGCCCAGGTTTCTGTTAGTTACTCTGCCTTTGCTCCAGTGTTGAATACTGTCATTATGAGACAAATTATTCATTTTGGGGCCAGATGCAGAAATCTCTTATCTCTCATGCGTCAGTCTCACAAAACAATTTAACTCTAGGTCTTATATTTGTTTATGTAGTTAAAGAGCTTTGCAAAAAAGAAAAAGAGAAAAACTTATTCTGAGGAGTTCAACCTTGATTTTGATAGGTGCAATTCTCATTTTAGTCCAATGTTTATTAATATATAAAATGTATCTTTCTTCATTTCCTATAAGCCCTCTGTTTATTCTGAGGTTGTGATTCATACAGCTTCAGTATTCTTCAAATCCTTTCCTTCCCCTTTTCCTCATTACATGCATTTTAGTTGGATTTCCTGATTTTAACTTAAAGAAGTTAGAAACCTCTTCCACATTCAGTGAACATGAAACATCTCTAGTTTGTCTCTTTCAGATCTAAATATTTGCTGTTTGGAAACTTCAGATCTTCTGCAGGTTCAGTTTTGATCCCTTAATCACATGTTTTTCAGATGATGTATCAGGATCTTAAGGATGGTTCTCTTGACATGTATTTAGTATAATAATAGTCTTCTAATATGATGTGTGGACCTCTGTGTTAGAAATCACACAAGTAATAGAGATTACAGGTTATTCTGCCATCCTTTCCTTCCTCATGTCTTGCCCTTCCTGGATCCCTCCCAACTCCATGGAGTTTGAGCGGCTTGAATAGATCCAGAGGACAACTGGAGTGGAAACTGGAGAAGGCAAGATTTTCTCTTTCCCGAATATCTCCTTAAATCTAAAGTCAGTTGTCTCTACCTACTAGATATGATAATTACATTGCCTTTCTCTTTTTTTTTTTTTTTTTAAATTCAGTCACAAATGATCCAAATATTTGTTAGTTACAAATGTAGAGAAACCTGTTTAAAAGATTTAAAGAAGAGAGAGGTTGAGACAAATGAGTACTAGGAGCCACTAGAGCCATTCTGGGTAGGAAGAGGGAAGAAAAATTAGTGGAAAAAAGGGGAAGTAATAACAGAACCAGAGGAGAAAAATACCAAAAAAATGTACCTGGATACCTAGGAATCCCAAGACATCATTTGTAGAGTGAAATTAAATCAAAATCACGCTATAAAACACAATAAACGTGCATTAGTACTGATTTTAAATATACCTCAGATGCATGCAATCTTGAAGAGAGGCCATGATTTTGTGCAGCACTCAAGAAGTGCATTAATAGGGACTGTTATGTTGTATGTTTTTTCCTAACTGGAAAACCTAAACGGACATTTAACAAGACTATAGTACAAAGAGTTTCTCTTTACTTCTCTGTGCTTAAGCACAGTAATAATGAATGAGACATCTTTTATCCTGCAGATATAAATGGAACAAGCTAAGCAAGCATGCAAACATTTATTATCTTGCAGTGACTATAGCTCAGTCATATGGCAGCTTTTCTGTCAAATTCAAAAGTTAGCCACATACCAGTCATGTATAATACTGAGCTAAATGCACCCTCTGCAAAAAAAGAATTCTTGTTAACAACTATTACAAAGTAACATAGACATCTTTACCAAGCACTGTGGAAATATACACCAGACAGAATTCCTGTGCTCTATCCAAATGGGATAGAACAAACTTAGGAAAAAAGATCTTTAATTAAAAAGCAGTGTACCCTCTAGTCTGGTAACCTTTTTCCACCACTGACAATGGCTGAGTTTTTCTGTTGACACTGCTTATGAATAGAATTCAAATAATCCCACTTTAACGTTACACTAAACCTCCAGAGCTATTTCTTATACGCTTTCATATGTGATTCTTAGGATTTTTGAAAACCTAAAGGTGCTGTCATAAAATATGCAGTAATCAAAGATCTCCTAAATGAATTATCACAGTTTAGAACTTTTTAAAAATTTTAAGTATTTTAAAAATACTTTAAAAAGAAGTATGCATTCCTAATGTAACGTGCAGGCTTCTGTTTATTTTTATAGAGCCAGACACTCCTAGCAATACATGACTTGTCAGACCACAGAAAGAATATTACCATGGGGTTATTGTGAATATAATGTGGTAATTGAGATCAGTTTATACATTCCTCATAATATACTCCATTTGCAAGCAGAAGATTTCTTGATTTGTGTTAAAGGAAGAACACTGGTATTTTTTAAAATATTTTTCACTTTTCTTATCTAGCATGTTCATAGTTGAAAGCAACACTGAAGGCATGATCCCTTATACACCAAAATCAGAACCTATAATCAACTAACCAAACTAATGATCAGTACTGACTCTTTTTCCTGTCCCAGTTAGCACTGCGTATCCCATCAGCCCAGATCAATTGATTACAACATGTGTTGTGTGGTACATAACAGAATGATAAACAGATATTTTACTTTACATTCACTAAAAAAGCAGTATGAAATACTGAAATGGCCTCTGCATAACACAGAAGCTTCTGTTGCTGAGTAGGCAGGCTGTGCTTCTGAACTAACTAGGTTTTTATTGTGGTTGATGGTTTCATTCCTAGGTATAATTAATGGTGGTAATGAACACAAAGAATATGAATGTAGAGAAGATCATTGTGACTAACAGTTACCCTAGGGAGCAGTTCATCTACTGTATTATTTCTTCTAGAAAAGTTGCATGGGAAATAGAAATACAAACTCTTTCCTGAGGTAAGCGTTTTGGTCTGCAGAAATGCTGTGGCTAAATGCTGAAGTGAATTTAGATGTCATGGACCTATGTCTGTTAGGTTATAACTCCCTTATGCAGTCTAGTGGTAAAATGAAGTAGGTGATAAATGAGAGTAAAGGATCGGTGTGAATTGGGGTATCCACTCTGAAGCCTGAAGGTCCAACCCAATAAAAAGCTACAAAATAAATGTGTTAAAATATGGGCTAAAAAGAGCAACATTGTTGTTATTGTTGTTTCTCCACTGTCTTGGCATTACAATACTCTCTTTTAAGCTCCCTAGTCTTGTGCGGGCTTCAATTCTCATTCAATTCATACTGGATTCCTCTAGTTCAGTGTAGCTCCAAGACATTATTTCTAGTTCTTCCCTTGTAACAGCATCTACACCCAACTTTGAACAGGCATGGTCTTGGTTTCTGCTTTCTAAAATTCCCTCCCACTCACACACAGAGCTATACTAATTCTTTCAACATCCTCCACCTCTGTGGACAGGCTCTGCATTGTACGCTTTTGTCTTCTCCTCTCCCTCCAAGGCCTGCTGTAACACAGCCAGCACTTTGTTATGTGTGAGACCTGAGACGATGGGCCCTGACACTGAGCTGTCACATCAGCATGCCTCGAAAGCCCCATCACCAACCAGTTAGGCTACTAACCGCCAAGTAGTTCCCAGGGAACCCTGATTCTCATTCACAGAGAGATTTCAGAAAAAAAAGAAAAAAAAAGATAGCATGAACATTGTGCTTGTATTTTTAAAGTGTGCATCAGTAAGCTACTTTTTCAAGCACTGGCTATAACAGAGAAAAAAAGGTGGATTAGAAAGCCAGATTTTAAAATTAATTGATCTGAACTACTATTTTTTTTTAAACAATCTACAATTTAAGCCCTTTTCAGGAGGAAAAGAAAAAAACTCTGCTGAATAGTGCCCTGTGTGGGAGGATTGCATAACACCCACTTGAGTAAATTGGACATTAGATGCTTTATTCTTTCTGGCTTTCAGACCCAACGACTTAAAGGAGCATGGTAGTTTCACGTGGGAATATGTATGTCTTTATGCATAGCAGCATAACTGATTTAATTACAAGCCATACTACACTGTAAACTTTTGGAGTGATATGGGTATGTCTAACACACTGTCAGAGTTAATGGAACACAGATCATAATAAAAAGAAAAACTAATGTAGACAGAACGTGGAATCCCTCTTTTCTAACTTTAGGTTTCCAGTAGTTATCTAAAAATAATTTTAAGTAACCACAGGAAAATAGAAAAAAAATAGTGCCAGATTCATCTGACCTATTTTATTTGTCTGCTTTATTATGAAATGAATCATGTCAAAAGACTTCTGGGGTTTTTTTTCATTGTCTTAGTGGAGAACCTCATCAGAAAGCTCAGATGTGTGCATATATGCTTTGTCAGATCAAATCATAATGAGAAGGGACAGACAAACCTGAATTGGTTGAGTTTGTGTTGAAGTTATTCTTACTGGTGGAGGAATACTAGAGGGAAGAGGGGGAGGTAGTGGACAACAGTGACACAACCCGTAAGTGGATTTTTAATGTTGCAGAAAAGGATTTAACAAAAGTAGCCCTCACAAGCCAACATGAAAAGAAAATCTGGCAACCTTCCCAAACCAGCATTCAGCAGACACCAAGTGAACCTGCAAAGGCAGTGACTGTAGATGCCCTGAGTGAAGTAGGGGTCTGTTCTCATATAAAGCAAGTTCAGTGATAAATTACGTAAAGGAGATGTGTATCAGAGCCCTACAGGCCTAAGGGGAATAAAGGCATCATCATGTGTAGTGAAAGTTAATACTCTACTCAATTAGAGCTGCTAAACAGGATGCACATATCTTCTTCTATTAGTTGGAGGAGTCGATATTATTTATCCCGACTGACTAGCTAAAGAGTGAACTTTGCCTTTGTGGGAGGCAATAGTAGGTGCTGTATCCCGGGAGGAATCTTAAAAACCCAGAAAGCTGGGTTTACTTAACCTTTTAAAGGAAAACTACCTGCTGCTACTTTCCTACACTGTAGCCGCTTGCCAGAGCTTTCATTGAAGCTATTTCTTTAGTTTGTTAACATGAGCTGTGTTGCTGAGATGAGGTAAGTTTCTGGAGAACATGGTTGACCAAGGAACAACTGAAAATGCAAAGATGGTGTTAATGCCACTGCAACTTAATTTGTTGTCATTTTCCATCTTTTCCTGCTGTTATTTCCCACTTATACATGTGAGGAAACATTTGCAAAGTCTCTGATAGTGGTTATATGAATAACTTCCCATTGGTGATTCACAGGAGCAGGCAGGAAATATTTAAAGCAAAGAGAAAAACAGTCAAATGTCTAAATCTGCAAGACTGAAAATTACACTGTGTTCTACTGGCTGTGTGATAACAAGCACTTTGCAGAGGACGAAGAGTCTTTTTCACACAGATTTCAAAATTTCTCTTAGTTCCAGATGTGAGCGAAAATAGAATGTTTTAAGTTCATCACAAAAGAATATTCTCCTTTTAAAAATGTTCTGTGTGCTTTCAACATTGCCGTTAATTTATGATTGCGTTATATTATAACACAATGTAAATTTAAAAATTGAATCATTCAAAGACAGAAAATATTAACTTCCAAATGTCAAAACTGAACAGTGGAACCAAATAGGAACTTTCTGTCCATTGTTTTAAAATGACATTTTGTAATAAAATGATGCAGCACCAAGTAGGTTGTGTTGTTTTTTTTTTAACTCAGCCATCTATACAGACAGAACAATCTCATACATATTGTGACTTTTCTGTGCTCCAGAGCTTTATTAGGGAGGATTAGAAATTATGTCAGGCAAGAACAGGGGAAAGTGGACTGTGTCTTTACTGTTCTAGTTCAAATGGGAAGCTCCTGCTAAACTTATGTTTGTAATTCCTACTTTCCTCGATGATGTGTAGAATTGAATAAATCTGGCAAGACTTGACATTCTCCTTAGTATTATTTACTGTCATTGCCTCACTCTCTGTAAAATGGCAGGATATAACTTTACCTGAAGGTCAATTTGTTGTTTTGGCTAATTATAGTGATTCACAGGAATGCAGCACGGAGTACTCAGTCCTTTTACATACTGGCAGGGCTCAGTTGCCAGATCAGATTCCTTAGCAGAAATTTTCTGACAGATTTGCTGATTCTGGGATTGAGATTTTGGCTCTGTGAAATAACACTCTTGTGGTAAATTTTCTAAGTTAAGTTTCAGATGCAAAACCTAACAAAGAATAATTATGGTCCAATAAGGGAAAAATAAGTGATTAAAAAAAAAAAAGTGTTTTTTGTTATTTGCACAACTTATTGTGGGGAGGGCAGAAGAAAAGAAGGTAGATTATGCTTTCTGGTCCAATAAATTGTAATAAACTCAATTTTTTTTATCCCAATAGCATTTTCCAGCATGTTTGTTTACATGGTATAACATGCTAGTGCTCTTATTAAGGGATATTCTTAATTAAAAAAGAAAAAAATTCTTGGGCATAATCCAATTAATTTTAGGGTTTCTACTTCTACCAGGTAAATTATCTGTGCTTCTCTTTGTTAGACTTATATCCATAGGTTTTTCTCATGTTATTGTGTTCTTCCTTTATATGAATGGGATAGTACTTCTATTTGGTGTTTTCGTTATACAGTGCTACTTCTTATTAGTCAAAAGAATAACTGATCTTTTGATTTAAATTAGGTATTATTATTCTGCTCCTTAGGCATTAAGACAACTACAATGCCAATTTTTAACCATAGTCCCTTAAATCTGTTCATTGATTGACTGACATGAGAGAAATTCAGTAGCTTTACCTCTGTTTCTTTGACCACAGAAATCTCAGTAATGGCTGAGTCCCAGGGAATGGCAATTTTCAGTCAACTTCAGCATATTGTTTGGGCTAGGTGGAATCTAGCTCTGCTTTATTAAGTGCTAAAGCTTTCATTCTTCCATAGAGGAAAGAGTACATTTTTAATGGCTAATACCAATAAAAATTTATTTTTAGCTCTTCTCACTGGGGACAGAGATGGTCAGAAGAATGACATTACGTATCTTTGGCATCTATGCACTGTTTCATTACCTTTTATTTTATGCAATTAATACTTAAAATGTCCATTCAAATGACAGTGTAATACATTTTAATGAATGTCAAATGCAGTTTTTTCCAATATAGTTAATATTTTAGACAGTAACACTGGAGTACTGTAGTCTATTTAAATGTGATTTTATTCAAGAAGAAATTGAGAAATTTGCATTTAAATGCACTGTAATAGAAAAACTTACCAGTTTGATTCTGCATTCAGTTGCATGGGTGTGAAATCTTTCTGGAACTTCAGTGAACTCATGCAAGTCTGTCAGTGGAAATATCAACGCCCACCAGACCATTAGTGTTCAGACCTTTCTTTAATTGCAGTTTTTGGAGATGAAAACATGTAATTAACCAAACACTTTCTAGTGACTATGGATTCTAAAATATGATATCAGCTGAAATCTCTGACACTTTTTATATTTAGAGTGTTTACATTCTGAAGTCATGTCATTGCCAACCACTTCATAAGCTCTTTACCAAACTTAAACATTTTCAAAATGTCAAAAGCTCTTTTTATTAGCGGTAATGAAGTTTCAAAAGAAGTGAGCTTCAGAGATGCAATCAACTGTTTTCAAAATCATCACTGATTGAAAGGATTTTCCTCTGGCTTATATGAGAGACATTGTTAACATGAGATCTGTTAAAAAGACTATTTAGAAATCATTCAAACAACCCCTAACATTTCCCATTTTTATATCTTTAAAAGTGTTAAACATCAAACTAAACTTTGAAAATGGAATAGATTTAATTCTACTGTTATGTCCAGGAGAAATGAAGTCTGAAATCAATATTCAAAGAACTATCATATCTTTCACTCAACAGATCAAAAAACGTAAATGCAGTTTAGTGGATAATATCAAGCCAACTTTCATCTTTGAAGAGGTGTTTTTTGCCTACATCAAGTAGAAAACAGGACAGAGATAAATCGAATGGCGTATGCACCCTTCTGCTTTATGTTTATACTTAAAGAAATACTACTATTTCTTTCTTCCTTCTTCATTGTAACTCTGAAAAACTGTATAATGAGTTTAAGAAAAATATATTAAGGGATTGTAGAAGATACCTTTCTGCCTCAAGAGCTGCTCTTCAGCATACATTAATATGCTTAATAAAAAAACCTT
>NW_008825101.1:175602-184392 GCF_000699105.1 Pygoscelis adeliae
CGTAGGAGCATGTAAAACCTTTTTTGAACATATATTTTTGAAACAACTTTGTGCAAACAGTTTCCTTTGCCTTTACAGTTTTCACAGTTGTAGGTGCTTAGTAATTTGGGGAAGCAAAACAAAAAAGTGAGCTAATCAGCTTTGTGTCCTCAGTCTAAAAAATTCAGCCAGAAAATCCATAAAACATCTGCCATAGAAAACCTGACTTCATAGGAGCTTCCTTACTGTATAAACGACACTTTCAGTGTACTTCTCTGAAATAGAACAGCCTCTTTCAAAGTTAAAATTAATTTGTGGTTTTGAATATTTTATGTAGGGATGGCAAAACCGACTTCTGGACTTGGTTTCCTTAAGTAAACCAGAGTAAGGTCAAATGTAGAATAAGCTTGTGTTGAACAAGCCCTCCTCCATAAGGGAATTCATGTCTAATATTTATATTCCCTTAATTGCTATACACTAATTATAGTGTCCATTAAAACTGGGTCTAACTTTGGTTTCCAAAAGGATTTTTTTTTTTATTTTTAATATCGAAAATAAAATTTAGGAGCTATGACTACATGCACCTTCTACACTTAGAATATTTTTAACTATCTTGGTGAAAAGAAACCTGTCTTTTGACTCTGTAATATGCAGCATTATAAACTCTCAGAAATTAGGTTCATTTCACAGTATTTATTAGAGGGTTGGTTTTGCTTGACAGTGAAGAGTAGTATCACAGGGCAAGTAGATACCTATTTACCCAACCTCTGTGTTGGTGCTGGTAGAAAAGAAATTATTTCACTACAATCTCTGTGGCAGCTTCTGTCTGTTATCAGGCTGTATACTGAGAATGGGGAGATTAGGATTAGTGAATTAGTGATATTAAGTACTGAAAATAAATTCAGAGAATATGTTCTTATAAATGAATTAACAACATCAAAAAACAGGAAGGGGTTGCATTTTTAAAAATACAAGTAAAGTGAAGTTGTAGAAATTGATTTAAATCACTGTAAAATCTCAACATTTTCTCATGTTTCTACACATTTTGGAGGTTGGTATCATGTTTCATAATAGTTATCCTCTCTCTTCATTACCAGAGAACTGATGTTCCACACTCTTTATCAAATTACATCTTGCTGACTTTTTTTTTCAGATATTTTGACATATTGCACCACCCATCCACCTTTTCCTTTTCTTCCTCTTTTTTCCATATAATTACTTCTCTCTTATTGACATTTCAATTATGAGACTCTTCCATAAAGATCATACACATAATTCAAAATGTGAATTCTTTCTTGAGCCTCAGTCATAAACCAAAAATCATAAATGTGGACCATTATGCTTCCAGGGAGCTCCATGAACTTTTGCTTGTGCAGTTTCAGTGATTACAAGATCCAATTTTTTTTCCTGCGTGCTACACTGGGCTGATGTAGAGTTACTTCTGTAAGATTTTCACAAGACATCATTACACATGTGAAGAGCTTCACAGAAGAGAGAAGGGTAATACTGAGAAGGACCAGGGGTTGGTAATAAGTAAAAGAATAGCTGTAGTTTGGAGAATTTGTCGGAGAGCTGCTCACACATATAGAAGCTACAAAATAACTGGTATTTCATTTGACTATGTAGCTGTATTGTTTGTTAGCCTGTGACTTTACATTGCACACTGTATATGTTAACTTCACCGTCTGTGAATTAAACTGTGAATAAGTCTCTGATGGATATCCAAAGATTTAATGTTGTGAATCTGAAGGAGGCTTCACTTTCCAATTATGCTAACTTTCTAATTGGGTTTTTACATTTCTTACAGCTCATTTCTAAAAAAATAAAATACAATAAATAAAAATTAATGCAAAAATGCTGTCTGTTTTTCCAGTATAAATCAGGATAATTTATACCTCATTTTTTCTTCTGGATAAAGCCATATCTTCTCAAATAAAAGCAAATATGTATCCTAATGAATAACAGTAATAATGTCATTATTTTTATTACTGGTACCATACAGTTGTACCAGAAGGCAGTCTTATTTCTTCCCTCTCATTTCTGTCTTCTCAGCCCCTTTATCAGGGATTTTAAACTGATTATATTGCTGATATGACCTTGGAATAAAGGAGGTAATTGGACCTGTATTAGTAATTACAAAATTGCACATATGATTAAGATAGCAGTACATAGCTCTAGCATTTTTGTCAAGAATATGATAGATTGCTGGTGACTCAAGTTTGTAAAGGAGAAATATCTTTTTGTTCTGCTGGAAATGTTGACGGTCACCATTACCTGCCCACCCTTCCCAACTTTATGATATTATACCAGATTTTCTAAACATGAAGTCTAATTTGATATAAAATTTTGATACAAGAAGTCATATGCCTGCTACTGAATCTTGTTTTTGCAGCCCGTTTTGCCTTGTAAATAGTTTAGTATTTCATAGTTGCTTCTTCAAAGCATACTGAAGTTATAGAAATTAAGGTTGTTCTGTATCTCAACATGTGAAATACGTGCATGACATTGAAACACGAAGTAAGTTATCAAAATGTGAGTGTTTCTAATGGTAGGTACACTGTAGAATCCTTCTGAAGTTCACTAAAAGGAATTGCATTTCCTCTAGTCTCCTTCCTGTAGTTTTTACTCAGTCTTTACTTGCATAAACCTCCTGTTGTTAACTATAATGAGAGCATTTGAACTAATGTAGGTACTGCGATATCATTACTCCTTTATTAGCCATAAATATTCATCAATACCTCTTCAGTACTTACACCTTAAAAAATGTAACTCACAGCACGATTTTGCTGCTTTTAATGCTGAACCACTTAAAAAATATTGAGCTTATTCCTGGTGTTCAAAGTAAAGCTGAAAGAATAATAGTTTTCTTTCAATTTGGTGGGTGAGTTGCAAAACTAGGAAGAACTTAGTATGAATGGAACCAAACTATTTTTAGTATTATTTTTGACAAAATGGAAAAAAATAACTGCTCATTTTTCAGTCAACTTGAAATTTTTATTCAAGTTGCCATATTAAGTATGCAAAACCTATTAGCAAAAGAATAAAAAATGAAATGGAAAAAAAATCTTTGAAATTAAATGTTGAAAATTTTATTTTAAATTGTTTTGATGTTTCCAAATGAATATTTATTCTCTTTTAAAACCTCTTTTAAAGGTTTTCAGTTTTCCTTCTGGGTAACACTACTTGAAAAATAATCTGTAATGGCTAATGTCTTCTAAAATCTCCACTTTTTGGGAGAAACAACTCCTAGCTTGCCTAGTGCTAGCAAAACTTTGAGACACTTATGTAATATGAATGGCTTCTACTCCTGTGGAAGTTTGATCTTTCAACACACTGAATAGGAATTTACGTGAGATTTCAATGTTGACTTATATGACTGAAAAAATTTAGAAGGATAATTTTTTTCGATAAGGTTTAGCATAAACTAACTGTAGGTTTTCATTTGATGAAAGATAATAAAGTACTGAGAAATTGAGGTAGCTACAGTCTATGCACAGAATTCTAAAAACACCTATAAAATAATCAAAGACTCCATGTAAATTTAGCTGTAGGAGTGATCAGCATTAGACAGGCTGATAGGAATTTTCTCCTAGGACTCTGAACAACCATACTGTAAGAATTTACCTTAGGATTCAAACTCAATTACGAACATTCCACAAAAATTTCCCATTTTCACAAAAATTTTCCCTGAGCATAATGTTTGGTTCCTCTTCAGTGCTCAGGAATGTAAAGTTCATCATTTTTGTGGAGGTAGAAGGGCAGTGCACTGGACAGACAAGGATGTGACACGCTGGGAGCAGCAGGTCCCACAGGCTGATAGTATTTTGGAAGAGGTGACCATTGCGGGGGGGGGGGGGAAAACTTGGACTCTGATTTTATATTCTGTTTCTATTCAATATCTGGTAGTTTTCAGAAATTGTGCTTTTGAACAGGAAGTGTAAGAGATTTTTTTTCCCATGTGAGACTGTTCTCCACTAATCCCAAAGGCTATGAATTACTCAATATTACTTAGTATAAGTAGATCAATACTTGGAATAATGGCTGTACTCTCCAAAACTTTCCATAAAAAATATTTATTTTGCTGATTCAATTTCTGATTTAACTTCTTAAATTTAAAGTTCTTAAAGTTTTATCTTAACTTTCCAAACTTGCTTTTTTCCCTTCTCCCTGTGTGTGGATGCACATGTGTGTTTGTATGTGTGTGTGCAGATATCAACATGCTTAAACCAAGGTGTCTTCTGCTTGCAAGGAAATCTAGATCTCTGCAATAAGAAGTCCATACAGTGATTTGACTCATCATGCCACATAGCTCCCTGTAACCTTCCTCAAAGCTTAGATGTCATGCAGATTCTGCTCTCATTTCCTGATTTTCACCTTTTGACTCATATGCTGTCTTATTTCATTAACAGTCTTGACGGAAGTGTTTTTTCTCTAGGGACCAAATTCTAGCCTGTTACAAATTCTGGTCTGTGTAAATCCCATGCAAGTTCTCTGTATTAGTTATTTATATTTATACCTGTGTTGATGCCAGATAATCTAACCCTAAAAGTTTGATAAAACATTTTGAATGATTACATTGTGTGACATAATTTAAAATCTACCTGGAAGTACAAAGATCGCGAGTAATTGTTTGTTGCAACTTAACCCCCAGTACATCCTGCTTTGTTCATTTGTAGACACCTTAGCATTTGTAATGACAAAGAAAGAAACATTCTACAGATCCCAAACAATAAGAAAACACTTTCTTTATGTATAGGAATCAAAGGATCCATTACTGAACAGATGTCCTGGATTTATCAAGTTGCTGTCCGGCCACTGCAGACAACAACATGGTATAAATCAAAGAGAAGCAATGCATAGAAGCATCCAGTTTCTTTGGTGCACAGTTTCTCTGATCCAGGTGAAAGCAGAGTATCAAAGCCTGGTACTGCCTTGATCACCAGACTTTTAGAGAAAGGGTGAACAGTGAGCACTTTTGCCCCTTCCTCTGCTTCATGTTTAGAAATCTGGTTTTCTTTTGTTGTTTCAAATGCCTGGAATTTTGACGCTCTGTGGTTGCTTTGTAGTTCTTATTTGGAGAAAACACTCATTCAGCATGGCTCAAATTCACAGAGCTTTAGAAATCCCCAAATTCCTATTCCTGTAAGAGATTATTTGATCATTCCCCCATTTCTTGCCTCTTCCAGTTTCAATGGTGTTTTGCACTGGGAGGTGTTGGTTTGTTCTGATCCCAGTAAGAAAGGCACTCAGACTCTGTAAGGTATCATTCACAATGCTATTCTTTGGAGCTAACACTGTAAGAGGAGAATAGCATAGGTAATCTTACATCGCTCTAGATGCTGGGAGCTTTGAGCAGCGTAGCGTTGAACAGGACTCTGACCCACATGCAGAACACCATGCAGATGCCCTCCACAGCAAAGATTCTCCTCTTTCAGTCATTCAAGGGATTATAGGATTTTCTCACAAGGAAACAGCTCTATTCATCATTTCTACAGTCATGCTCTCAGGAGAACTTCTTGATGCACAGTTAGGTAAAGGCAAGGCCAGGCAGGTGGTGTAATCGCCGGTACCAAGTGGGAGCTGCCTGCAGGCTCCTCTATTACCACGAGCTGGCTGAGTTTGTCCTGCAGCCAAAGGATTCTGCAGCACAGCACAGACCTGGGCATGCTCAGCTTTACTATTACATGGATCACTAGCTCCTCCATGTGCAATGATCTTCCAGTCAGGATCACTACAAATGGTCAGGCAGCCCAGCCTTACCGCTGTACCTACTTCGTTGACAAGACATCATGGTTACAGGTTGTGGGCACAGCTGCCCACTGCCATACAAGAACCTTGACTTGTGACACTAACAATTATCTATATTTAGCTGCAGATGAGCTCTTTGCCATTTTCATGGTGCTGCTCTCCTTTTCTGTGTGCCATTGGCTGGTGGCTGAGGGCAATAAGCAGAGTCTGAAGTGACGTGGGAACAGAAATTAATTAATTCTCTCTCTCCAGGACACACAGAAAAGAAATTCTGTCATATCCTTGATTTGTTTACAGACACATTGTTTTAAGCAAGAAAATTTCTGTGGATAATGCTAGGAAATGATCTTTATATGTGTCCATAAGTATGCCATTGTTTGACAGTGGCAATGCAGTGCCAAACCACTTAATCTTTTTCCTACTCTGTAAAACTTTTTACGATGGCCATATTTTCTTAGTGTAAATCTTTACATTCATGTATTTTCTTCATCTTATGTAATGATTAATTATTTGCTTTGAATAACGTGAGGAGCTTATCTCTCCTCTAGGGAGAATAACATGTAGATTCTGCTGTGGTATGATTAAGGAACTAACATTAATACATGTGTTTGTAACACTTTTGTCTTCCTCTTACATTTTGAAAATTAAAGTGTCTTTTCTGGAACACTAATGGAAAAAGAACAAAAGAAAAACAAATATAACCAAACTGTAAAATAGTTTTAAAGTTTACCAAAATATTTACAGAAAGATGTTTGCAGCAGTCATCTAGCTTGGAGCACTAGTCATGTCAATAATGTCAGTCAGTGAGGGATGTTTTTCAGTAGTGTTCTAGGAACTTGGAGTAGGACCTCTTATTTTAATTGCCTCTGTTGAAAAATGAGGTTGGAGTTTCCTTAATTTTTTTTTTTCCTTGCCTGACTCACTATTTGAACTTTACTCCAGGCTTTGATTGTTTAGATACATGCACTTTAATTTTTTTATAGAGTGACAGTCCCCAGGATCTCTTCACATATTTCTTTTCTATTTCTACTGTAAAACATCCTGAGATACTGGATATTTTTTCTTGTTGGCTAAAGACTAAAGGTTTTGTTTTATCTTTATATGTATTTTTTAATCATCTTGCTCAAATTAGGTATACCAAACAATTTGTTCATCTTTCCACTATCTATCACAGTTATTAACTGAATCTATATACATCACCTGAGAAGCACAGCTGATAAAATTATTTGCCCATACTCACTCAGGAAAAGTAGATAAATCTGAACTAAATGAAGTCTCTTGAATCCCAGTGCAGTGAGGCTGGTTTAGTCCTGATCTTGGCTAGTGATCCTTCCAACAGCCTGTGTTTGGTAGGGTTTTTTTCCTGTACTATAAAGATTACTAAAACAATATTGTTGTAAAATGTATCTTTTAACAAATCATACTTTCATAAGGACTATACCCTTATATATAGAATGTTCTAATAATTGGATCATTTTTTTAAAGCATTTCATGGATCACTGCAAACATGGTAACAAAACTGCTTTCTTCCCATCGTATGTATTCACAGCTGCAGATAATAAACCCAAGTCGTCCCATGCCATGAACGTTCACTAAGAGTGAGCTGGAGTACAAGGCATACTACATAAGGAAGAAGTCCTTACATTGAAAAACTTGCATGAAAAACTATCAGAAAATCACAGTGCTTAAGTCCCTTCTGTTTCTCGTTTCCAAAGTCATGATATACTTAGTTTTCACTGGAAGCAACACATGTGCATGTACAAACACAACCTGTCTAGACAGTGCAGCTCATTTTGGGGGAAATAGATTTTTAAACGTGTACCTGTCAGTGTAATGCTGTAAGACAAAATCTTGGGGATCCCTGGAGCCTTCTCTTGTGGATGCTTCACTGTTCCAACAAAAACATTTTGTTTACTTCTTCTCAAACCTATCTCTACATTTTGAAGATTACCAAGATGACAATATGACATGCTGCATTAATTTAAACTTCTGTTTACTGAAGAAACTAGCACTGCACATGCTTATAATGGTAAAAAGGGGGAAGAAGATAGCATTTCTGGATATCTATCCCCAGCAAATATGATTCTTTCTAAACAAAGTATAATATTGCCATTAGTTTTTAAAATATGATCCTAGAAAAGTGATGCATTCTAATGAAGCAATTTATTACTGGGGTATAAAGCATCTAATACAGTCGTTATTGAGTGCATTCATACCACATTAATTTCGTTAGAAGTACAATAATCAGCATTTTTTGCAATCAGATTCTGTGGTTGCTGTTAAGATTAGCAGAATTTTTTTTTTAGATTTTTGTCAGACTTCTGTGCCTCCTGACATCACTGAAGATTGGAACAGAAAGTGTTCTCACATTATTTAAATTACAGCTTCTAGAGAAGAGGGGAATAAATACACAATAGATTTTATATACACAAGATTTTATTAAACTTCATCTTGTTTTTTCTTAAAACTGTGCATTCAGAAGGTTCAACTAAGGTATTTTTGTAAGAGAACATTAGGAAAAATGCAGTTAAAGAATTAAGACAGTTTGTAAGGGTATGTAGGAATAAAAGTTATAACATCATTAATTCTTCATGACTGATGGAAGATACACTTCCAAAATAATTGTTCAATGAGTAATACAGTGCATAGCATAAAAGATGGGAAAAGATCAGTGCAGGAAAGCGAAAAAAAGGTAATCAAAGGGGATTATTTCTAAATATTTACACTTACTGTTCTGATGTGCTTAACTGACTGTCTGTCAGTGTTCTCCGTGCCAGACAGAGGCAGAAATAACAGGAGAAAAGGTTGGTTTCTTAACCACTTGTGAGCCTTCATGAGGGAAATAGAAGTTCTCGCACTTCGTGTAGTACATTGTCAGAACAAGATATATTCTAAAAGAGGGAAATGAAATAAATACTCTGAATCCCCAGAACTTCATTCTGAGTAGCTGTTATATTGTTACTTTGAAAAACTAGGGGAGAGCATCAATGCCGTGCTGTAGACATCAGGAAAACTGGGGATGTGGGGGCTCAAGCTGCATTGTCACAAAGATGTGAAAACTTG
>NW_008825101.1:184425-203085 GCF_000699105.1 Pygoscelis adeliae
CCTGATACCTGTATTATAATAGGTAACTGTTCCCATGTTAAAACTAGATTATTTACTTTCACAAGTAAGTTAGTTATTAAGATTTTGCATCTTCCCCCAAAAAAGATTTCTTTAAAAAAGTCAAGTTAGAGTAGGATATCTAGGAAGATTCAGGTTTCAACAGTGACTGATTGGCGATGAAGGCGCATTGGTATCTTGTAACTTAAATAAAGAGGTAGTGTTTCTGTGCAAGGACCTGGGACTAGTTCCCTGAAATGGCAATCTCTCAAATGCACTTAAGTGAGAATAGATATATGAAACACCTGTGACACAACTGTGAGATTTTTCCATCGATGTTGTTGTGAGAGAAAGTAAGCAGAAAAACTTATTTTGCATTTAAACTCAGTAGCAATAAACACTAACACCTTTTTGGCAGCATTACCATAGCTACAAAGAGTCCAGTACCTGTACATGAGAAGTTAAATGAACACTAGGTTAGACTACATTTTGAGTGGCAAGTGTTTTGGCAGGACAAGATGCTTTGAGGGTACATATTCTTTAGCTTACCCAGATTTTCTGTTTTAGTAGGAACCTGATATAGAGAAGTTGTTTCTCAATAAATTCATTATTTTTGAAAGAAAACAAAGAATCTACCCACCCCTCGACTCTCTTTTCTCCTTTAGACATCAGAGTCTTGAACATTTAACTGAAGTACCAGGAATTAACAGATAATCTGACTACTTTTGAATATAAAAGCCTTGCAGTGGGCCCGTTGTCAGTGAAATCAGACATTTCAGAGGCTGTTCATTGAGGATGTTTGATTTTTAAAACTTCTGAGTCTGGGATGATTTACTGTTTTTATTCAGTAGATATATGGGTTGTGAAGAACAGCAGTGTTGTGGGAGAGGTGCTATTGACCTGTATGTACTTGAGGTGGGGTGCTTTTAGTTGTCAGCTCCCCATGCTGACCCCATGCTTCCTGTGTGACTTAATCTCTCTTTAGTTTTGTCCTACATTTGTAATGGGGAATAACAGTCATTTGTTTTTCCTGGTTTTGCTCCTGCAGGCACAGATAATTAAAGTGATCATTGCATATTTTTGCAGAGCATGAGTGTAGGAGATCAAAGGATGTTGGCTCACAGGCCTCTGAAACATTTGTGAGAAGACTGTAGAAATATCAAGTGGCAACTCTGAAATCTGTCCAAGTGTTCTTGGATATTTGTTATTATGGAGCTCTAAAAAGTTGACTTGTCCTCTCTGGAGAGAACAGCATCATCAGTTTCTGTACAGCCTTTCTGTATGCTCCTCTACACACACAAGTCAATTCACATTGCCACCCCCTTCATCTTACCATGCTTAATTAGTAAATATGTTTGCTAGTAGGTCATGATTTTTTGTCTTGCATTTGTGCATATCAGGAGTAGTTCCACTGAAGTAGAGTTTAATATGCTATATTAAAACCAGCATAATAAAATCAGATTCTCATTCTTTAGCTGATGCCTTTCACTTCATGTTCTATCTTATCTTTTATTCCTTATCTTCCTACATTACAAAGATGAATGTTTTGTAATATTTTGTTTTCTACTGTCTTTTGTTATTAGCTGGTTCTTCTTTCTTCCTCCTCTTCTTCCACCTCTTCCCTTTCTCAAACCTTACTTCAATAAATTGGATCTCCTTTTTTGCTATCTTATTTAGATGTCTAAGTCTCAAAATAAATTTGAGATAATCACTTAATCATCTCTGTACTGATACTTTTCAACTGTAGCTCTTTCACCCACAGCCTGAAATTACTAATCATTAAAAACATCCCGCTTGTTTAAACTCCCCACTCATTAGCATTTACATAGAACAAAAAGCAGATGTAAGAGTTTCTAAGCTAGATAATGCAAAAGACAGCAAGAAAAAAAGCCCACCATCTTATACTGTGCAGTGAACACATTGCAAGCAATGGGGTAAAATACATTCTGAACTAAAAATAATGAAATATCTTTTTCATACCTCTTATTATTATGGAAAAGAAGATGTTTTGAAGAGTTATGGCCATTCACCTTCTGTGAAGTTACAAGTTAGACTGATCCTACCAGGATTAGAACTGTTATTTGTAATTAAGTTGCCAAATTAATGAGGTTATTTGAAACCATGATAATAAATTTATACTGATATTTAGATACTAGGAATTTCATGATGATGGCTCATCACTGGTAAGGAGAAAAAAATATTAATAAATTAATAAAATATTATAAATACTATTAATTAAAAGAGAGCCTAAAACAAGCTGTTTTGTTTTCCTTGGTCATATTTCTGACCAAGGGAAAAATGACTGGCAAAGCAGAATCTGATCACTGATCCTCTTCATAATGAAAGACATGCTTCTTTAGGGCCAGATTTCAGCCTCTGATTTTCAGCTTGCTGCAGTGCAGCAAGATCAAAGTAGGATTTTTATAACACCAATGTTAGATAGCAGGCACTAGAAAAGGTAGGAAACAACATCATTATACACAGAACAGACAATTCATTCCCTGATATGAAAAAAAGATTATAACGTGGTGAAAACCAATGTTTTTGAAAAATTGATATAGAGTCAGACAGGAAGTATCATATGAACTTTTGCACTCAGATCATGATATATAATCACAGATTATGAAAGAATGGAGCTTACATGTGGCTTCTGTCAATTTCTGCTCTGTTTTCAAAGTGCTGTTGGCCAAGAAGGTAACAGAAAGGCACCGAGTAAGTTTTGTTTACATAGGAGAACTAATAAAACGTTGTTTTATTAGTTTTTTCATTAAATGAAATTTTTAAATTAAATTTATTAAATTAACTTTTATTAGAAATGTGATCTTATATAATGTTCACTTAAACTGCATCCTACATGAAGTAAACCAAGGTGAAAAGAACTATTGCTCATATATCAGTAAGATATTTTACACAAGTTACTGTATATCACCTAAATCTTGAGGACAATCCAAATGCACCTGCTTACCCACTGGGAAACAGAACTATCTAAGGCAATGCTCTTTCATTACAAATTTGTCTCACATGAACAATTTTACATTTGCCATGGAGTAGGAATAGCACAATCATAGTCATGCCCAGTGACTTGTCTGTGGTGACTTGTTACTCTGTGATATATTTCCTCGTGGCTCTTCTTAGTTTTAGCACAGTTGAAGAAGGGATTAGGTCAGAACTTGGTATTTACATTAACTTAAGACTTTTATGCCTAAAAATCTTTTGTATGTATTCAGGGCCTAGAGGATTTTCTCCCAGTAGATGTGTCGCTTGTAGGACTGTTCAAAACACCTCAAGAAACCTCTAATTCAGATAAAAATATTCTCCATAAGTACTCTTTCTGTGTAAGTAATCAGTAAAGTTGAATTCTGAGGCTAGAAATGTGATGGTTTTGTTTCCTCTAATCCTTTCCAATTTCTCAACATATAGATACAGGTGTTGGAGGTAAGAGAAAGATCTTTCTATTGTCCTTCACTGCTCTTCCTTTGAACCATTTCAGAAAAAAAGGAAGATGGCTGCTGAGGGCCACGAGAGGCCAAATGTAGTTTGCAATGGCAGCTAATGGGATGTAACAATGTGCATATCTGTGATAGAGTACATTGCCCAAAAACACTGTGCTGTATGTGAATCTAATGTGTGGAGGAATATCGGCGTGTTCACATGCAGTTTCTGCTGCAGTGTCATTTCAAATAGCGTATTCAAAGCCATGAAAAAAACACAATCCTTTATGATTTACAGTGTTTTTTCATTTAGGGCATTGTTTTTTTTCTTTCAAAGTAGACATTCTCTATTCAGCAAGATTGGAGCTAGTTTATTATTGGATTCTTCTGGAAAACAATAACAAATCTATGCATGCTAAGGAGTCCTTCAAATATGTTCATTTTGGAGAAGCCAGTCCTCATAGCATATAGCTACCTTGGACTTCATGACAGGGAATATTTTATGTCATAAGAATTGTATGCAAAAATGCAGAACTGTAGATAGGTAAAAATTCTCCAAAAGCAGCAAAAACTTTATGCTGAACTTGGCTTCTCCTCACCCAAAGAATCAAACCCAGTCATTTAAGCAAATTTACAAGAAAACTAAGGCCAGCCCATATTTTGACACAGGCTGTAAAACTACTCACTGCTCTCATTGTATCACATGTCCTCACAGCACTGAATCAGCAGCATCTCTTGTCACTCACTTCAAAAAAGGTTTGCTGCTGCAGATATTTTTTCAGCAGAGCAGGGTATGAGTAAGGGACAATGGGAGGGAGGCCTTTGAAAAGTTATAAAAAGAAAGAGAAAACAAAAGGGAGAGCAACGAAAGAAGCAAGCAGAGAATACAAAAGTGAAGGCACAGGGTGGGCTGGTGGGAAATAAAGAAAACTGCACATGGGTGGGAAATGATTAACTTTCTGACAGTTTATAAAAATAGGTAGTGAATCTGGAAAGGAATCATAATTGAGCCGGCGTAGGAAAACTCACATAACTTTATGCATGCTTTTTGTGAAAGAACATAAAGAGAAATTACTTTACTTCTGATACGGAGGCTCCCTAACCCTGGGCTAGCCTCTCCACCTGTGTGCAAAATACTGAAAAAGGCAAATGAGTCCAGAAGCAGTTATTCTCTGTCACTCTGCTATTTTGCTGTGAACTGTTACATTCTTAGGCATACTCAGGAAAATAAATATTCATGGAGGTTGGGACCAGTGAGGGAGAGCAGGGATTGTTTTGTGACCATCATACTACGGGAGAATTTCCTTATTCTGGGGAGGCTATGAGATGATGCTGTGTTTAGAGCAAGGTGGGTCTATGGCAACAAAGAGGGTGGTCTGTGTGAAGCTTATTGGCTGTGTAGAAGCCACTTTACCTTGTTATCCTAATGGGGAACAGAATCATGAGTGCGTGGAGGGGACAAGGGTTCATAAGAGCATTATTCTTAAAAGCAAACAGTTTGCAGACAAGTTGGGATAAGAAGAGTGAGAAGAGTAGCCAGAGTTCTTAGACAATTATTAATGAAAAGGATGGCCTATAATTATAATACGTCAGTTAACCTGCATATTGCTATCTTTAGAAACCTTGGAGGAAAGATCCGGGGAAGATAGAAAAGGGTTTTGTGCATCCTTCTTTTAGAGAGTTAAGCAGTGTCATCTGCACTATTCTGCAACTGGCCAGCTGCCAGTTGTTAGTAGGGGATAGGGCTTTTTAGCAGTCAGCTACTCCTACAGCAGCCATAAAGATGCTCTCTGTGGAACATATTGAAACCAGGAGGGCATTGTTGGTTGGGGAAATTTGTTGTGAAGGAAAATTAAGAGATGGGGAAAGACCAGAATCTGAGACACATGATGGATACTGGGGAGGAAACTCTCACACTAAGATTTTGTCTCATTTGAAAACTTAAAGTCATGCGAATGAGAGAGTAAAACGTCTTCTATGCATTCAGAACAGGGCACGGTTTTAGTTCAAGGTTCCCATTAGGCAAAGCATCTCTACAACATCTAAATATGTGCTAAAAGTATACATTCTGAATAAGAATAGACTTAAACATGTGATTTATGTATTGTTTTTTTCTGAATAACAATCTAATTCAATAAGTATTTATCCAGAAGAAAAAGGCTGGTGTTTCTGTTGTTACTTAGTTCAGAATAGGCAAATCTTATAGTATAATGGAGGTTTGAATGTAAGATGGGAAATGATAGGCAACTGCTGTGGAGGTCCCACTGGGGACAAATTCATAAGAAAGCATAGATTTCTGGCTCCTGCATCTTTCTGAGTTCATATTATAGTAGGAGTGAGAAGCCCCTGCCTTTCACAGAGTTACCAACCTTTCTCTTAGAGGCAGCTGCTTTGGCTAGGAAACATTATGGACTCAACAGGGTGAAACAAATTGATGTCTGGCCTCAGAAGCCACAATGGCTTATAGCTTTGATTGTAAATCCCTTTCTCTTTCTCTCCTGTGCTTTCTGATGCCTCTTTCTCTTTCTTCTGTTTAACACAGAATAGCTTTCAGAAGGAAAATATGGTGTTTCTCAGCTGAAATACCACAATTAGAGTGTGAGTACTGAATGAAAGACATCTTTTCTGATAAACAGTCTAAGAAGGCTGTCATGTAAACAATGAAACCCCTCATATTTCATTCAGTTTAGAAGGATTTAAGTGAAAGGAAATACCTCTTCTTCAGTCCTCTGAGGTGGCTTTTTTCACTGAAAGGTGAAATGCCAGGTAAGTTTTACTGCTCTTTTGTGTACTTGCAGAAGTGAAGATATAGGATGTTGTAAAGAGTATGATGTATACAGATTTTCTCATACTACATATACAGTATGCTTATACTACTGTATGCAGTATACAATAGTATGTAGTATTGTACTCTGTATAACTCTTCTTTCCTACATCAGAATATATGAAATATATATTTCAACCTTGGACATACCTTAAAAAATGTCTATACCTGTATTTGTTTTAATTTAAATCCACAGCCTATTTGCAAGATGTCACTTATGCAATCATATGTACATCTCATTAAGCAATAGTAGATACTATGTAGAAAAGATTGTTACTTTCACAGCCAGTGGTTTTTATTGAGAGTACAGATGGTAATTTGAGAAGGTTTAAGTTTCTGGAGTATTTGGTTTCATTTTTATAGCCATACTTACTTTTGTAAGTTATAAATAAGATACTTGACATTTCAAATTGCTGTTGTAGTCTTTCTCTCTTTTTTTTTCTTTTTAAAAGAATACTATGCACAGTTCATTGTTGCATGTAAACTGAAAGATACCCTGGTACTTTTTCATAACCGTATACTAAAAGCAGCCACTTATATACATCTAAACAAAATCTATCACAACTAATATTTGTTATGATAGTGTCAGTGAACTGCAGCTGGCATGCTGTTGGAAAAAAGATAGCAGGGGTAGGGGAAATGAGCTCCTCAAGACAAAGACTGCAGGGCAAATTCACTATGCAATGCTCTGTTTCTTGTCAAATGTGTTACTAAATGAGGCTTATAGCAGAAATGCAGCACTATTTGATTATATGATTTTAGATGGATTTTTTTTACGAAATAAAGAACAGAACTAAATTCATGGAGGCTATGATGGGACTGTGGCAAGTGTGTTACCACAGCACACTCCATTGTCCTGTTCCCCCAATCACCCCTAGCAAGAATGTGACCATGCAAGGGCACTGCAGCCTCTTTTCAGCTTGCCTGGCTTTCTTCTGATGGAAATCAGGTTGGGAGGTGATGTATCATCGAACCATAGAATCATTTAGGTTGGAAAAGACCTTTAAGATCATCAAGTCCAACCGCTAACCTAGTACTGCCAAGCCTACAACAAAACCATGTCCCTAAACACCTCAGCTACATGTCTTTTAAATACCTCCAAGGATGGTGACTCAACCACTTCCCTGGGCAGTTTGTTCCAATGCCTGGCAACCCTTTCAGAGAATAAATTTTTCCTAATATCCAATCTAAACCTCCCCTGGTGCAACTTGAGGCCATTTCCTCTCGTTCTATTGCTTGGTACTTGGGACAAGAAACTGACACCCACCTCCCTACAACCTCCTTTCAGGTAGTTGTAGAGAGTGATGAGGTCTCCCCTCAGCCTCCTCTTCTGCAGGCTAAACAACCCCAGTTCCCTCAGCTGCTCCTCATAAGACTTGTTCTCCAGACCCTTCACCAGCTTCATTGCCCTTCTTTGGACACACTCCAACACCTCAACATCCTTCTTGTAGTGAGGGGCCCAAAACTGAACACAGTAGTCGAGGTGCGGCCTCACCGGTGCCAAGTACAGAGGGATGATCACTTCCTTAGTCCTGCTGGCCACACTATTTCTGATTCAGGCCAGGATGCCATTGACCTTCTTGGCCACCTGGGCACACTGCCGGCTCATGTACAGCCAGCTGTTGACCAGCACCCCCAGGTCCTTTTCCGCCAGGCAGCTTTCCAGCCACTCTTCCCCAAGACTGTAGCGCTGCATGGGCTTGTTGTGGATGAAGTGCAGGAGCCGGCACTTGGCCTTGTTGAATCTCATACAGTTGGCCTCGGCCCATTGACCTAGCCTGTCCAGATCTCTGTAGAGCTTTCCTACCCTCGAGCAGATCAACACTCCCTCGCAACTTGGTGTCGTCTGCAAACTTACTGAGGGTGCACTCGATCTCCTCATCCAGATCATTGATAAAGATATTAAATAAAACTGATCCCAATAGTGAACCCTGGGGAGCACCACTTGTGACCAGCCACCAACTGGATTTAACTCCATTCACCATGACACTTTGGACCCAGCCATCCAGCCAGTATGTGGTAATGCATGCATGTGTTTTTGCAGACATTGAGCCATGATGCCACTGGATCTCATATCTAAATGTGGACATTAGACAGACTTTCCGGGCCCTGTAGTTTAGGCATAGCCAGAGGGACTTAATCCTTGCAACATTCATTTTAGATTCTTAACAGAATTCACAGCTGGAGCTACTACTCCTACTCCTGTAGAAGGAATTTGGGGAGATTTGTGCAACTCTGATGTGGACTCACAACAGCCAGCTGGCTGAACGGGGGACCTTTTTTTAACCTGTAAGTAATCACAGATCTTGTTAATGGTGATATGTATGCTAAATATCTTACATTTAGGTTAAACGAAAGAAGCAATGAAACTCCATGTGGAGTAAAATAGCTGAAAAAATAAACCAGAGCAAAAACCTTCTCATGGGGAGTGAAAGAGACTGATTTCTGAGGAGCGATAAAAAAAGAGTAGTTTTAGTTTGTTGCTGTGTTTTCCTGCATGTGTATATGAGACAAAAAGGAGAAAGAAAGCAAACAGAGCCAGTCATTTGTGCCAAGAGGGGGTAAAAAATGAGATTCCTGAAGTCACAGGACTGTCTGGAAAAGTAGCCTTGGGAACCATTTCATGTTTGTTCACCCTTTTCAAGGAAGCAGGATTTCATGCTGTTTTTTAATAACAACTGAGAGAGCACCAAAAAGGAAATAACAGTAATATCCCTTCTTGTCTTCCCATCCCCAGACTAATTCCCACAGAGAACAGTCCAGCAGGATGCTGGTAAGCTGGACAATACCAGCCAAGGGTGAGTGCTAGAGAACATGATTTCAGACCATGCTGTCAGGGCTTTGGTCCTCTTAACATAAAATTCCCATTAATCTCTAACAGATTTATTTGTTTAACCATGTTGAATGACAGTTTATAATTTGCGTGCTCCAAAACACTGAAAATTTGACTCATCAGAGAACCAGTTTGATTTTAGAATATTGCAAAAGTTAATGCCCCATTACACAATAAACTGTAATACCATTATCTTGTTAGTATTTGCAATAAATGACATTGCATTACCCTATTATGAAGCATCTGGTCTCAAGTCAAGAACTTTGTCATAGTGCAAATGTAAGGACTTTTAGAGCTATGTCACACACTGACATACTAAATGTCCTCATTTTATATGTTGTTACAGTGAAGTATTAATCATGTGGGTGTCAGGGACACCCATGGGCAAAATAAAAATTTGCTGAAATAATTTAACCATAGTCTTGCCATAAACTGCATGGGAAAGATAGAGTGAGCTCTGAGGGATGTGACTAATTAGCTGCTACTTGTCTTCTAAGGCTAGAAGACTAAAAGAATAGTTGGTGCTAGTAAAGGCTAGGAAAAGCTCCGGTGCTGGGTTCTGTAGAAACTTTTGGGTTTGGCTTTAGGAAAGGAGCTAAGTGGAACTGCATTCCAAAACAGAAGAAATTGTGAGGGTAAGCCAACAGGCTTCGGGTAGGAAGAGCTGAAAATGAGTTCAAAACTTTTCTTGTTTGATTGGATATTGATGACCAAAAGTTGTGAAGTTTTATGTCTTGTTTGCACTATATATTTTTGTTGGTTAATGACAAAAATAGGAATAATGTGCATGAAATTAAGTAATTTGCATAGGGTTGAACAGAAGGCTGTCATGTGGAGCCAGGGCAAGAAACAGATGGACTTAGATACCAGCTGTTTGGAGGGAACAGGAAGGCAAATTCAAACTTGAGGAGAATGACTGTAAATTGATCACTGCTGGAGTACATTTTTCTCCAGTACTGGAGTGGTCCTGATATGCTTGGGTTAACTAAAGCTGCATATATTAGACTGTCTGATGGTAATCAGCATGAGGTTTTTAGACAGCTGATTTAATTTTGATGTTTATGAAAATTTCTTTTGTTCGCTCATGAAAATAGCCTGCTGGATGTGTAAGCACTTGGGTAACAGAGTCTGGTCAGTCTTCATATCTTATGCCAGAAGGGCCATTTAATTTAGACTTAATATAAGGTTTGGTTCTGCAAAGTAATTTTGACTATATTCAGCAAGGGATTTCTTTCTGTGTCACCAGAAAGAAAAGTGTATGACTTATTTTATGTTTTTATTGTTAAAGTTATCAAAAAAATGCTAGTTGTGAAAATACATGTTTTGGACAGTAACGGGTATAAAGAAGAAAAGTTAAATTCTGTGGTACTCTTCCCTCTATGTAATTACTTTCTAACTCCAAAGGTGTTGTGTACACTATACTGTTAATGGGTTATGGTCCTTTTATAGTCCTAACCAATAGACTCATTCTAGATAGCATCAGATTGATATTCTGGCCTTGTGGGCCAGTTCTGCCTTACTAAGAGTAACTAATAATCAGCACATAATCCCCTTTGTTTTCTTGTAAGGAAACTCTTGCAGTCTTTTCCTCTACTGCTTGTCCACATGGAGGGTAACAACCAGCTATTTTTGTCAGATTCCATTAGCAGGTCCACAGAATGAATGTATGAGTTCAGTCATGCTGGTGAATCATGTGGGTGTCTCGATGATGCCTATGAGTGGAAAAAGAATCATATTTTCTCTATAACAACTGTATAAGAAATTATACAAGGATATGAAAAAAAACCAACTCTGTGTAGTATTATTTACAAATACAGATTGTATAGCTAACAACTAAATTAAGAAATAACGTTATTTAGGGTTATTTTGATACAGCCTCTTGATACAGCTAAATGCCTTATCTTAGAACATACATTTTAAATGTCCGTCATTGCATTCTCAGTTTAGATTGACTACCACATGATTTTTCTTTCCTATCTTAGACAACTTGTGTTATGTCAAATAGTCAAAATTTTGCCAGTAATGTTTCTTTTCTTGCTACCATCAGTTAAGGTTTTGCTGTTGATTTAATTCTGAACCTCTTTATTTTAGTTGAGTCCATTCAAATAAAAAATGTGCTAGAGAAGTGAGGAGCACATCTTTTCTAAATTCCAATAGCCATGCATTAGGAAAAAAAAAAAAAAAAGGCTGATGAAATAGATTGGCCTCCATCACAGGCATTCAAAAGAGAAAAAAATTACTCCCCAACTCAGTCTTCCCAAAATGCATGAATGCTTTGTTTCATTATGCAGTACTGAAAAATTAAGTTATAAGCTATATTCCTGCCTATAACAAATAAACTTTCCTTTAATATTCCAGTTTTGTTCTTGACAAGAATTCTGTAGTAATATTCTGCATTTTCTGCGTCATACATCAGAAAACTTTGTAACTAATATGTAAAGTTATTTCCTCACATACATTATTTTGTTTGTAGCATTATTTCTTTTAGTATTTTAAAGAACTTTTTGCTTAATAATGGAATACAACATACCAATATAACCTAGTTCACTTTATTGTAAATGCTTGTGAAAATCTGTATCTGTGTAGTTTAGTAATCTTATCGAATATGTTATAGATTGCCTCAATACTAATTACTTTCTGCATGTCAGAATTTATGCTATAAATCATCTTTGCTTTTCAAAGCTTTGATTCAGAAGCTATAAAAAGACTATCTTCCAATCAATTCTATAGAATGATGGTTTCTTCCAGTATTATGCCTCCTGCCTTTCAATTCTCCTGGAAGCGATTTGTGTATGTAAATACCGTCCGTCGTCCGTGTCCCCCCCCAATTGGGATGCCATCTGTTAGGTTAGCTAGTGATATGTCACTGACAATGTATTTATTTATGTTTAGTATATCCCAGCTCTTGTGAATATCTGTGGTGTAGCAGATATTTCAAGGAACCTGAACAAGATCAGACTGCAATGAATGCTTTTGTTATCAATAAAGAGCTGCCATAGCTCTGCAGACCAATGTGATTTTAGAGAATTCACTGGAACAATGGCCTGAATGGAGGGGAAACTTATGACAATATGAAAGTTCCCCTTCACATTTTATTATTGTACTATGACAACAGGCTCTAAGCATAGCCATAGGCATAATGAGCAGTTGCCTAGGGCAGTAGGTAGTAGTCTAGTGGCAGCCAAATGTTCCTTTTAGTGATTTTGTTAGTATGAACTGCTTGTCTTTGCTCTGTGTCCACTTTCATCTTGGGTACCCACTCATCTCTTTGGTGCTGGAGCAAGAGATAGGATGGCAGCAATTTGCTGTCAGCACACTGATCCAAGATCATTCCTTCTTTTTCCCCTTTCTTGCATAGCTAAAGCAAGAGACACATCAAGTAGGTAATAGTTTGTGAAATTCCTGGCTCATTGGGTGAGTCCGTGATCTTTTGGTGATCAACTGAGGTCTGCTGACTTCTTACACCCAGCTGTTTGGCTGTCCTATGTGGCCACTCCAGCACATGCATGATCTATTGCTTTGGATTATCTTAAAAAATGTACAAAACATTTCCTATCTTAAGTATGTACAAAAGACTGACCTATGTGAACATTTCTGCATTTGCAGGAACAGTTTCGACTGACTATTGAAGATGTCCTATCTACCTACAGTCTGGCCTATTTTGGAGCAGCAACCACCTGGGGAGTCTTTGAGATAGCCAGATTCTTTGTTCAGGATGCTAATTAATAATTGAAGCATGCAGACAATGCTTGCCAATTTGTCTAAGCACAGCAGGAGCTACTTGGGGGAATCTCCAAGGCTGTAATAGTTAGTTAAATGTTTTCATATGAAGGTAGGCAGGAATTCAGTTAAACCTGTCTCAAGTCAGTCCATTGGTTCATCTGTGCAAAAAGTAGCTGTGGAGTTCCTGGACCACCCAGGAAACTCATGACTAAATGCACTGTGTGTGCACACAGGCACAGCTCTGACACCCAGCCACACGAAGTTATAACTGTAGAACAACTGAATTCTTCTGTTGCAGTAACAACATGAACTGTGCAGCTTTTGCCACGTGGGGTTGAGTACCATAAAGGATGCTAAAGTGACATCCCTCTCCAGGAAGTTATTTTGTCCTCATTCCTCATGTGAAAGAATTCAGGTTTTTTTTACACCCTTGAAAAGCCTGGAGGTGACTCTGAATGTAGCTCTGAGGATTCATTGTGCCTCCTGGGAGTATTCATCAGCTTGTTTATCATACATTTTTGTGCTGTTTTGAAGGGCTGGTTTACATCTTGCATCTATTATAATTCTGTTTTAAATCCTGAACTCTAAACTAGCCTGCAGTGTTGGGGCATGGCACATAAAAAAAAAAAAAAAGAAAAAGAAAAAAGAAAAACATTATAGTTGTCCATGTACAGAGCTACTAGAAGAAATACTCCCCCAAAAGAAGGAAACATTGTCAGTCGCCATTATTTGAAACTGGCTGTGAGGTTCTGATTTGACATAAGGGGAAAAAATTGCCCACCTTGAGCATAATTAAGCATTGGAATGTGTTGCCCAGAGGGACTGTAGAATCTCTGTCCTTGGAGGTTTTTACAGCCCAACTGGGCAAAGTCCTGGGCAACCTGCTCTAATTCAGTGTTGACTCTACTCTGGGTAAAAGATTGGGTGTGAGGATCTCTTGAAATCCCTTCCAATCTGATTTATTCTATGAGTCTGTGATTCTATGAGAATTGGAGAAAACAAGCAACTGAAGCAAGGAGATAGGCACCTGAAGACATGGAAAAAAAGATTTTTTTAATAGGTTAAATCAAACTTTTTTTTTCCCCCTTATTTTTTATTTAAAATGGGAGCAAACTTCTCTGTCGATTCTCTGTTATAGCTAAAATTGACTATTAACTAAAATATTGTATGCAAGACTTCTTTTATATCACCAGAGTGGAAGAATTGGTTTAGTGCTTTTTAAAGTACATGTCCATGCTGTACACAATGTCATTTGCTCAAGATGAAAAATAAAAATTAAGAACATCCATCAAAAAGGAAAGAAAAGGGCCATAGAAAGTGGCAATAATGCTGTGAAAAGGTTTGACCTTTGTTTACTTCACTTACTTCACTTTAGCACCTTTTTCACAAGCAGTTTCCATGTAATGGAGTTACTTCTGCAGAAAATTGGAATAACATTACGGTGAACCTAGTTCAAAGAGGACTTTTTTTATCTACTTTACAGGGCAGGATCAGGTCCATAAATCATAGCAACTCTGGTCTGAAGGGAAAAAGATTTTCCAATGTCATACACGTTCCTAACAGAATGAATTGCCTAAGGAAGGTGTTTATGAAAACAGTAACAAAAAGCATAAGCCAGGAGAATCTTCTGGTGAAATTGGGGTAATATATCAAAGTGACAGAAATAAGACAGTAGGGTTTCTTTTAATCAGTGAGTTCTGTGTAATTAAATGTGGTGTAACCAAAGAAGACTTCTACTGCAAAGAAATGAAAATATAGATGTGTTTACATATTTGTTATCATACATCTTTGGTAAGAGTGAAAAATAAAATTACAAGGGAGGGAAAAGTATATTTGTTTTCTTCATGAGTAAATCATAAAGCCACAGCTTTGTTCAGTGCATGTTGTTAGGACTAACCAAAGCTCTTTAAATTAGGAGTTCTCTGGTTACAAAGCAAAACAAGGTAGAGAGGCAACACATCATTTAACTTACTAGGTCATATAAGTCAGAAGCAGAGCCAGGAACAGCTGGGAATATTCCCATGTATTTGTTAATTATGTTGCCATTCACAGATAATGTTCAGTGTGAAGTAAACAAAATTCATGGAATATTTCACAGCTACTATTGAAACTCAGCAACATATATGGAGAAAAAGTTATTTCCTTCAAAGTGTTAAAAATGCTGTGCTTCAAGTTATTGCCATTAAAAACTGAAGAGTTCAATCATGAGAGCTAAAAGACTGTATGGTAGGATGGCAAGCACTGCAGCAGCTGGGTAAAATAGATGCCTGATTTTTTTAGAGCATGCTGTCTTGAAGCAAACAGTTATTGATGATGTTTCAAATATAGTTTCTTGAATTGATTATATGCAGTACAGAAAGTTGATTTATGTCATGAGGTAGCATGTGATATTCAAGTGTTTGCATTGCTGCTAAAACAAACAAAAAGCAGCAAAACCTCTTCTATATTCAATACAAAATCAACTTTCATGAGGTCCTAAGGATATAAACCACCTTGATGTATGCCTGGCCCTGAAATGCCATCTGATTTCCATGGACTTCTGAATATATTTAATTTCACATTCTGCTGTTCTTTCAAGGATGATCTTTTAACCCTCTTTAAAATAATTTGGGTTAAAATTCAAAACTCCTTGTTCAGGGTAAATCCCCAAGTCAATAAGAATTTAGTCTGAAGACTGAGTTCAAGATTTAACTCCTTCCATTTTAGCTTGCTTATATCGAAGACAATTACCTTTCTGCAATGCTGCTAAGTAACCTTCTCCTTTGCTAAGTTTTTCCCTTTGCAGCTATCTGTCTGGCTCATCTTATTTTCTCTCCGTTGACTTGATTTATAGTGACAAAAGGGAAGGGAGATATGCAACATTTTCATACTGATTCATAGGTTGGAAAACAAATGTTTTAATGCCATCTCCCAAGGGCTGAAGTCTCTCACCTTTACTTATCTCTTAGGTCTGTTTGCTGAGTGAGATATCACCCAGGGGAAAATAATGGTGTTAATGTGAGATAATACAGAAATATAAGCTAGAAATAGTCTGGGAAACTGGTGACAATATTCTTTATTCTGACAGCTGTTTCAGAATCCTGATGTTTCAGAAAGTCAGCAGTGATGGGATGCCTCTGTTTAACATCTAGCCTGGTGCTTTCCACGTATATTTATAAAGCTGACTGTAGATTTGAACTTAGGATATTATCAGCCTTTGGTTGCCTCAAAGCAAACTACGTAGTTCCTGACGAAGGATCATCAAGTTTACATCTAACTGGATTAAAAATGTCTTTGGGAATGCTCAGGATGTGAAGTTGGTGTGTCTCCTACTGTTTCTTCCTTGAAAGCTTCTTTATAGCTGAACAAATCCACCAGCTGCTGTGCATAATGTACAGATATAGTGCCCAGTCTCTTTGGATTGCTATTTGCAGGATTTTTCATGGACTGCAGTTTTAGGAGACTCTCTTTTTAAAAAAAAAATATTCCTACTTCCTGAAATAAAAACCTATGGTTTTCCAAGTATGAGCAGCGATATCTGCTCTCACATAGACATCTGAAGTAACTTCATTAACTCTCTACACCTCCTCTGGGTGTATTTGATGAATGCCGAAAAAAAACTTTTACAGTTTTTATTTAAGAGAATTCTGCCCCATCAGAAAATTTTATAATCAGGTTTGGAGCATGTTGCCCTTGACCTTGGGACATATGAGGGGAAAAAAGTCAAACTTTGGGCCTTGATTTGAAGACAGCATGGTCAGGTCTATCAAAAGCCCTGGGACAGTTGAGTTTCCAGTTTTATATGAATATTAGTGGGAGTTGAACATTTTTAAAATTATATTCCGTGCCACAGAAATGACTATAGGTTTTATACTATGTTTTGAGTCACCACTATGAATCATTGTAGCTTTTTGTTTTCACCTGTGCACTTCCTACAGCAAGTTAATTATAGCACTCGATGCCTGCATTTACATTGTTGTGTGACAGCTTTGTTTTTACTCAGATTTTTTAGTACTGGTATTGAACAGGTAGGTTTTTAGAATTTCATCCAAAATTTGCATCCTGAGTGGAACTTTCCTGGACAAAAGGACTCAAGCTGAATTTAATTATGATCAAGATGTAATAGCTTATGAAAATCTTCCCCATCTTCTTCAGGCTAAAATGCTAATGTGATATTTATGGGTCATAATCCACTTTTGCATGAACAGGCACAAAAACTGCCTCACCAGAAATTACAGTTTTGTAGTATGGTTTGAGACCACAAGGGAATCGTGATGTCTCTCTCTTCTGGCTATCTACTTTGGAATCACCTTCTCTGCAAATACAGACCCAACAAAAAGCTACACAAGTATCACGCCACCACCTGAAGAATCAAATCCACCATCTGGTCAGAGGAGCCTACTAACAGGCTCAAGGGAATTGCCTACTAAACCTTGCTGAGATTAGTAAAAATCCAAAGCCCTATATTATATGATCTGTGTTTAGATCCTAGTGTAGGAGCAGGAGTGATGCTAAAAATGGGGAAGAGAGAATAAAGTAGTAAAAGAAAAGTCAGCATGATGATTTATGGGCCTGATGTGTCAGCTGACCTAAAAATATAGATTTCCTTGAATTATTCTGGCAATAACATTCACAACATATTTTTTAGTGTCTAGATTTTCACCACTTCAATCTCTGTTTTAAATCTGCAGATTTTTTTTCTGAAAGAACTTCCTGTTTGTCTTAGTATGTCTACTAGTGGGAAGTTTCCGCTTAGCTGATTTAAATAATGTCATATCCATTTTCATAACTGCCCTTTGGATTTAACATCTTATTTATAGGAAAATTCATGACTCCAAGATATGTTTTAGTAGCATACCTGCAGGCTACAGTAATACTTTTAAAACTTAAATGTGAGTAGAAACATTTTAAAGCTATCAAACATATCCAATGTCTTCAGTGTTGTCTGTTATTTCTCCTGGTAGTAATATTATGTTGACACATCATGCAAGAAGCATGTACAAGGACTTAGCTTTGGTTAAATAACTTAAAAAAAAATTATTCTCACTAGTCAACAAAACTTCATCTTAAATTTCATTTTTTAAAGAAATGTTATTTCACCCTCTGAAAGCCTAGTTGACTTTCACTAAGAAACATAGCATACTGTAAGAAAATCTTTAAAAACTTGTTTTCATTAACTGTCACATTCATCAGAAAAGAAAGTGCTTACTGAATATATTTCCATCATAAATTATGTAAGAGGCTTGTTGAGTGTTTAAGAAAGGTGAGGTCTTGTTTACTTACCTAAGAAAGCTTATAAACACAGACCATAAAAAGCATAGACAAGGAGGAAAGAAACTTACTCTTTGTTTGGCACTTCATGAGCAATTAGGTAAGTCTCTGTGGTTCCTTAACATATAAGTATTAATTTTTTTTTTCTTCTGTGTTGCTGTGTGGAGTAAAACAGAGAGGACGCAAAAATTATCAGTGGAGATTCAAACCCTTTATTTTAAGAAAAAAATTTACATATCACAATTCAGAGCTTTGATAAAGTGGCATTCGGAAAAAGATATGAGATGAAGTCTCTATAATGTCTCTTGCTCCCATGTGCACCCTAATCTCGTTTAATATCACCATGCAGTCTTTTTTTTTTTTTTTTTTTTAGAATTGTAGAATCATAGAATCATTAAGGTTGGAAAAGGCCTCTAAGATCATCGAGTCCAACCATCAACCCAACACCACCATGCCCACTAAACCATGTCACTAAACGCCTCATCTACACGTCTTTTAAATACTTCCAGGGATGGTGACTCACCCACTCCCCTGGGCAGCCTCTTCCAATGTTTAACTACTCTTTCAGCAAAGAAGTTTTTCCTCACATCCAATCTAAACCT
>NW_008825101.1:203113-204920 GCF_000699105.1 Pygoscelis adeliae
ACTTGGGAGAAGAGACCGACACCCACCTCGCTACAGCCTCCTTTCAGGTAGTTGTAGAGAGCGATGAGGTCTCCCCTCAGCCTCCTCTTCTCCAGGCTAAACAACCCCAGTTCCCTCAGCCACTCCTCATAAGACTTGTTCTCCAGACCCTTCACCAGCTTCGTTGCCTTTCTCTGGACATGCTCCAGCACCTCAATGTCCTTCTTGTAGTGAGGGGCCCAAAACCCAAAACTGAACACAGTATTCGAGGTACAGCCTATCAATTAAATAGTACATACACTAAGATGTACAATATTAAAAACAGTCATACGTAAAGATTTAGATTTGCTTTCAAAGTGCATAACCACATACATATTTAAAATACATGCCATATGATATGGATGTTTTCAATTTACAAGGAAAAGAACATTTAATTTTGTCTCTAAAACACTGGGACTGTAGTCTGTGCTCTTATAGCATAACTGTCTTATCTTGCCACTTTTTTACTATTAATAAATGTTCCAAAATTCTGCCCATTTGATGTCACTGTTCTCCACTGTGTGCAAATCTTGACCTCCATGAAAAGTTTTGGCCCACTACCAGAAAAAGCATTATTTTTCTATTATGGGCAATGACATGATATTCTCATTTCACTTTGGGTAAGAACAAGGGTAAACTGTTATCATGCGTTTGGGAAACATAGCCACATATTTGACGGTCAGACCATCTCATATTGCTTGTACTGCACTGCCTTTGATCCAGTAAGGCCTATGAAAAACAATATAGATTTTTTTAGCTCCTCCTGTACCTTTCATTTCCCATCAGTTTCTCAGCCCCAATCAACCAGCATACCCAGGGGGCAGGGAACACAGCTTTGCAGACTGGCCCTAGCCCCTGGACTGCTGGCTGGCTGTCCCAGCCTTCCTCAGTGCTGGCATGGTTGATTGTAAGCAAATGTGGTGCTCTTCATTTGTGGTCTGGGGTGCCCAATGTTAAACAGAAACCATATAATTATCCTAGGCTTCAAAACTGAAGAGCTGGTTCTTAATCAAAGCTCCTGATTGCTTTCCTAAATATAGCCATGTAGATGTACCATTTCTAGTTTTGCTCTTTAAGGCTAATAAAAAAGGTACTGCTTCAGAACATATACAAAACATGAACAGGATAATTCTTGTTTAGCACTCAGGGTTTGCCTAGAGAGACAAGGACTGTATTTCAGTCCTTTTACTCTCACTGTTTATATGCTTTAATCTTAATAATTGGATTAAAAGTACTCAGTCATGAGTGCAGAAAGAGCACGACTGCCCTAACTGCTCGCCTACTAGATCTTTTTCTCTTTTCCTCCTCTCCCTGACCTCTACATCTAGTATGTCTATTTGAACAGGAAGAGTGTACTTCAGTCCTCTCTCTGCTTACACATTCTCCTGGGATGTGCAAGATATGGCTTTATAGCCTGGGCATAGCACAGATCTTATGACTTCCACTTTCTGAATGACTGTGGCGCGTGATAACATCATCACCTTTGACTGATGAGACAGAAAAAAGAAAGTGCCCACTGAAAAGAAAGTGCATTATTGTAGGGAGCAATCCTGCCAGCATGGGCTGAACCTTTCTGAGATCTTCCCTGTGAATATCAACGGACCATAAACAGGAGCTAGGCTTTCAGGTGGTTAATCAGTGTTGGGCATGCAGAAATATGTTATTGCAGACATCACGCAGACATTTGTTTCAACTTTGAGCAATAACTGAGCAGTGTTTTTTTGAATTACAGTTTTGGACAAAGCATTTACAGTCTACCCAAATTCTTTTGGGTACCAAAGACCAGAAA
>NW_008825101.1:206305-206524 GCF_000699105.1 Pygoscelis adeliae
AGCAGATCAACACTGCCGCCCAACTTGGTGTCGTCTGCAAACTTACTGAGGGTGCACTCGATCCCCTCATCCAGATCATTGATAAAGATATTAAACAGAACTGGCCCCAATACTGAGCCCTGGGGAACACCGCTCGTGACCGGCCACCAACTGGATTGAGCTCCATTCACCCCAACTCTCTGGGCACGGCCGTCCAGCCAGTTTTTGCACCAGCGCAGC
>NW_008825101.1:206560-218682 GCF_000699105.1 Pygoscelis adeliae
TAGGCGGGTCACCTGGTCATAGAAGGAGATCAGGTTGCTCAAGCAGGACCTGCCTTTCATGAACCCGTGCTGGCTGGGCCTGATGCCCTGGTTGTCCCGCACCTGCCTTGTGAGCGCCCTCAAGATGAAACGCTCCATGATCTTCCCCGGCACCGAGGTCAGGCTGACAGGCCTGTAGTTCCCTGGATCCTCCTTCCGTCCCTTCTTGTAGATGGGCGTCACATTGGCCAGCCACCAGTCGTCTGGGACCTCCCCCGTTAACCAGGACTGCTGATAGGTGATAGAAACTATACATGTATAGTTTCCCAAATCTATCTGCCCTTGAGTAGTTAAAACCATGTTCTTGTGCATTTTGGTAGGTCTGCTTGTGGTATAGTGGAGTTCTTCAGCGTTGCAGCTCTCTCAGCACCCTCAGGTGGATCCCATCCGGCCCCATAGACTTATGAGCATCCAGATGACGTAGCAGGTCGTTGACTGCTTCCTCCTTTTTGTACAAGTGTGGTGACTGGTGACACAAAGTTGTGGAGACCAGACTTTAGAAGGGTCTTGATAATACAGTTAGGACCACCCCAGCAGGGACTGAAATGAGAACTCAGCAATAAAATAAAGAGGGAGAGGAAGGATATTAAATGATCTGACAAAGCTCTGCCTTCCTACCTCCCTTCCTCCCAGAATTAAATTTGGAATTTTTCCCTAATGTTCCGTTTTTTTAATCAACTCCAAAATTAATTTCTAAAAACTATGTTTTTATCAACATTTCAATATAAATATCTTGACCAGTCCTTTTTGCAGCATACTGACCTCCTCTGTGGCTTGACGTGTCAGTAACTTTTTTCTGCCTGACATCGTCCTGCTTGAAATTTTAGGATCCAGGTAGCTATTTGCAATTACCTGTCAGTTTTTGTGTATCAGAACCATCTTGGTTTGTTCTCCACCTGTGTAGCTTTTATTACAGCTTTCTGTATCAGCATGGCCTATTGCAGGTATGTAAACCTGGGCGAGGTGGTTCATGTACATCAGTATGGCGACTGTAGGCTAATCTGTCACAGAGCTGCTTACCTTTTCTTTCCAACAGCTATGCCTCTGCCAGGACAAGTTCAGACTCCTTTTTTTCATGGTTTTCACATCAGCAACTGTTCGCTAATTGGGTCCTCAATACAGTCCCTTTCCAGTCTGCCATTTGTCATCACAAAATCAGGAAAAGAGAGTAGATTAATTGCAGTGCCCTCTCTTGACTTATGGCTTATCCAATTCATTGTAGTGTTAAGTAATTCACACGGAGTATTCCCAGGGTAAAGCTACATATTTTTTGAGTCCCCTTTCTGAGATTCTTTGAAAAAGTCCTTTCATTAGATTGCTTGCTTATGCTATTTTTGTCAGAGACAACAGAAGAGTCTACATGCTCTATTGTATTGAGGCATAAAAAAATCCCAAAGTACAATCTAAGCACAGAAACTTGGCCCATGCAGATTTTCACATTCCCCAATGCTTTACATTCTATTAATATATATAATACATCTCTTCTGTGAATATTGTACGAGATTCATTTTAAATATAAGGCAATATAAGAATGGCATCAGCTTGGGTTTTGTTTGGTTTTTTTTTTTATTATTATAGCAGTTTATCATGAATCTTGTTAAAAGTTTTGTTCTCGTGTAACCTTTATTACTCCCTTTTTTCTGTGGTAAAATAATGCATAATAATTTCCCTTCCGTTATTGCCCTCTCTGATCTGACCTTCAAATGTCAAACTTGCTGCTTTTTGATCATGCATATAATATGCACCTTGACTCACTTATGTGAAGCTATATCAGACAAAGGTCCTTTCGTGATTCAAGCTTTGAGTGAAGTAATCATATTATATCCATCATTTACACCAAAAGAGCAGAAATTTTAGCCAAACAGCATCTTTCCTATTAAAGTAAAATAAAAGTGACAGAAACAAAAAATACAGCTTAAAGCACAAAAACAAATGTAATATATGCTCCTTTTCAGACACTAGTTGTTGAGCAAATTCATATTGGATTGTTTAGAAGCTAAAGTAATTGTCTTACAAGCATACTTCAGTCTTTAGGCTATATTGTGTTTCACGCTACAAGTGCTTTCAGAACTGGGTCAATGCCTGCATAATACACTTAGTACCATTAATCTCTCTAATTATTGCATGTTAACATAGAACCCCAAAACACTTCTTCCTTACGTAATTATTTATCACCAATGTCTGCAAATTATTAAGCATCAGGTACTTCATTTTCAGTTGCATTTCTCTTTACCAATAGAAAGTTTTCTATAATCCAATAGGAAATGTTCATTTGTTCCCAGGGTAGGTCAGCACGATGTTGTTTCAGAATTTGAAAACTGGAAGACATTAAAGATAGATGGCTAACAAAGAAAGCTTATGCATAAAATCCATTTTTATGAGGAACTGAATATTTTCAGAACCAATGAAGTCTGTGTAGAGCTCTCTAAATCAGACAAAAAAGAAAAAAAGAGCTTAGAAGGCCTCATTTTCTTCTCCCATTTAGCTGTCTAGATCAGAAATTGCATGCTTTACTGAAGTCAAATGAGTTACATAGATGTGATAGGGGTGTGAATAAAATTCAGGTCTTGGAAAGATTTAAATTTGTTAGAATTTGAATTATTACTATTACTTCCCTTAAAATTTCTTCACGAGTTAAATCTATTCTATGAAAGCTTAGAAGTTATATTTTCTTTCATCAGGATGGAAAATCAAATTCAAGAGCTTTCACAAGAAAATATTTCCAAGGGGACAAAATAATGCCTGAAAGTATATGATCAGTGTTGCACTTTCTCCTTATTGGCAGAAAAGGAAAGAAAACGGAAAGAAACAAAACTTTTCCAGCTGCTAGGAAGATTGACCACTTACTTTCTTGATAGAGAAATTGTACTTATTTTGCTCTCTACTTTTTTACACAACTTTTCTATGGAAAATTTCTGTCAAATAAAAGTTCTTCAGCATCACCAAGCTTTACACACTGTAAATACCCAACAAATGAAATTACGAACTAACCAGAAGAATATTTTTTTTTTTTCAATTCAGATAGGCTGAAAGATATATTGAGAACTGGGGTGTCCTGGGATGAGGTTACGTGATGGGATAGAAATACCAGTTCCCTGAGTGATTCCAGGTCATTTCTGTGCAGGAAGGAATCTGGGCTGTTCACCCCTAGACGAAATTATCATCTTTCTTTTCCAATGAAACCAAGACATCCAGGCTGTTGCAATGTGCTTCAGGGAATCTCCTGCTGAGGACGCCTGGAAGCCAAGGACTGAGATGAGCATCACACAATGCCCATTCACTACTCAGTAGTCTCTGGTTTTAATGTAGGTAACTAGTAGTGCAGGACAGGATTTCACAAGAATCTCCCAGCAGTATAGCCAGCTGATGTAATGCAAATGTCCACTGAGGTGTAATACTCTACTTCAACCTGTTTTCTCCAGTATTTGTTGTTGATGTTGTTGTTGCTCTTTTTACTTGGAACTCTTATAACCAGGAACTGTTTTATAGTTGGTTCTTACTAGCTTTTCCCCTTTTAAATAGGAACTTTTTTAAAAAGAAGAAAAAAAGCCAAATATTTGTTAAGAAGCTAGACTATTTTGAAAGCACTGGGTATAATTTTTCACTGTTACAATCTTTATTCTTCATATTGTTAAACATTTTTCATTTACATCACTTCAACTAATTATATGCTTGTATTAATGGTTTTCATTAAGAATTATTGTTAAAGATTTGTGAATGATGATTGATTCCTTTTTCTCTCAGGAAGGTAACATTCATTTTATCTGAATTTTAACAATCTCTTTTCAAACACATGTGGGTGCCGTATCATAATAGATGTGCCATTACTCAGTTTGTGGCATATTTATGCTTGGGGAGGACTATGATACCGCAGTGGTTTAAGACTTCCCAGAATTAATAAACTTGTAAGCAAGAAAGGATCTATAATTATTGCTTTTGTCAGAAAACTTTCTAGTGGAAGGGTAACCTTAAGGTAAATGTAGAAGAAAGAGAGTCCAAATGTGTGTCCTTAAACTACCATGAAGAACTAGACTGTCTTAAAGGTTTTGTCCTTTCAAGGTATCATGTCCAGGACATTTATTTCACCCTAAACTGGAGAACTGAATTTTTGAAATAAGAGGTGGAGACTCATCTTTCACAATTTTTTAAATAATATTTTTTAAAAAAATGGGATTTAAGCAATTTACTATGAAACCAGTTTGGGAAACTTAAAAATCACCTCTTACTTCCAATCATCACTATAAACAGTTCAGACCTGAGTCTTTAACTGGTTTCACAACTATAAAACTAAAAAAAAAAAAAAAAATTGAGTAAAAGACAGACTTTTAACTGCAATTGATTTAGTTAACCCACAAACCCCTATTTTATTCACACTGTTTCCTAGGAGTTATTAATGGATGGAAAAGGGAATTCAAGTTACACATTGCTGTTCCTTTTAGGAACAATACCATGGATCACTGACCCTTGCACCTGGATAAAGCATGTGGATGAATATTTCTCACTGACAACTCACTGGGTTGTATTTTGCTCCATGTCATTTGTCATAGCTTTTTGCAAACAGCATTAGGAGGGGCTGATCTGTGCTACAGCTGCTGATTGTGGGGGCTGTCACCCCAAATAAGTCTAGAATGGTGCATACTATAGCAAACAAAGTATTTGTACACTACCACTCACTTGACCAGGGGAAGCAGCTACTTTATAAAAGGCAAAAGAATTGAAGATGGCAATGCTTCCAAGTTTGTTATCACAGATCATAATATATATCTGTGTAGGAACATGTGAAAGGCCTGTACAATTGAGAAGGAGCAATAACAAACAAATTAATAGTGTCTCTAACACTCTGGAAATAGTGTGGTTTAATTTCAATAAAATAGGTAATATGTGGATTGTCTTACCTGAAAGAATAGATCTAAATCCAGTGAAGAGACTGAGGTTTGTCAAACATGAAACTGCCATCTTATCTTTTGATGATGTAATTCCACTATTCAGAATCATAGAATCATAGAATCATAGAATCAATCATAGAATCATAGAATGGTTTGGGTTGGCAGGGACCTTTAAAGGTCATCTAGTCCAACCCCCCTGCTGTGGGCAGGGACATCTTCAACTAGATCAGGTTTCTCAGAGCCCCGTCCAACCTGACATGTTTCCAGGGATGCCGGGTAAAACAGATTCATACATAATATATGCAGATTCAGTTCACATTACTAAATCTTCAGATTAAGGTGTTACTTCCCTGCAAAATGCATGCTATTTTTAGCAGTGCTCTGTATCTGTCTGACAAACAAAATGATAGTAAGTGGCACTTACCTATAAGCTACTTTATTTGTGTGTTTTGTAGAATGAACAAAAATAACAGAGAGCTGTAAATGGCTTTTTTGGTATATCTTTACCTCGGCTCTTTCGGAGTTACATGGATGAGGACAGTATATCTGTAGTTTGAGAGACATTTTGCTACATATCTTAGCAATACTATATGTTAGTTTTGCCTTATCATCAAGTAAGAATGTCCTGCTTTCTTGCCATATGTGTTCTGAAAAATAATGTGTTATTTTTTTGCTCCACCTTTGATAAACTACAGGTTACACCTTATCAGACTCTATCCTGAGACCTGTCAAGTCAAGTCTGGGATACCATTACACAGCTTTCAGCATTTCCACTGCGTCAAGATTACTCATGTGCCAGGAAGACCAGACCTCTATGTATGAAATACCCGCAGAGAAAAAGGATACCACTGACAGAAAGATGCTTATTGTGAGAGAAACCAAGCTTTTTAAGGTGCAAGGTGAAATGCAAAAAAAAAAAAAAAAAAGTGCTAAAAATATGAAATATTGTATCTTTTTTAGCTTGGCAAAAGAAGTACGAGAGAAGGTTTACAACTTCTGTACAGTCAAAAACTAGAAGTGGATTAAATGTAGCACATCTTGACCCAGACAGAACTCCTGCGGGGGGATGCAGCCAGCCAGGTCTGGGGCAGCGGGGAGTGATGGGCCTCACCAGGGGCAGCAGCAGCATCAACAGCAGGAGATGTGTGTTGGTCAAAGCCCTGAGTCACCAGGGTAAGGAGCTGCAGGAGGAGTTGAGCAGGCTGTGTGCTGTCAGGGAGGATGAACATGAGATTGATGGGGGCTTCACAAGAAACCTTGCAGAGGGAAGACCTGAGCCCTGTGATGCAGGGAAGGAGAGACAGGTAAAGGCCACACTTGAATGAGTGGTGGGAAGAGACTCACAAGGTGGGAGAAGCTTGAAGCTTGTGACCTCTGGCAGCAAAAGAGAGGATCCTTCTTTACCCTCAGATCTGAATTCACAGAACTGATAGTAATGTCCTATGTAGGGGAACAAGCTTCATTAAGGGAGGCTTCAGAGTGAGCTGGGCCTGCACAGAGCACTAGCATCAAGAGGAAGTGATGGGTGATGGTGGTTAGAGGTCCCCTTTTGCAGGGATGGAACCATCCTTCATCTGACCAGACATGCTAGGTCACTCTTTGGTTGCCATGAGATTTTCTGTTTGCAGGGGTCTTGGACTGGGGTAGGGAGGATGGTTCCAGAGAGACTGTGAAGGGATTTCCAACCCTCAGGCTTCCTTTCATTTTGTCCATGTGCATCACTCTTGAGGGAGACCTGGAACAAATCAGGAGGCACTACAGAGGTCTGGAGATAAAGATGAAGGACATGGGAGGCCAAGTGGTGTTCCCCTCAATCCTACAATCAAAGGAACAGGTCTCACGTAGGAGTGGATACACCCTGTGAGTTAGCAACTGCCTGGTGTCAGGGGTAGTGCCTTGGCTTTTATGATCATAGGTCCCTCTCTGAGGAATGAGGACTGCTAGCAAGAGATGGGACCCATGTGACAATGGTGGGCTAAAAACATATTTGCCTGCATTCTCGTTTATTTCTTGAGGAGGATGTTAAACCAGGTACACTGGGAATGATGATGACAGTTTGCAGGTAAGTGAAAAAATGGAGGTAAGGGGTGGTAAGTACACGGGGCAGGATGGTAGGAGTAAAAGAGCCTTTGGAAAGGATGAGGCAGGTGGCAAAGGGTGCCTGTGAAGTTTCTGTGCACAATTGCACGCAGCCTGTGAAACAAGCAGGAGGAGCAAGTGCAGTGTGTGTGGATGAAGAACTGAGACACGACTGCAATAATTGAGATGGGGACAGTTCATATGTCTGGAGTGCTGTGGTGGATTGATGGATGGATGCAGGCTCCTCAGGAAAGGCAAGCAGTAGGGAAAAGGAGATGGGGTTGCCAGTGTACTAAGGAGCAGCTCAGATATATGGAGCTCTTCAGCTCTTCAGACAGGTGACAAACTGGTTGAGAGTCTGTGAGTCAGGATTATAGAACAGAACAACAAGGGCAACATTGTAGTAAGGATTTGTTACAGACCATCTGATCAAGGTGAGCAAGTGAACAAAGTCATCATTAAGCTGCTTGAGAAAGTCCCCAGATGAGAGACCCTTGTTCTTATGGGAGACTCCCTGACTCCTCTTGGGAGGATAACACATTTGGACTCCTCTAATACGGGATGTTTCTAGGGGGTGTTGGGGGCAACTTCTTAACACAAGTGCTAGATGGGCCAACCAGGAGTGAAACTTTTCTGTACCCATTACTCACAAACAAAGAAGAACTGAGTAGGGATGAGATAAACAGGGAGAGCCATGGCTGCAGCAGCCATGAAGTAAGGAATTACAAGATGCTAAGGGGAGTGAGGAAAGCAAGTAACAGAGTACAGATCCTAGGATTCCGGAGAGCAGATTTCAACATTTCAGGAAACTGGTAGGTGAGATATGATGGGAGCAAAGGAGCTTAGGACAGGTGACAGGTCTTTAGGGACAGTATCATCCTAGTGCAACAATTGTCCATCCCAATACTCAGGAAAATGAGTAGACTTACAAAACTTGAATAAGCAGGGAACTCATGACAGAGCTGTAGTGCAAAAAGGCTGTACATAGGAGGTGGAAGTGAGGACAGGCTACAAGTAGCACTGTAGCAACATATTGCCTGGGCATGTGTCCTGGTTTCGGCAGGGATAGAGTTAATTTACTTCCTAGTAGCTGGTACAGTGCTGTGTTTTGGATTTAGGATGGGAACAAAATTGATAAGGCACCGATGTTTTAGTTGTTGCTAGGTAATGCTTACACTGGCCAAGGACTTTCTAGTTCTCCATGCTCTACCGACTGAGAAGGCTGGAGGTGCACAAGAAGCTGGGAGGGGGCACAGCCAAACTGGCCAAAGGGACATTCCATACCATGTGACGTCATGCTCAGTACATAAACTGGGGGAAGCTGGCCGGGGGGGCCGCTGCTCGGGGACTGGCTGGGCATCGGTCAGTGGGTGGTGAGCAATTGTACTGTGCATCACTTGCTTTGTGTATTATTATTATTATCATATTATTATCATTATCATTTTATTTCAATTATTAAACTGTTTTTATCTCAACCCACGAGTTTTTCTCACTTGTGCTTTTCCAGTTCTCTCCCCCATCCCACCAGGGGGTGGGGGAGTGAGCGAGCGGCTGCGTGGTGCTTAGTTGCCGACTGAGGTTAAACCACGACAGCATGCAGGACTGGTGTTAGGAAAGCCAAGCTCAGCTGGAGATGATACTTGCAAGGGATGTAACATGAAGAGCTGCTGCTGCTACATTAGCAGTAAAAGAATAAAAAAGGAAAATGTAGGCCTACTACTGAGCATTGTGAGTGATTTAGTGACAGCAGGTGAAGATAAGGCTGAGGTAGTCAGTGCCTTCTTTGCCTCAGCCTTCACCTACAAGGTCTCCCAGGGCCTCTGTACATATAGACAGGGCTCAGGGAAAAGCATTATCAGCAGTGGAAGAGGACTGATTCAGAAAGCTCTTGAGAAATCTTGATCTACACACATGAGATCTCATGAGAGGCATCACAGAGTGCCTAAAGAGCTTTATTTTTCTTTCTCTTGGCTATTCAAACTTGTAAATTCTGGTTCCTTCCTTTGATCTGTTCCACAATGAAATCTAAGGCAAACTCAGCCTGCAGCAGCATCGGAAATGAAGGGGATGAGTTCAATACTTCATCTACTGCCCTTAGAGAGGATAGACCGTAAAACTGCTAAAAACAAGTGTGCTAGAATTCTTGGTATAATTTTAATAGAATTCTTGTTTATTCATATAAATATGTTGGCTTTTCTTGGAAGTAGGACACTGAGATAAGAGAGTTAATATCATAAAACAGTTTTACGTTATTAAAAGCACATCTACATGCTATAAGTATTTTTTACTTCCCATGCCAAATTTTTGTACAGCATTAAGGTAAACATTGGACAGTTACGCCATTCATTATTCCTGTCTTACATCACACTATTGTGGATGAGAAAAGGCTCACTTTCTTAAGCCCTGAACTCTCTATTTCCTTATTAAATAAAGCAGGACCTTCAGATTTATTAATGTAAACAATATTTGTGACATTGTATTACAGGGGATTTTGCTTAAATGATGACTGACATTTAGAGATCCTTACAAGTGGTTGGAACCTCAAATTAGATGAGATTAGCTAGTATTAGCTAGAAATCCTGTCCCATATTGACCTCCTAGTCCTAAGCACTGAACAAATTAAAACAAAAATTCTGTTCCTGATCTAAACATTGGCCTTCAAGAAGGCCAATGGCATCCTGGCCTGTATCAGAAATAGTGTGGGAAGTGATCACCCCCCTGTACTCGGCACTGGTGAGGCCGCTCCTCGAATACTGTGTTCAGTTTTGGGCCCCTCACTACAAGAAGGATGTTGAGATGTTGGAATGTGTCCAGAGAAGGGCAACGAGGCTGGTGAGGGGTCTGGAGAACAAGTCTTATGAGGAGTGGCTGAGGGAACTGGGGTTGTTTAGCCTGGAGAAAAGGAGGCTGAGGGGAGACCTCATCGCTCTCTACAACTACCTGAAAGGAGGCTGTAGCGAGGTGGGTGTTGGTCTCTTCTCCCAAGTAACTAGTGATAGGACAAGAGGAAATGGCCTCAAGTTGCACCAGGGGAGGTTTAGATTGGACATGAGGAAAAATTTCTTTCCTGAAAGAGTGGTTAAACATTGGAAGAGGCTGTCCAGGGAAGTGGTTGAGTCACCATCCCTGGAAGTATTTAAAAGAGGTGTAGATGAGGCGCTTAGGGACATGGTTTAGTGGGCATGGTGGTGTTGGGTTGATGGTTGGACTCGATGATCTTAGAGGCCTTTTCCAACCTTAATGATTCTATGATTCTATGATAAAAAGCTAGTAGGAGAGGTAGATATAACAGGTATATAGACACCTTGAAAAGTGAAAGAAAACAATTCTATAAAGAAATAATACCTTGAAAGTTTTATGTAAATTGCTAAATTAGGTTAAGCATCTGTCTGTTTTAAATACATTCCAGCCATTTGGAAGGCTGTGTTCTAACAACTCAAGTGCATATCTCATCCATAGCCTTCCCACTACAACATTGTTTCTGCTTTTCTGGCAGGCTAGTTTAAGCAACTAAAGTGTCATGGTCTTTCAAAAAATGCTATAATACTCTCTATTTGACCATTTTTTGTTTAGCTTGATCTCTTGGCAGGAGAAAAGAAATATTAATTTTGAATAATCTGAGAACCACAGGATTTTAGTAATTATCTGACCACATGTTGCAGGCTTCTGTTCGAAGCTTATCTAGCAAATGGAATTAATTTTAACAGCTATGAAACACATTGTTTTATTAGAAAACCATAGAATTTTTCCCATCTTGACTTTCTCTTGAAATATATACACTATCTGTGAACCACTGATAAAGATCTGTTGTTTAAAATTACATTTATGTTACTTATGAATTCTCTGTATTTTCAGGAAAACACAAACTATGCTGTAAATATATATGTTTGTTTGGACATAAAAAATGATATGTTGGGAATTTTTAAGTTTAAGAGCATGCCAGTTTGCATCAAACCATTCAATCCTTTTAACAATTAAATTTATAAATGAATGCTTAGGTCCTTGCAGGCATATGGCAGCATGGGAACTGGTCTGTAATAGAAGGGGCAGTAAATGAACGTTATGAAAACGCTAGAAATGTGAGCTGAGTCAGAGCAGTGGTGCCTACCACAGTGCTTGGTCTCCAGCAGCAATAATGGGAAATTCTGTCTCCATAAACCACATGAGCCTGGCCACCGGCCATTACCGGTGGCCTCATACTTTCCCAGCGCCCGTATCAGGCATTATCACTCCCATTGGACAACTCATCCCTCTGAATAGGTGACTGGTGCTGAGCCTTGGGAATCAGCTCTTGAGCTACTGCAAATACTATGCCCTGGTATTAAGGCAAACCAGCTTTGGCTTACATTAATATATAATTTCAGCTGTGTTAATTTAGCTGAAAACTGGGGGTTCAGGGACCAATTAACAATCAGTTCAGATATTTCTACCTCAAGGGTGGTACTATCAGTTGGAAGAGTTGTTTGATGATTGGAGGTAATATTGATAATATCCATTAATATTTCTTAGGATCTGGGATAAACTGTTTCAAGAATACATACAATTGTTAATGTATTAATATTTATCTCTCGTAACCTTCATACTAGTTTGTTTAATCTGCTAGGCAGGGTAAACAAGTTGTTCAGTTAAGATTAATGAGAAAATGACATATAGGTGACGTAATTTATAGTCCATACAGAGGATTGCTTTTATTATTACAGATGGTAAAATAATCTAAAAAAAGTAATAGTACATAAAAGCACCAGCAAATAATTATATTGGTGTATGAATACAACACTATTTAATGAAATAAAGCCTCGAAGCCACCGAGGCGAAGGGCTCCGAAGCGGAGGATCGCGCCGGGGGACCCTTCCTGAAGCGGCAAAACCGCGGCAAAACAAGAGCAGCTCCCAGGGAGCGCGAGCGACCCGGAGCGCGGCGAACAGGGCGTGGCGCGGCAGTTCGGGCAGGCAGGGCGTGCAGGAAGGTGAGCGGGCAGGGCGCAGTCCCCCTCCTGGCTCTAGAGGCCAACTCAACTGGTAGTCGTCGCCTCCCAGAAGAGGACCGGCCATGGTGTCCACTCGGCCGCAAGCCGTCGCCAGAAGGAATGTGGCGACCCAGACAGACGCCTCGCGCACG
>NW_008825101.1:222401-240535 GCF_000699105.1 Pygoscelis adeliae
GTTTAGATTGGATGTAAGGAAAAATTTCTTTACTGAAAGAGTGGTTAAACATTGGAACAGGCTGCCCAGGGAAGTGGTTGAGTCACCATCCCTGGAAGTATTTAAAAAACGGGTAGATGAGGCGCTTAGGGACATGGTTTAGTGGGCATGGTGTTGTTGGGTTGACGGTTGGACTCGATGATCTTGGAAATGATTCTATGATTCTATGATTCTATGATTCTATGATTCTATGATTCTATGATTCTATATATTTAAATTGGAAGGAAGCACAGAAGTTTTTTTCAAAGACACTTTGCAAATGTGTTCTCACATGTTAATAATACTTTGTGGTCAAATGTTGAGGTCTTTTCTGAGACAGAGTTTGCCTGAAGGTTACTTTGAGATGTCTTTTTTTACATCTTAGTTATGTGTATTTTATCAGAAAGTTTCATGTGAAGATGAATATTTATTTCATAGTTTCATTTTTGACAGTTATTTGGACAAACCCATCATTTTCAAATGGTCAATGTGTTTTGAACCAACAAGCAGATTAAAACAAAGTTTCATTGTCATAGTCTTGTGAATTCAAGATGTCAGACAACTTTTAAACAAAAAACAGAAACTAAGTAAGCTACTTAGCTGGCAGAGAAAATCTTCAAAACTATACCAGAATTTCTGCTTTGATTACAAAATAAGATTTTTTGTTAAATGTTTCCATAATGTAATCTAATTGTAACAAACACAGACTTTTCCAAGTCCACTGCCTCTCTCTGTGAAAGGTTTCCATTTGGTCTATGAATAACCAAATGACACAGGTTAATTTGCACGGATAACTAAACAATATGAACTAAGGATGAAAAAAGCTTTCTTTAACATATTGAGGATAAGATTTAAGAGATATATATTGTTAAGTCATGATTCTGTATCAGTTAGGTGATACTAAGGGGCCTGGGGTGAATTTCTGTGTGGATACCCAACAGGTAGACAGAAGCACTATAAATAAATCATTGTCTAGAAAACAAACCCCTAGTCTCTCAAGTGGCTGTTTCTTGCTGGTTTTAATCTGGATTTTTGAAGTGACTTGGGTGTTCAGCTATCTTCTATTATTTCTGTTTTCTGAATTTTTGTTTAGCACTTATTTATGATGTTAGCTCTATGAAAGTTCCCCTTCCCTGTCTCCCCTCTCCTCTCATTCATTAGATGCCCCAGAATAGATAAATGATCTGCTGTCATTGTCTACCGTAAGCCTGCCACCTAATATGGGGATGATTGTTTGTCAAGATGATGCTATGTGTGTTTAGCATCCTGTGGGAGAGTACGTATCTAGGCTTTGTGAAATAAAGCAGTAGTTTATGACTTCTATTTTTTTAATTCAGCCTCTTTTCTAGATGCATTAGCCCAGCTGCAAAGCTTCAAGTGCATTGATTTGTTTTGTGAACAGTGTTGTAATTTCAGTGGTGTCCATTTCAGCTGAGATTGTCCTTAGTAGCTGATGGCTTTTTAATGTTTTGATGATGAAACATTTGTTGGTTACAGTCACAGGCTACCATTTAATAGAGTGCATTTTATCTTATTTGTATGTGATGGAGACCATACAGGTAGGCATTAAACGTTTGCAACTTTGTCCTTGTCTTAAAGGAAATATTATCTATTAACTCACATATTAAAAGGCATTTTATTTCTTTATATGTGCATAAATGGGTTTAAAATTAGAATTTTGAGGTTGACCCTTTCTGTTACACTGTTTCTTTTATAATCCATCACGATCAAATGCTATTTTGTTTAATATCATTTTTTCTGTTGTTCAAAGCATCACAAGCAATTGGCCCTTGCTTTCCCCAACAACTTATTTCTATCGGTGACTTTGCCTTTCTATATTGATTATGTGCCACTGGGACAGTGAACTGCTGTCTACAGTGGAAGATTTGGATGTACACAAAAACAAATTCATTTGAGCCGGACCTAGACGGGGATTGTGAGGGTGGGAAAAAGTATTAGCAGTGACTGACCTCGGCTTAATCTCCGGAGGCTTCCTTTACAACTCATGGAGGAAAGAGACGTAAGACACACACACCCTGACACTCCCAAACCCATGGGCTCCCTCTCTTCACCCCCATTCCTTCTCTCACTTCCAAGAAAGCACCTAAATTAGTTCCCTGCTCCGAGCTGCATTTACAGCCACCTCACTGACTGTTCAGAGGGCTGGAGAGCCTCCTTGAGCTGAGGGAGGCCTTTTCCCTCCCTCCCTCTTCTCTTTGCTCTCCATAGAGGAGCAAAAGCTGATCTCACAGAGGCAATAGGCTTAGACCATTCCAGTTAGGGCCTAAAAGCTAAACTTATTTTTTACCTTTTTTTTTTTTTAATATCAGTGTTTTCTACACCTGCATGCAGTTTCATCCTATCTTCTTTCTTTCATATCTGAAGGAAGCAAAAACCACTTGTTAAATCTATTTTTGATCACTTGGGAGAAACACTGTTTTGACAGTGAAGGCACTGTTAAGTACCCATCTCCCTCTTGACACAGGCTTACATCTCTGGTTGCTTTCCTGAAACTCATAAGAACTCAGCTGTCTTTGATCTAACCTCAGCACTTTCAATAGGATACTACTGACAGCAACACCTTTTATTTAGATCTGTGTTTGCAATAATTTCTCTTACACTCAAACTCGTGTTGTGGGTCAAAGGGAACACACCACACAAAGGGTGCTAGCAATGTGTTGGTTATTTTAAAGTAATAATTTTCTAATTAGATATTAAAAATTTGTTGTAATTTACATTACAGCTCTGTCACTGAAATTATCTTAAGGGCTGAAAATTTGGGGATTTTCTTCCAAGATTTTGTGTCAAAGTAATATGAAACCTGCTCTGTGGCCATGCTGGGCTGCATGGGTATCAGCAGCTACACCATCCTTAGCCATCCTTAGCCTGGCTAGAACTTGGACCAAAGGCTACTGAAGAAAACCAAACAATGTTATTACCAGTGATAAGAGAGGCATGAACCACAGGGGCTGTGGTAAAGCCTTTGCAAATATGAGCCCACAGAAATCAGTTGAGAGGAAATATTTCATTAAACTGGCTGCCTTGGCCAGATGAGAATGAAAAATAAAAAATCACTAAATCATAAATTTGTGGCTCATGAGGATAGACCTAGTTAAATATATGGTTGGTTTGGAGGCATGATATTTTTTTAAAAACATCAATAAATATTGAGATTTTAAATTTGTCCCATGGGATTTAAATTCTTTATGCTTTCTTTTGATTGAACTGGGGTTTTCCCTTAACGTTATGACTCGGGAGCTGGGACTTAAAAGTCCAATGAAACAAAGTATGTCTTAGAAGATTTGAGACAATTCTCGTGCTGATTGTGAGGGGGAATGAGCTGGCCTTTCAGACTCAGTTACCACTACCATCAGTTGTTCATGCACCTACAGCTGAAGATAACCATTAGGCTCAGCTCTACAGGTATTTCTTTGTTCTCATCTCCCTATCAGTTCTAAAAACAACTCCAGGAACACCCTGTGATTCCCTTTCCCCCCACGTTCAGAAGTATAATTTGAGATGTAGACTGGGATTAAAATTATGGGAAGGACTTACCCCTGTGCAACTTCACCCAGAGCCCCATAAAAACAAACTGTAATAACAGCAGTAGAGCTGTATACCTGCTTAGGTTTCTCTGCAATGATCTTCAAGCCCAACAAATAGTAAAAAAACCCCACAGAAGCTCCAGTCCCTGCACATGTTTTTTGATGTAGCCTCTCTCAGACATTGACAAACAGATATTGTAATAATAAGCACTTTATTGTAACAAGCGTAAAAATAATAGAGGTCCCAAATGGTGCTGCAGTTGTTTGTGCTCTCTATGATGGGAAACCTGGCAGCTAAATATTGGAATGAGCATAAAAACACTCTGCTAGTTATGTTGCCAGTGATATTAACCTTATGTTTGAATAATCTTCACTAGAATGTATTTCACTTTTTCTGTCCTCTTATCTCTTGGCTTTTTTTTCTCTGATAAAACAGCAAGCAAAAGTGATAGTGATAACATTTATTATATTCTTATTTTAAAACACAGTGAGAATGGGACACAACAGGCCAGCTGCTGCTAAAAATGCTAGTTGTAAACTGTTACCATCAGCCCGGTCTAAATGTGGATAAATAAGAAGAGCTGTTGCAGTTTAATGTTTCTCTTCTGTCTTTGTAAAGAGGTGTGTTGTGATGGCAGTATCTGATTGCTTCTGTGTAGTATTCAACTAGCTGATAAGTGTGTCCAGGTGAAAACTTGGGTAAAATGGGAGTGGAGTTGGGCCCATGTGATGCATGATGTACCTTACAGCCTGTTGACTTCTGAGGGACATCAGCAGCCTCTGTGGCACCATCGAAGGGTAATGAAGTTTGTAGTTATTGGGTGCCTGGTTATTTGTCTGCAGTCAAAGGAGACAGACCTTGCAGACAATGACAGGTTATAAGAGGTCATGTACTAGTAGGAGCTTAGCTAGCCTGGGCACGTGGCCAAGGGAAAATCAGGGCTTCACAGAGGCATCCTTCAGCAAAAGACAGAGGGGACAGCTCTGAAATTCTGGATTTGCAGTCTGGGAGCAAGGGTTGGTTTCCTTTCCTTTTTCTCCAAGCTCCCAGGGAAAACACTTTGTTGGCGCTGGTACTCCACCTGGCAGGCAGAGTGAAACGTACTGGCAAGGAGGTTGGTGCTGCTTTGTGAGGTAAAGGAACTAACTTCTACATCTATGTTTCACATCTATGGTTGTAATTAAGGTTTAAGAACTGGCATGTAATTGTCCGCATTGCTTAACTTGTAACATGTTAATAGGCATGATTTTGGTCCAGCTAGCGTTCTTGCAAACAATACCTGGGCAAGGTTTTGTGGACATTAACCTAGGATTGTTCTAAGGAAGCAGTATGAACAAGACCACTTTGAAGAGGGGGGAGTTTAATCATGTTTACGCAGGCTTACCTGCTGCTTGCCTTTGGGGTCACAGAACAGGCCTGTGCCTTTTTTACTTACCTGTACAGATGTAGATCCTGGGCTTGATTTGGCAGGTCTGTGTAGGGATCTAGAGGCTTAGGTTGAGACACATAGATGAAAAAGAAAAATCAGCTGAAGCCCTCCAAACATTTCTGTAGCATTCATAGCTTCAGAATTTGATCAGGGAACTTGTATCAGCTCACACATGGCGACATTTTCCAGTAATTAATATATTTCCAAGCCTGATCACTTGCCTGGAGTTGAAAACAGTACTTTGATTACTTGATTACACACAAAAATGTTCAGGCTTTGTAAGCTGGAATCATTCCCCATGGTCAATGGAAATTCTGAGCACTGAAATGTAAAAAAAGAATTGATCAATCTATTAGATTAGCATGTCCCTGACCTACCAACCAACATTTATATGAATGAAAATTGACAAGTTGCTTTAACCCAAGGATGTGTTTGCTTCTAGGTAACTTGCAAATAGTGCAAATACACTTTAGGAGTGCAATGGAGAACAGAAAAAGTCTATGTTTGGCTCTCTAATTCTTTGAACAGTTCTGCCAATGCCATCTATGGTTTGTGCATTGGGATTTCAAAACTTGGCAGTGCTGGTAGGGATAGCTTTCTTCTCTGTTGACCATCTGTCATAGGTGCAGAAACCAGAACACATATTAATTCTATAGATTAAAACTTCAGTTGGACTGGCATGCTGGTTTATTACTGTCTGCTTGTGTCCATGTCTCTGAACAAAATATGTCCAGTTGAGCCAGCTTTTTTTGCTTCCCCCCCCGCCCTGTGACATTCAGAAATGAGTTTGTGGATCTTAGTTGTGTCTCTGTAAAAGAGAAGGGAAAATGTTCCATTAGGTTCTCATTGATTTACGAAGCAGAAACATTTGCAAGAAGAAGACTTGAACAGCTTGTTTGTTCAGCTCAGCAGCAGGGACAGCCTGCAGATGATTAGTTCCACTTGTGCCCATATGTGTCATGACAGTAAATACTGATTATTACAAAAGGTTTTGTGGGAGATGAGGCTAACTGAGCAAAAGTTAAAAACAAAAGTATACTGATTGTTTTAAAGTGTGTAAATAACAAGGTTGGTGAATGGAGTTCAATCCAGTTGGTGGCCGGTCACGAGCGGTGTTCCCCAGGGCTCAGTATTGGGGCCAGTTCTGTTCAATATCTTTATCAATGATCGGGATGAGGGGATCGAGTGCACCCTCAGTAAGTTTGCAGACGACACCAAGTTGGGCGGCAGTGTTGATCTGCTGGAGGGTAGGAAGGCTCTGCAGAGGGACCTGGACAGGCTGGATCGATGGGCCGAGGCCAACTGCATGAGATTCAACAAGGCCAAGTGCCGGGTCCTGCACTTCGGCCACAACAACCCCATGCAGCGCTACAGGCTTGGGGAAGAGTGGCTGGAAAGCTGCCTGGCGGAAAAGGACCTGGGGGTGCTGGTTGACAGCCGGCTGAACATGAGCCGGCAGTGTGCCCAGGCGGCCAAGAAGGCCAATGGCATCCTGGCCTGTATCAGAAATAGTGTGGACAGCAGGAGTAGGGAAGTGATCGTGCCCCTGTACTCGGCACTGGTGAGGCCGCACCTCAACTACTGTGTTCAGTTTTGGTCCCCTCACTACAAGAAGGACGTTGAGATGTTAGAGTGTGTCCAGAGAAGGGCAACGAGGCTGGTGAGGGGTCTGGAGAACAAGTCTTATGAGGAGCGGCTGAGGGAACTGGGGTTGTTTAGCCTGGAGAAAAGGAGGCTGAGGGGAGACCTCATTGCTCTCTACAACTACCTGAAAGGAGGCTGTAGTGAGGTGGGTGTCGGTCTCTTCTCCCAAGTAACTGGCGAAAGGACGAGAGGAAATGGCCTCAAGTTGTGCCAGGGGAGGTTTAGGTTGGATGTGAGGAAAAATGTCTTTACTGAAAGAGTGGTTAAACATTGGAAGAGGCTGCCCAGGGAAGTGGTTGAGTCACCATACCTGGAAGTATTTAAAAGACGTGTAGATGAGGTGCTTAGGGACATGGTTTAGTGGGCATGGTGGTGTTGGGTTGACGGTTGGACTCGATGATCTTGGAGGTCTCTTCCAACCTTAATGATTCTATGATTCATGTTTGCATTATTGCCTTTAAAGAGAGCAAAGTTATGCAAATGCATGCAAAAGTCTCTCTAGAGTGTTATTGGTTATCATGTGTCACAGCTTTCCATTTTAATGAGCTGTCTCTTTAAGACAAGACTTAAGGACCGGGTTTCCAAAAATGCTGTATGCTTGAAAGGCCTTGAGAATGTGACAGATTCATTTCATGGTGCTTTGAGGTTTCAAAATTGCGGATTTATTCCATAATGGGACTAAAATCCAATGTGTTCCAATGCTTTTATTGAAATGGACAGCTAGAAAGAATGGTTTTGTCACCCCTGTACAGGTCCTGTCCCAGTTTCCACTTCAGACTATTGTTCTCAATCTTTCCAGGATGTCCTGAGTCAAAACAGATAGGATTTCATAGAGAAACATTTCCCTTCATTATTACTGTGGTATAGTAGGCAAACAACTGCTTTTTAAGTCGTCATTTCAGTCTTCATACAAACAGTGCAGGCTTAGGTATGTATGTAATTTCTAAGAGTGCTTACAATGCACAGGCAATACCTGATTTTTAATCTTTTGACTGGGGCCTCACAATGCAGACTGACATGCATAAAGCATAGAATTTTCTATTTAAAAGCTTGATGATTTTATTAACTACTACTCTACTGTTGTTAACAATTAGTCTTTATCAAGGGCTGAAATACTTGATAGGAAGTGATATTAACTTTTGCCTTCCCTCCGTATTTCTTGATAGTTACCATTGCCTTTGTTAATACGAGGATCTTGCCTCATCACATATTTTGGGAGGATGTCTGCAGCGCAAACAGGCAAGAGGTGTAACATGTTGTTTCTGAAAAAGCCTTTTGTGCACATATTATCTTGGATACTATCTTCAGAAATAGGTTAAAAGCTGTTTTTTTACAGAGGAACCTTGGAGATCTGAGTGTTCATGTCCTCCTGCACCCTCATTGAGCGATAAAGTTGGCTTGTGTTACTCTGTTTCAGAATTTAGAGGAAAACAGAAGTAATGTCTGCTTGAGTTTGTGGATAGGTGCATCAAGTTGTTCAGAGATATATTCCTACTCTTTCTCCATGAACCTCGCCAGAGAATTTAAAGACCCATAAAAATACTGGTGAAAGACAACATTAATTATTTTATTGTGGCTCACTTTCATTGCTGACCTGACTGAATGACGGGTTGAAAAAAAAACTGATAGCTTTTTAATAAAGCTATGAAATGTTAACAAATGGGTTAAGGGTCTGAGGTTTTAGTGGCTAGAATGTAGTAGCCAGTATGTAATGGCTATGAATATGTATTAGGTTTATGAAAGATTATCACAGCTCTTCCTTTAAAAAAAAGATAATAATGAAGTGTCTCCTGTAACTGTGTTTAATCACGTTCAAGGGAAAAAAAAAATCAAACTGTAAATGAGTACAAAGAAGAATTATTAGGGTGAGAAGAGAAATGCAGTGTTTATTTTACAAGAGAAAACTGAAGGCACTTGCCTTGTTCAGTCCGGAAAGAAAAGTGAAAGGAGGGGGGTTAAATGTCTGTTATCTGAAACTACAGAAAGTTGCAGAATGGGCCAGATACCTAGAAGAAAAATGAGCTGTTAATTCCAAAGTACTACCTCTGGTGGAGAGCAAAGGGTGATCTAGAATATTTCTTAATACTGCATTGGACTGTTCTGTTTGTTTCTGATGGAAGAAACTAATGTTTCATTTTTTGTGAAAATATTTTAAAAGTATGGGAAAAGTTTGCTAGAAGTTTTCTGGTACGTTTGCAAATTCTATTAAAAAAAAAAAATTACAAGTAGTTCAACAAACACCTTTTTTCTGAGCCTTACTAGAAACCTGTTTCAGAAATGAGAGCCGAGTTTTTAATCCCCAGAAGGCTTTCCTCCCACATTCCCCATGATTCACTTCCTCAACTGTGTTCAGTGTTTGGCCAAGAGACTTCCAGCAGAATTTTTCTGTTTGAGGAGGCAAGATGACTACAGAGGAAGATAGGACTTTTTGGTGAAGGGATGTTTGACTGTGGGTTTCTCTTGTGAGGGAGATCAGATGAATATTTGTCTTTTATCATCTTAAAAGCATGAGATAAAGCTCAGTTTGCACTTCTCTTTCTGTCTGCTTAGCATGTGATTGAGTGGCAGGGAAAGTCCATAACTGTATAGCAACACACAAGGGTGAAGCAGAAATAAACTTCATACTCTGCTAAAGACTAACTTTTTTAACTGTATGATGATTGATGCAGTTTGTCCTGGTTTCGGCAGGGATAGAGTTAATTTCCTTCCTAGTAGCTGGTACAGTGCTGTGTTTTGGATTTAGAATGAGAACAATGTGATAACACATCAATGATTTTAGTTGTTGCTAGGTAGTGTTTATACTAGTCAAGGACTTTTCAGCTTCCCATGCTCTACCAACTGAGGAGGCTGGAGGGGCACAAGAAGCTGGGAGGGGGCACAGCCAGGACAGCTGACCCCAACTGGCCAATGGGATATTCCATACCATGTGATGCCATCCTCAGTATATAAAGCTGGAGGAAGAAGAAGGAAGGGGGAAGGATGTTTGGAGTTACGGTGTTTTTTCTTCCCAAGTAACCATTACATGTGATGGAGCCCTGCTTTCCTGGAGATGGCTGAACACCTGCATGCCGATGGGAAGCAGTGGATAAATTCCTTTGTTTTGCTTTGCTTGCGTGCACGGCTTTTGCTTTACCTATTAAACTGTTTTTATCTCAACCCGCAAGTTTTCTCACTTTTACCCTTCCGATTCTCTCCCTCATCCCACTGGGGGGGAATGAGCAAGCGGCTGCATGGTGCTCAGTTGCCAACTGGGGTTAAACCACGACACAGTTTTATATTTAAGTTTTTAACCCTTTTATAATTCATATTTCTGAAATGTTTTTTACCATGAGTGAACTGATTCTTGTATATTAAAAAAGATTTAATTATCAACTATGCTTTCCCTCAATTTCAAAGCATCAAACTTTGTGTCCCAGCTATTTTTAGTGATTTAAGGTGGAACATTTTAAAATTTTTGCTTACTAATGTCTAACTAATTAATCTGTTTGTTTGTCTGCCAGTGGCTACTGACGGAATTTCCTTTTTTTTGTTGTGTCTAGATAATCATAGAATATCTCAAGTTGGAAGAGACCCATAAGGATCATGCTCCTTGCAGGACTACCTAAAACTAAATCATATTACTTAAGAGCATTGTCCAGATGCTCCTTGAACTCCGACAAGCTTGGTGCCAGTAAAAATTGCATCCCCTTATATTTGTCCACATTGAATTGCATAAGTCAATCATTGGCTTTATGCCATGTCTGTACTCATGCTGACACTTATTTCCCTTCTTTCTCACACTGCTTACCCCCTATTTTGGAATGGTTTAGAAATGCCACTCTTCTATCTATCCTTTCTACAGAATACTGAGTTCAATAATGAGTAAGCCAAGTTAAGCAAAGCTGTCAGTAGGGAATGTGGCACTGCAGTCTGTGTCTCAGTAAAAAACACGGGTACTAAGCAGGCTGCTTGCTGAATTTCCTCTGTCAGACATAGTTAGGTTGTTTCAGGGTTGTGGTACACTAGCAAAACAGCTTAGAAAAAGCTTTGATGCCTGTTGCTGTTCCACAGAAAAACAGTTCAATTGGCAAAACTGTCATTTGGCACTCTGTATTGAATGAAATTAATCTTCCTTTAAGGAAAAAGCTTGTGGTGTTTATGCTTCGGTTGAAGATTTTCTTTTTCTTAACTAACATAACTACTTTGGGGAAAAAAAAGTGATACACCTTAACTGTTACCAAAACTCTTCAACTTTTCTTTTTTTTTTTCGGGGGGGGGAGGGGGAGATGACCAGAAAGGTGTTGAATTTCCCATGCATAGCTTTTTTTTTTTTAAATCCTCCTTCTTAGGAATAAAGACATTCCAAAAAGTATGAACTTCCAAATTTTTTTCACAAAAGCAAATTCTTCAGAAGGTGAAGCACAATTAACTCTTCTTTCATACTTTGTGCTCTGTCAACCTTCCTGGCAACATGTATGTAACAACTTATGTCATGTATGAAACCCATAGGAAAGAGCTTATTCCAGCTTCTGAATACCTAGTGTAAAACTGTAAAGCAGAAGCTGCTGTCATCCCTCAGCCAAACACATGTGCACCACCATCTCCGCTTCATCTCTGCTGTAGTCTTCACCCAGAAGACCCAAGACTTTCAGCTTGTTTTATCGCTGTATCCATTTTTCTGTTATCCATTCAAGTCATAATTTCTAGACTCCTGTGTGCCCAGAATATTACTGTTCATTTTCCTGCAAATTCAGTTTCACTCATAGTGTAAACATGTGGTCTTGACTAATGTAATCCTCTAGGAAGTTCTCAAAATATCACTCCTAAAATAAATTGAGATAAATTTAATAACTGAAACACCTGGGTGCTATGCAGAAAATCCTTAGTGTTTATAAAGTGCCTAACAGGTGATTAACTGCTAATGTGTCTATTCAGAGCCCTAGAGATAGTCTAGTTACAGTAAATAAACAAGAAGTAGTTGTCTATTCCCAGCATAGTTGGTTTTATCCTTTTTTTTTTTTTAAACTGAGGTTAAGTGTGTACCTTCTGTGCTTCAAGTGCTGTCCTTCAAATTGGTTAGTTATTCCATCTGTTGGAGAGGCAACAAAGACTCAGATCTCATGCGTTTTTGAAGTTCTAAAAACTATATTATTACTCATTGCAAAGGTTATATGAATCTTTCTGAGCACAGTGAACTTTCCGTTATGCAACAGCCTCAGTGATTTCACATCATTGCTTGAATTTAATATGAAAATATATCCTTTGCCTTCCTTCCATTCTTGCTCTTCCTGCTCTTAATTATTGTTTTTTAATGTTGGTTTAACTCATAATGATACAGTATCCAAGAGATACTTCCAAACTATAAAACAAAACTGTCCTGTGTTATGTTTGACAGGATTAATTTCATTTGGGAGAAAAATTGAACATGAGTTCACAGTATACTTCTATTACTGAAATTTAGATAAATGCATGGTTAATGGAGCTTATTCCTTCCAGACAGGGAAGTACTTGGAGATTATATTGTCATATGCTTTGTAATAAGTGTGGGGAGGAAATGCAAGAGAGAAGTACTTGTGTTCATGATACTGTAGAAATAATTAATTCTACTGAACATCATTATCACTGAGTAGTCCCAACTGTCTTCAAATAATATGTCCCAGTGCAGCACCTCTTTATACTTTTCAGCCTTTGTTCAATCTCAGTGGTTAACTTTCCAGTACTACTACTATCCATATGAACTGAATAATCGGAGAGTTAAAACTTTACATAATAATTAAGCATCTCATCCAGCAACAGGACATCTGCGCTCAGTGATCTCTGCTGGGATCCAAGAGCTGGATCAGTTTAATCATTTGCAGCTAAACTGTGTCATCTCTGAGTTGCTGTTATCTTCAATGGAGAGGTTCATGGGATTTTTAGGTTTTTTTTTTTTTCTGAGTTGTGAGAAAATGATGAAGTGAGAGGTTATCAAGAGATGAATTTCCAAGGTTTATTAGTGTACTTGTACTGCTTTAGCTATTCTTAGCTAAACAGCTTCTGTGGTAGAAGTTAACGTAGTCATACCTATTTCTGGCTTCTATCCATATTCTTTTTAAATTGCTGAAAATTACACACAACTCAGTATTGGCAATATGTTGTGCAGAGGCCATCTGTGTGATTGATATACCATATTGGCTGCAAGATCAAATGAAGTAAAGCTATAAAATAAATGGTATATGATACCCCTTTGTTCAGCTCAAACTGTAGAAATCAACTGTGTCGTGAATGCAACTTCTCAGCCCAAGCAAAATATCTGCCTATGTCCAGGATGGAGCCTTAACTCTAATGCAATGCTAGAAGGCCAACCTGCTATCAGTCTTAATAATAGAAGCAATTGTATTTCATTGTGGGAAATAGCTCAACTCAGACAGCTCCTGCAAAACAGGCTAAAAGAGTATAGGCTATTTATATGTGCAAGTACAATAAAATATAAGACTCAGCTGGTTTGGGAATCAGTGCTCATCCTATTTTTTGTGTTGCCCTTGTAGGATTAAGAACCTCCCCACTCAGTTTGAGGAATAGCTCTGGAAATGCAAAACCTTCTAAAAAACTTTAGTTCGTTTCTATGTTGATTCATCAGTACCTGAGGCAATTACTTTCCATAATATCCATCCTTCACTAGAAATAGTTTCCCATCAAGAAATACACTAATATGTATTAGTGTCTAATCATGAGTAAACTGATACTTCTGAATTATCCAATTGGTACTCACTGGAGTAAGAACCATGTAGACCTCTTCAATACTACTGGGGAAAAAAAAAAATCTTTGCATCAACACTTTCCACAATGAATGTAGTGAGTTTTTTGAAGACAGTCAACTGGTTTTCTAGTCATCTTTCAAAGTCTATTCTAGGCTAATTTTATTTTATATGTTGAAGAAGCTGTTGTGCATCCGAGAGTTAGCATCAAGACAAACTATGCATCAATCCAAAAACCTGGAGAAACAGGGAGATGCATAACATATGGTTCTGTGTGGGCGTAGAGAAGTAACTGCCTGGGGACAAGTTCACCTACTCCTTCAGTCCATATTGAAACATATTTCTGTCTTTGTTTCTCTTCTGTCTTCTTTGGATTTCACTGCCTCCTGCCCTTACTCTTCTAGCCTCTAGTTACTCTACCAACCCTCTGCTTTGGTCCACTTACCCTTTCTGCTCAGTTTACCACCCTGTGCTGTTTTTTTTCTGTCAGACACTTAGTTGAGAGAGCAGGAGATGATGACTATAACAGAGAGATGTGTACTTCTAATGCACGGCAGCGATGGGAATAGCCAGAGTACAGAGGATGGTGGACCCTTGTGCCATGGCAGTGAAATGTGTGACAGCCAAAGGGCACCATGGTGGCATGCATGCACTAGGCATATAGAAACATTGTCATGCGGGAAGTTGTCAGGGATAAAAATCCCCCTTGGTCAAGTGGAACAGGCGGAGAGATTAAGACTGTGCAATACTACTTTAAATAATATTTTTTTTATTTTATAGAACAATTTATTAACATTCAATATTAGGTCAATATTATGCAAAAGGGAAAAAGTGCACTCCTGGTAATTACTGCCCTATAAACCTAAACGCTAAAGTTAATGAGGAAGAGTTTAACAAGAAGTCAGTAAGAGTTTAAGGCAATTTCACTTTTTCTTAAGTAAACAAATACTGGAAACTCAGAATGCCAAAGTTCACTGAATTTGCATGCTTCAGGTGAATTGTTTGTCCCATTACAGAAAGGGGCAGGAGTCAGCATGCTTTTGGACAAATACATTTAAAAATAATGACTAAGATAGATCTCAAATCACACTCAATTTATAGCCCTTTGTATAATCCATTGCTTCCTATGAGTGATCATTCATTAATAAACAACAAGGAAAACAAATTAATCAGTACATTAATGTAATTACATAAAAGAGGGCATGCATATGTTGTTTTGATTTACACAAGATTAATGCATCTTTTGAGATGTTTTAATAAGAAGAAATATTACTGTTAAGGGATTATTTAATTGAACTACTTCATGAGTATGTTATTAAGAGCATTATGTTTTATTTCAAGATACTTTAATATTTATTCTCAATAAGCAAATTCTACATGCTATACAAAATTAAAGCACTGAGGATGTTATATTTGTATGTTAAATACTCTCAGTGTAGAACATAACTGTTACATTAGGAAGCTTATTCCCCACTATGTCACTTCTTATTCCTGTATTGCATTTCACATTGTTTAATAACAGATTTACAGGCTGTTTTTTCAACTGAAATTTTATATTCCTTTTTATACAGCCTTTGTTGATCCATTGCATGTAGATATCTTCCATCTGAGGGTAATTCTCTATCTAATTTTTAGAAAAGCTATTACTGGAGGAAGATGATTTCCAATCAAACTGCAATGCCTTTGAAAATGTATTGCAAGCAAAGTTTTACACTTAAAATTTTCAGTTTAATTGTATTGTTTTTTTGAGAGAATCAGCTCCAGTCATGTGTCCTAGCTGATCATAGGTAATGTCCTGTGTCACAGTCCATTTGGATCTCTCACATTTATAGGACAAAGTATTCTGTAAATTAAACTTTTTCTTGTGAGCTCATTAGGAAAGAAAACAAACACGACATCCAAGAGCTCAATTCCCTTTGTACAGAGTAGACTAATATGTGAATTCAGTAATTCATCACTTAATTCATGAGGTCTTTAATACACAAATTCTCTAACCCACAACTTGCAACTCATGCACCTATGAGCAAAATAGTTACCTAGCTGACGGTGAGAGTGCTCATCCTTCCTCCCCCATCATGGTGTGGGTGTCCCTTGTATTACACTGGGAAGCACAAAACCCTCAGCATTCCCACTGCCGTTGAATTTGCTTCAAAAGCTTTTTGGGTAAGCTGATGTACTTACACCTTCCAGCTTGGAATTTTGCTCTATACCGTTTCCATGGTTAGGGGATTCTGAAGAAACAGCCAAACAACCAATATGCAAGCATTATAGCTGCAGGAGACAACAAGCTGCAGGTGACACTGGCTGCATAGTGACCTTTAGCCCTTTCTGGCCACCATGTCCGGCCTACGTGTTGCCCTTGCTTTGATACAATGGCACTGCTTCCAGCATACATCAGCCCTTAGCATGAGCTGCGTGTTAGCCAAAATCTGAGCAGGAGTTGAGTGAACAGTCACACTCCTACCATATTCTTTCCAAATTCTTGTTTATGTAACAAATCCAACCACTAGGAAATGCAGCTGTTTTTGCAGTGTGTTCTTTATGCAAAAGAAAGCCTTCTGGGCCCAAGAACTCACATGCATCTGTCTTTGCTTCTTTTACAAAGCACACATCACAACATCACAATTCTTTTTTCCTTAGATCATTTTTTTTTTATATAACCTGATGAAACATCAGATATTTTAAATAAAATTATTCATTTTTTTAGAATCTGGATTCCTAGAATATTTCGTAATCTTTATACCATATAAACTTATAAAAATAAAGTTGCCCACGGAATTAAATTGTTATTAAACTCCAGATTAAAAGATCTGCTCATGAAGACAAATGTCAGAGAACTGTAAGAGGCTGCTAGGCAGCCTTATCTCTCAAAATTGTAAAGAAGTCCCCTACTGCCATCAGCAAATTAAAAATCATTAGTCATAATTACAAAAAATATAAGCAGTCATGAAGTAAAATACTTCTAAGCATTGATTAAGACAGATAATGTCGTTCACTTTGTAGGCCACATAGGGGAAAAAAAGGGAGCTTCTGCTGTCTTTCAAGTTGTACTCAGCCTAACTGTTACTTTGGGGAGCCAAGAAGATGATATCAGCTTTTCCTTCAGTTGAATGAGCAAATGAAAATTAATTGAAACCATGGATCTGATTTTCTTCCTCCACATATACCTTTACTGCAGATGCCAAGCAATCAGTTATCCCACATGTTCTATGTCAGTTTAATACACAATTTTGTCAGTGCCACAAGCAACGGAGGCATAAGCAACATGCAGAGATAATATCAGAGAAGACGTCAAATTCGTTCCTTAATTATGAAATCTGTGTGTCGGTTTTGGTGATGTGGGTTTTTCTGGTGTTGTTTTGTTTTGTTTTGCTTCGTTTTGGTTTTTTTTGTTTGTTTGTTTTTAAGTCATTCTCTACCCGATGCAAAGCCATACAGAAGGAAGTATTTGAATAACATGGCTGTACAGGTAGGAGCTAGAAGTAGGCTATTGTGTGTCTAGCAGGAAGGTAAAACCTGATTATGTCTCTAAAGAAAATACACAGGTCATACTACTGTGGCAGTGAAAGTCATCTCAATGTTATGCCTGTATTACTACCCTGAGGAAGGAAACACGATAGAAAAGGTGTGTAAATATACTGAGTAGGCCAAGATTTACACATTAAATTTGTGCTAGAGAAGCGAATTAACCACAGGTTTCCTTGAGTTTCAGATACTCCTGAAAAATCTTTCCTCCAGACTTCAGTTTCCTATATCTTTCTACAATAAAAAGAAGGATGAATTAGTTATGCTTTCTAACTATTAGTAGGAACTTTGAGGATGCACAACTGAAGATTAAAATTGTGCATGCTGAAAAGGGAACTGAGCAGGTCAGACGTTTTGCAACTATAAAGAGAGCATGTGAGGGACAAAAAAAGCTTCCAGAGGACTCCTCAATATATGTTACTTTGATGTTTCACTACTTTACTTTTCATGCGTGAATGTTAGTCATATGGGATTACTCAGTGATATTTAATAAGGGAATTCCACCCCAAGTAATTTAATTCAAACTACTTCGTTTCGTTTTCAAAACTTTAGAATGCAAACTTTCAGTTATAGCATTTCATGGATTTGTATGCTTTCTTAGCAAATTTAAAGACAACCATAGTATTTATGAATAGCTTCAACTGCTACCAGATTTTCTTCTCACTTTATAGTCAATATTAGTAGTAGATTTACATTTCATTTTCTACTACAGTGATCTACACCTGTCTTTTTTGTGCTTGCTCTTCTATTCATTTGGAAGAGAGTGTCCTTCAAAAAGCAGCTTCAAAGTCTACAAAATGCCACTGTGTCGTGGTTTAACCTCAGCCGGCAACTAAGCACCACGCAGCCGCTCGCTCACTCCCCCCCACCCCCTGGTGGGATGGAGGAGAGAACTGGAAGAGCACAAGTGAGAAAAATTCATGGGTTGAGATAAAAACAGTTTAATAATTGAAATAAAATGATAATAATAATATGATAATAATAATACACAAAGCAAGTGATGCACAGTACAATTGATCACCGCCTGCCGACCGATGCCCAGCCAGTCCCTGAGCAGCGGCCCCCCCCGGCCAGCTTTCCCCAGTTTATGTACTGCGCATGACATCACATGGTATGGAATGTTTCTTTGGCCAGTTTGGCTGTGCCCCCTCCCAGCTTCTTGTGCACCTCCAGCCTTCTCAGTCGGTAGAGCACGAGAAAGTTAAAAAGTCCTTGGCTAGTGCAAGCATTACCTAGCAACAACTAAAACATCGGTG
>NW_008825101.1:244840-245118 GCF_000699105.1 Pygoscelis adeliae
TACATACCACACTAATGTCAAGGTCAATGTTCTAAAAACAAACCTCACAAGCGAGACATCACTAATCACAGCAGACCACAGCAAACTGCAAAAACCAACACCAATCTTTAACATGTACAGCAAAAAAAAAAGCATGATGCAGATTATACAAATCAATATCGAGAACAGAGAAACTAACATTGTGACCCACCACTATTAACAGATACAAGTTCCTTAATACACTCCGGTTAATCTGTTATTATCTCAAACCCTTCGTGCCCCACGTTGGGCACCAAAAA
>NW_008825101.1:245171-257652 GCF_000699105.1 Pygoscelis adeliae
TCGCTCACTCTGCCCCAGTGGGATGGGGGAGGGAATCGGAAGGGTAAAAGTGAGAAAACTCGTGGGTTGAGATAAAAACAGTTTAATAATTGAAATAAAATGATAATAATAATATGATAATAATAATAATAATACACAAAGCAAGTGATGCACAGTACAATTGCTCACTGCCTGCTGACCGATGCCCAGCCAGTCCCCGAGCAGCGGCCCCCCCGGCCAGCTTTCCCCAGTTTATGTACTGAGCATGACGTCACATGGTATGGAATGTTTCTTTGGCCAGTTTGGCTGTGCCCCCTCCCAGCTTCTTGTGCCCCTCCAGCCTTCTCAGTCGGTAGAGCACGAGAAAGTTAAAAAGTCCTTGGCTAGTGCAAGCATTACCTAGCAACAACTAAAACATCGGTGCCTTATCAACTTTGTTCTCATCCTAAATCCAAAACACAGCACTGTATCAGCTACTAGGAAGGAAATTAACTCTATCCTTGCCAAAACCAGGACACACTGGCATGGGGACAAGATTTAACAAGCTGTATCTTTGAGCATGGAATTCAAATGGATTGAAAATTTCACTTGTTGAATGCATAAAGAGAAAGCGCAAGGGAAAACCAGCTATACACCTTACAAACTGTTGTCATTCATTCAGAATAGATATTTCATCAAAATGGCTGTGTTGCTTTCTGTAAATTAGGAAAGAAATTAAAGGCATACTTTTTATAAAAAATATTGTTTAAGACTTTTTTTTAAGCTTAAAAGTAAGTGGTTCCATATGTACAGTAGTACCACTCACAGAAAACTGTATTAAAATTGCTGTTTCAGGCCCTCAAAAGTGACAAGGAAATTTGCCTGTGGCAAAAGTTATTGTGTGAGGCTTCAAATACATATTGTCATATAAAATACATAAGCAGTATAAAACTGAATTAAGTTTCTTCAGGCAAGATTAAGTGTATCCTAAGCTTTGAGTATTTGACTTCTCAGTCTCAGTATTCATCCACTTATTTAGGTATATGCTTTCAAAGGATGTATTGCCTTTCTATGACACTAGCTATAATTTATCCAGTTGCTTAGAGACTCTACACCTGTTACACAGATTTCTGCTAATGTTGTATATTAAAGAAACCAAAGATATTGTTATCCTGTGGATGGGCTTTAGGTGGAACAGAGTACATACATTTTGACCAAAGAATTAGACACATATTTACATATGAATTACATAATTACATATATATATGTAATTATGTAAGCTTTAAGTCTCACCTCAGCTTGCATTTGGCCTGCTACTGTCCTAGGACTGGGTCTTGGCTGTCCTAATCATGATATTCAAAACTTGCTGTCCCCTTGATTGCAACCATTTTAACACTGAGGATAATCTGGTGCTCAGCTCTTTACTCAGTTACACTGGCTTAGCCTATGGCTAATTCATTTCCAGTACTTTCATTCTTGAATTGTTACAGGTTGCATTTGTTGTGAATTTTCTCTATTTTTTCTGCTTTTCATTCCACCCTTCCCAATTTACCTCTGAAAAGCAACTCAGTCATGATAGCACTTATCAGTCATTTCAAAAGTTATTGAAGGACCTCTCAAGTACCAAAAAACCCAGAGTCTGTAGAGTTTTAGATTCAGTAGGCAAAAATCAAGAGAAAGGGCCTGCCTGTTGTCTGTGCTGGCACACAGCCATTATTCTGTAGCAGTATGCTGAAGGCTTTTGTCAGGTACTTGTAATCAATTAGCAATATTTGCAATTATTTTGTTTTACAGATAGATTTTTAAAGGTCGATTTCTGTAACTGACATATAAAATCTACAATTCTAGGCTCAGTTCTTTTGTCATCTATTGTAGTGGGTCAGAGACTTAATGTCTGAGCAGGATCACAGAAGTGATAACATACTTCTCCAATAGATTTCGCAGATATTTGATGACTGCAGAAGTATGCTAAGGTTTCAAGCATTGAGTTTCTGGACTCAAATTTCTGGAAGAGCATATGCTCTATTGTGGACAAAACTTCTGCCCATTACCCTTTGACTTCTTGTCTCCCCAGTGATTGTTTCTTCCTTATTCCTGGCTCCTTTCTCGCACATAAGAGTTCCCAATTGCCATTATTTTTTCATGTTTCTCTTTAGCAGTCTTGATCTTAATCATCTCATTTTGGCTGCCTATCTCAGTTCTTGGTTATGGGCCTGAGTTGCAAGCATTTAGAATAGCCTTTCCAGGTAAATTCTGTCTGGAATTTCAAAGCTGTCATGTTGTGCTGGAGAAACAACACTCATTTTAATCTCTGGGATGCTCTGTAACCTGTACAGTTGCACATAGGAACTGCAAAGGGACAGAGCATGCTCTGTGCAGATGGCGCCTTCTGAGGTGTTTAGAGCTTAGCACCTAACACCTGTGATATCCTGCTGAGAAGATCATACCACATATTTCAGAGGTTTATACTGAACAAAATTTTTCAGGGTTGGCAAGAAGCTTATCTTTGTCTGAAAAGGATTTGGTATCGCTTCTATAGTTCAAGTTCTTGCTCCAGTATCCCCACCTCCCACTATACATACAAATATGCGTTTTTTTCCCTCAGAAACAACTAAGCACTCTTTCACTCCCACTTCCCCCAAACAACATTCTGACTGACCCAGCTGGCCACTGTGGACAACTGCAGTAAAAATGGCTAAAGTGGCAAGGATGTTAACGAGGAATACAAGATTAGCATAAAATGGAAAGTGTTTGGATATTTTTCTACTACTTATAAGAGCTATACAAGAGAGGAATATTAAGATAATGTGGACCAATAATGTCTTAACATTATTCTATTATGCAAAAAAATGAAGCTAAGTATGTCAGAAAAAGTGTTCCTTCTTTGATTTTTGTGGTTATCATTAATGGTATCATACTAATTGCAAATTTCTTGTTACCTTCCCTTTCTTTTCTGAACTTCCTAAATATAAAGTTAGTCTGTTCTTTGTTTCTTCTCTCCTTTCTCTTACAGTTAAAAGATCAATCTACTGTGGTTATAGTATTTAGGTTTTATCTTAGAGGAGTAAATGTTCTCAGTTTTTCCAGCAGTATCATGAAAGGCTGACAAGTATAAAAATAAGTTCGGTTGTTTTCCCTTCTGCCTTTTGCACTGTTACCCTTCCAGTTTCAAGGGGTCTACTACCGCTGTCTGACAAGGTTTGTTAAAGAGAACATGCATGAGATGCAGGCAGCCAGTACCATAAAACCCAAACTGTTGCGTAAGCAATCATTGTCCAGAGGTCAATCCATTCATGGGGGATTGGGATTCCCTTCTTTCAACATCTTTAATGGTGCTGTTTGGATAAATCCAAAGTTATGAATTTGTGCTTTGTTATTAGAAACTCTGTGACAGAGCCAGTTACAAACATTACCTTTAATGATCAAGTTTCTGATTTATTGAGTGTTTCTAAGTTTATTAAATACCTGAAGAAGCATTAGCTGTAGCCACAAAATCCAAGCATTAGCAAAAAATCATTTTATAATTTAATATCTTCTCACATTTTACCTTTCAAAAGCAAGGCTTCTGCACTACAGAACTATCCCAGTTTCATCCATTCAATTCTGTAAGCCTTTTTAATATCAGGAAATATTTATGTCAGCAATAACAAAGTTTAGGAATATATCTGTTGCTGTCCTGGTAACTTTTTGTTTCTGAGATGCTGCAAAATAATTTGAAAGATCAAAGTAATCTCTTGAAATAGCAGGAATAATTAAGAAGATTGTTACCTTGCAGTGTAAAGGGTGGGGAGGACAACATTAGCAATGTTAAACTAGCGGATTTCTGTTTTCTCTGCTATCTGACTACCATTCCAGAGATGCAGATACAGGGCCTTTTAACTGTTCAAAATTAATAATCAGCATATGTGAATGTCTTTCTTAAATAGCAAGAAGAATCACATTTAGAGTGAGGAACCAATAAGATTTTGAATTGATTCTCATTTACTGCTGCTTCTAAAGATTTTGCATTTCCCTCTGAGTAAAGACTGTGTTTTGTAATTCTTCATTTTATTTCATATAGTTCAATCCCCTCTGAAAGCGGTGTCATGCAGACCAAAGAGAGCAGAAGAAGCATAAGAAGAAAAGACTATTGTATATGACAGGTTTCCGTGAGTTTGTCTGTGTACTTTCCTCCTCATAAACTATTGCGATTAAAGGATCAAAAGGTACCATATCAGATTCATATCCACCGAAAGGCTATGGAAAAATATTCTGCTGTCAGGCAGGTTATGTGTCTCACACTCCTGAGCTGCCTTAGGAACTACAAGAAGGCAGACTGGAATCTGAACCCTGTGTGAACTGATTCCATTTTGGTATCAATAGGCTTTTGACAGATTTTTCCCATGACCTCTGTATCAGTTAGAGAAATATTAAATTGATGATTCAGATTTTGAAGTAAAATTGAACAACAGATATTTATACTTTTCAGACAGAATTTGGAATTTGAATTTGTAAGATAACAGAAGACAACCACGGATGTTAAAATACCGAAGACTTAATTTTGACATCTGTAATACCAGTATTTTATTTGCATACAACTGATGCATATTCTTTAATGTGTAAATTATCTCAGAAAAACTAGAAGTCTCCATTATAGAGTTTGCTGCACACCTGAATTTTGTTCATATAGCTTAAAGTCTTAAAGTGCAAATTAAAGCCAGCTCATTTCAGTGGCTGGAAACTCTTAAGAGCATCCTTAAGTTGGGTTTTAAATTTACTATTTTAGTTCATTATAAGCTAATCCTGATCCGTATGGATACAAATTCCTTAAAACCTTACCTTCCACAGAGTTTTGTCTACGTCACTAAGAAATCATCTATGATGTGGCATCCCGTATAGAGCAGATATCCCTAATCTAGACCCAGTTGGAGAAATACCTCCACACAGGATAGTGCAGCAGCTTTCAACAGTAGTATTTTAGTCTAGAAATAATAAAACTGTTTTAGTGCAGAAACTTGTCTAAGCTGAGACTATTAGGAAACCTGTCAGAGTATTTTTTTATGTTTCTGGTCCTAGAGAAGACAGTTTGAACTGGAATATGTTATGTAGTAAACCAAGCCTAACAGATGTTTAAAACTACTTAAACTAAATTGATATATCACTCCCAAGTGGAGAAGGCCCAATTACTAATTTTAAAAGTATGTATTTTGAAGTACCCTTTTTGTACAGGTGCAGTGTATTTAATAACAAATTTGTTTTGGTTTGTAGATGGAAAAATTGATTATCAGCAGATCTACAGATGGCATGAATCTATATATTCTCCATAGAAGATATGGTGTTCAGATTTAAGACCTGCTCCGTTTGGGAAAATTTGGTAACTCTGACAATACAGTGTAATCCATATCAAAGCTTGAACATGATTAGACATAGTATTCAAAATGGGACTATCTTCATCCCACTTTCTTTCTTTCTCTCTGCAGTCTTGAAAGTAATTAAAGAATTGTGCCTTCTTGTGAGTTTTATTTACTTCCTTTTTTGACTGTTTAAGAGACAAGAAACAACCACACCCTTTTATCTCTGTATCACTTTGTGACACACCAGGTATTTTGTAGGGTCCTTGTGCTTCTTTGTTTCATGGAGTTTAATAACTACTAAAAATTCGAGTGGAAATTCAATAGTACATCAGGTGCTGAGTGAGTTAATGTAGCTGTCTACATTTTGAATTATACTATAATTTCCGTTAATGTAACACAAACCTTTTTATTAGGCATTTCTGTATTCAAGTGCACTGGAAAAACACGGACAACAGGAAGAACTAGAGAAGTTCTTTCAAAGAGGCAATAACATGAACACTGTCTAAGTCTAAATGAGCATTCAGATAAATTCTGTTACAATACAGTCAGCAGACTGACATATAAAGTATCAATAAACCTTACGAAGTCCTAGAAAAATGAGAGCACTGTAAGAAATGACAGGTTTAAATTTCATGCCTGCCGGCAGAAGAACAAGGAGGAGGAGCCAGGAGAGCAGTAGGCTTTGAATTTCATATTTAGCTGACATCCTTAAAATTGGAGTGTGTACATGTAAGTAGTAATAGTATTACTCCATGAAGAATTGTTTGTAGTCTGCGTATTTACATAATACAGACAAGACTAAATTAAATTTTACTCTGTATGTGTGTCTTGCCTAAACTAGGAAGGTCTAACTCAATCTAGATGGGCATTTCTAAGATTTAGATTTTGATTAAGAGCAAAATATAAGGTGGTGGAATTAAATTCTCAGTTGTCTCCAACATCCATTATATAGTAAGCACAAAGAAAGGATGGTGTTTACAGTGTCATCTTTATGAGGCAATTTCTGTTTGTGTACAGGGTCCTTTTAAAATGGGTGTGGGAGCAAATGAACTGCTTATATGCTATGTGGGGGATTCTGCTGTGTTAAAGAACCAATGTGATGATGATATGTCTAGAAAACACTCATGCTGGATAGGGTCCCATGCTTCAAAATCTACAATAAATTTTTTTGTCTCTTAATCTGCAGTTTTGTTTGCTAGTAACTCAGGAAAGATTTCAGGATCACATTTTCCCTCCCCTAGATACCCAGAGATGGTTGCAAAGTGTCATAATACTTCCATCCTGCAATTCATGCTGACGCACAGGATTAATAATAGTTCAGAAGGAAATGTGGAGTAAAGCCAGAAGTTTTGTGTGAATGTTATAGGGAAAAAGAGGTTGTGCCATAGCTGTGAGTGGGGAGGAAAGAAGAGAAACAATCTTCAACTATCAGTGAAGGTAAAGGTATTAAAGTCAGAATGAAAGATTTTTTGAAAAATATGAGATGAAGAACATTAGAGGAACAGCTTAGTGGTGTATGAGTTTAAAAATCCTGAGGCTTGCAAAGCTAAGTAAATGCTAAATTCAGAAAGGAGGTTTCAGTAGGATCTTTCTGAGCTTTAGTGTTGTGCTATTTTTGGAAGAAAATAGATAAAAGGTGGTTATGTTGGCATATGAAATGTTATCCCTTTGGGAAGAAGGGGCCTGAATTAATTGCTTATCCCCTCCCCTTCTCCCTTTCTATGTACAGCTGGATTGCAGAGAGAATTGATCTTAAAAAGCCTGAGTAAAACATGAACATATATTATTCCTGTGTAAGTACATAGTGTAGTTTCTGTAGCTGGCTGTCATATATAACAGTTTTAAGTTTTAAACATGCTAAAATCATACAGGGTTAGAAGAAGAGCTGTGAAGATTATGGAAGTTCTAAGTCAAAAAAAAAAATCTCAAAGCAAACAAAACTAATATTTTTAAAAGGCAAAATGGAAAACTAAAACAAATCATTCTATTAGAGTTGACTGAATGTTTCATATTTATTTTCTTTTTATATATTGTTCCATTGGCCACAGCTGGCAAGATCTTTTTTGGTTTTTGTTGGATTTTTTTTTCTGGTTTCTCGTCAATTTTTGCATCCTGTGGGAAGAAGATTTGAAAGAGCGCAGAGTGGATTCTGAGCAAACTGTTAAATCCTTTACATTTTATCTTAATTACTCTACAAGTCTAGTTAAAGGCTCAAGAGGAAAATTCCAAATTTGCATAGCTTTCATTAGAATTTTTCATGTTTTGTGAACTGACCTGAATTTTGGGGCCTAATGGAATGGTTGACTTTCTAAAGAGGTGTCTTGGTTTGAAGACATCACCAGAAAGAAACAGTAGTTATCAAAGTAAATGTCAACTGGTGTCTTTCTCTTTAAAGATTTTAATCTAGAATATGTTTCATGCTTTAGTTTTTTCTATAGTGCTAAACATGGAAACCTTCAACTTCAACGTGAGGTTTTGGTATTCCTTTCCATACTGCTGGAGCCTGTTTTGCCCCTCTTTATTCTTGAAGGTTGCCTGGCAGAACTGCTGTGTGTTGCTGAGTGTACTGTGCGCTATGTGGATCCAGCTGTTTACTGTTTTTACAGTCCACTGTAGACTAATCATCACTTTGAGAAGTGTTTGCTATCTTTGCTGTTTCCAGATATAAAACTCAGATGCCAGGAGTTCATAAAGTCATTTAACTTCAGTGTGTTTCGAACAACTGTGCCAATGCTGGCAGAAAAGGGAGATCTCATGTCCAGGAAATTAACATTACTAGTGGCAGGCTTATGCAGTGAGTGTAAAGTCAGTGCAGTAACAAGCTTCTAGCAAAAAATGTGTGCAGGTGTTTACCATGTTTGTATACAAGAAAGAGAGTAAATACTGATTACATAGCTTGAAAACTCCTTTTGTATTTGCAAATCATCAATCAATATACTTGGCAATCTTCAACCAATATACTTCCAAAAATCCTTAAACTGACTTGAGTAGTTAATGGTAATGTGCTATAAAGGTCCATCGTGGAAATATTTAAAATAAAAACTTCCTTTCCCTTTTTTCTGCAGTCCATTATGAAGAAATGGACCTCCAAAACGTGGCATCTTGGAGCACTGTTATACAGGTGAAACACTTATTTTGTTCCGTGAAGCTCCACAGTTGTTACTAAGATGGCAACTGGATCAGGTGTCAAATAATGTTATGGTAGCTCTTCCCCCAAAAGTCAATGGATGTTAATACATATCGTTATTTCCGTTTATCTTTCTGAGGACCATTTTGTGTATGAGGTGCAGTAAGCAAAATACCAGATTCAGCTATTTTTCATGAGCAAGCGATAATACTCTGCCTGATCCAGGAGACGTCATGACTTCTCAAAACATTTGTGAAATGGCTTCTAACTTTTCTATCTTGGTCTCTCCATGTAGGCTCATAATTATCTAATGCTCTTGTTGAAACCACTTCTAAGCAATTTGAATGTTATTCCCTCTGTTTGTACACACAGCCAGTTAGGTATCACTTCAATATCTGATCTTTGAATCTGGAGATTGAATGTTCTGTGAAGTTGTCTGCTGATTTCCTGCATGTATTGTTCTGTCTCCAGACACTCCCTGGCTTTCCAGGAACTGTCTCTGCCAAATTTCAGATTGAACTCTACTCTCAGGTAGAGCTAGACTTAAACTTTTGAGAACCTTGGATATAAAGGTTTAAACCTGTGCAATAGGTGTCTTAGTTTCCTTCCCCAAAGCTGTAAGTTCTTAATGTTGGCTCTGCTTTTGTTAGGAATGCTGTAATTCTTTTTTTCTTTTTCTTTTCAGGTTTCTACCTTTGGCACCTGAAAACCTTCTCTACACAGAACTTGCAAAACTGCTCTGCTTTCCAGGGATATTGCGATGTGCAACATGCCGGTTCCCATTGATGGCTCAGTTTGTGTGAGCATGCAGTTGCTGTGGCGCTTTCATCAACATTTATCATAAATTTGGAAATCCCAGACATAAGCACCCTGTGGCTGTGCAAGGTATTCTTGTAAGCTGGGCAGTTCCTAAATAGCTCAGTCACTGTGGATACACGCAAAAAGATCTATGCTTTACAAAGCACTGGCGTTACTGAAGAAGAGTGAAATAGCTTACGTCCAAGGCAGTGTTTTGTGATACTAACTTAAGTATATGTTTAATTTTAAACATGAGTGCTCTGGTTATCTTTTTATATGATGCATTAATACTAGGAAAAATACAAGAAAAGTTTAGCCTGAATGTAGTTCTGTGCTGAAAAGTCCTTGTCAAAAAAGGTAACTTGCATTCATTCAGTAAATTAACTCATAGATGTTCATTATAGTAATAGTCTTGAAGAGACATCCTGTGGTCAAGCTGAAGGTTTTTCTGCTTTTGACATCATCATAGTGCACTACAGGGAAGTAGCAGATGCTATGCAGCTATTCCTTGCCATGCTCTGTCTGCTGTTTAAACATATTTATCAATAACTCACTGCATGGGTAACTGAAATATTTCTAATGTAGATCAGTTGATAGATGTTCTCATTAACAAAAAGCTGCAGGCCATGTCATTATCATCATCTTCTTTCTTCTTTCCAGCATTACTAAGTGCGTAGGTTTGCTATGCATATGTATATGTTTGGGAGAGCGAAGGGTTCTGCTCAGCAATTCCTTTTATCAGTTCATGTTCCTGATGCTTTGCCCCTCCTTTCTTTTCCTTTTCCTCTTTTAGGTTGTGATAGTGCAGCAGAATTCTAATTAAATTACATTTAGGACAATAGATCTAGACAGAGATGTTTGATAGAGAACTGTGTCAAAAGGCAGTGTCCTTGAATACAGTGATGATAGATTTACTTTGTCGCCTGGTGTTACTCAAATTGGAATACAAAGCTATAAGGCTAAATATGGTTTCTTAAAGATGCTGAAGATAGCTAGCTGAACGCTGATGTAAAAATTCTTCATGAATGTTTGCTCAAATTTCGAACAGCTGGTTTTGCTGCTGTGGGGTTTGTCTGACTTTTTTTTTTTTTTTTTGAATACAGAGGCTTTTGCTTTACTTACTTTTTGCATCTGCTGTTTATGAGCATTTGTAAGAATGGCTGCACTTTTTAAGAATGCATCTACTGCTATGCATACCAAAAAGTTTCATTATTTATTGTTGACTATTCTTCTAAATAACGTTTAAGTCAACCAAGCCAGAAAACAAAACAATATCACCTTGCCCATAATACATCCCCAGTAATGAGTACTGCATACTCTTAACATGCTAAGACCTACCCACCCATATATTCTTCTACAATCGATACAGGCAGAACAATTTTGTGTTGAGTACAGAAAAAGCCTGCAGAGAAATGAATTTGAAATGACCAGTTTGCAAGGAATTCATAAGCTCAAAATTGTTGTCCAGATTACTTCGTGGACAGGTTTTTGTAGCTCAATAGAAGAATAGCTAGAGATGTTCCCCATCTCAGTATTAAAGCAATGTGGCCACTTGACATTTTGGGAGAGAGGGAGTTTGACCGAATCAGAAGTCTGCAAACAACTGAGGAGGAGGAAAGATTGGAACACCACCTTCTGGAATACTCTTTTAAAATCTACCAAAATTGGTAAGGACTCAATTCTTTCAGAGGATTTGAACAACCCAGCTTCCTATTAAATTCAATTTCCTTTCTTAAAGAATGTCAGGCCTTAATTACTTCTTTGACTTGAAGGGAAGTTCAGATAAAACATAAGGGTTTTAGGATATCTTTTCTTTTTTCTGGGTGCATCTTTGAAACACCAAACCTGTTGGAATTTGTTAGATAATTTTTACAGTTGTAAGCTCATCAGTAGTAATGAATTTTACTCCAAACAGGTGAATTCCTTATAGATTAATATAAGCTATTTGAAAACATTTATTTGAAACTTGTTAACCAAAGAAGAAATGTGTTTAAAATTTTCTTAAACCAATGTCCTTTCTAAATAATTTAAATCCATAATCTTAAAGTCCAATGACTTCTGCTAGTTCTTGCTCCTCTAGCTTTTCTTTGATTCCTGTCAAATCTCATTAAATCATTTCAGTTACTCAATCAAAGTTTTATACTTAAGCTTAGCAGTAAGACCTAATTCAGTGTTTTGGCAAAGTTCCAGCTTCATATTCTTGAGGCAAGCAAGCACTGCTTATACCAAGGTTCTGTGGTACTGATTTAAATTGGTCTGTCTTCAACAGGTCAATATCCTTGACACACATAATTTCCTTTCAAGTAGAGATATAAAAAATAATCACAAAAAGTAATTTATTTCTTTTCAAATACAAAAATTAAATTCAGGGGAAAAAAAACAGGTTTGACATCTTTTGTTAGAGATTAGGTCAAGGTTCCTAAAACAGTAAATTCTGACTTTCTTTTTCTTAAGTCAGGGTAAATGCAGAGAAAATATGATATACATGAATAACTCAAAATTGTATATTGAAAGCAATAACATTAAGAATTCACCTCTTATTGCTTTGCTGTACTTCTTGCCCTGAGATACACCAATCAGCCTATAGAAAGCACTAGTAACTCTGCTAAATATCTCCAAAGCTTCTGATGGAAGCACTTTGCTACTATTTACAATTTCAAAATTGCCAATAATGATAAAGCAGAAAGAGAACAAGCTATGGATAAAGGGGCAGAATTTTTTCTACAGAATTTGTTTTATTTTCATTTAAAAACTCAGCTCTGGGAATCATGTGACTCTCTGCACATATTTAAAAGCATAAAGATTATTTCAGATGAATTGTGGGAAAAGAATGGAACTATTACCTTTCCAAACTAAAATGCCAAAAGATTTAAACCACTAATTCTTTATATTGTTTAAATATAAAACATTTGAAATAATTTCATAAGTTTTGAATCCATTGCAGTGCAATAATATTTTTAGCCCTGCAGAACCAATATTAACAATAAAAGGTTTATTATGGTCATGCCTCAGACATTATAACACTTTCAGCTACATCCTTTCCTGTAGAATTGCTATGTAAATGGCTTTTTTAAGTCATGGATGATGTTGTTTTCGGAAATGACATGGGTATATAGGCCATATTTTTAGATATATAGGTTTACCATTTCATACTGTACGAAATGGTAGAGCATATTGCTTTCTTTGCTTTGCTGTGTTGCTTGATTGCTGTACAGGGCTCATACCAAGCCAAGCCTGAGGTGTGAGAAAAAAACAGCTTTCCCTA
>NW_008825101.1:257669-261973 GCF_000699105.1 Pygoscelis adeliae
TGTGAAATGACTACAGATATAGAACTTGTGAAGAAGGACTGGTAGAAAGCATTACTCCTAAAAAAACACAAGAGAACTTGTTTTCAAGTTTTTTCTATTTTCTCCACTCAGCAGTGATGTGTTTCCTCTGGAAAGCTGCAAAATTTGTGACATCAGTGTTCTAATAAAGAATAGATTTAAAATACTTGTTATCTTTTGCCATACTGTAAGGAAGAGGGAGGACAGCTGATCCTCATTACCTGTCTGGGACCTCATCACCAGTTTCATAGTCATATTGAGTGAAATTTTTTTTAAGTTTTTAACGGCTATACAAACAACTCAAAATCTGTCTTGCAATTCATGATCAGATCATAAATGTAACAGCATGAAGCATACAAATGAACTCTTTTGAGTTTCAGATATGAAATAAAAATAAATTTTCCTGATCACTGAAGAAGATTAAAACCCTAGAAAACCAACCTTCTCTGTATTCCCTATGTTTTGCTGATACAGGCCATTACCTGCAGGAAGCAATGAACTCTCAAAAACTTTCACATATGTTACTGATCAGCAACCACTCTGTCCTGCTTATGTTAAAGAAAATTACAATAATACAACTACATTTGCATTTTTACAGTAAAAATTTGTAAACTAGGCATACCAACATTATATAAACGTAACTTTCAACTTAAACTCAGATTCTAGCAGTAGTGCCCATGAAAAGAAACAAGTGTCATGAGTGAAATCAGCCCCATATTTTGGCAATTTACTGATTAGAGCTCTCCAGCTCAGCAGGGTTGAGAATCACCGATTCAGATCACTGACTACAATTTGGATGAATGAGCTGGTTTCAGAATTAGTCACCATTCTGTCCGAATCACTGCAAAGCTGGAGACTTGAATACATGAAAGCTGATCAGATTTTGGATATGATAGATCTCTGTCCTTCTGTGCAGTCACTCTTAAATGGGTTGAGTTTTTCTTACTTTGGTATGAAAATAAACTTTAGATGGCATTGAGAGATGAAGTAATCATCAAAGAAATTGTGCCATATCTTGGGACAGAGTAAACTTGTTCCTCTGCTGATTTAGCTGAGTTTCTTTACTATTTTCTCCTTTTTTTTTTTTTTTTTTTTTTTTTTTATAAAACTGATTGTTTGCTAAGTTATAATGCACATCCGTTTGCATTCAGGAGAGAGAAAACTTCAGTTTTCTATTTCTCTCTGCCTTTTGGGAAGCTGAGGAAGTAGTTTTTCTTTCAGTATCTTTATGTATGAGATCCTGGACTAAACGTGAGGTATTACATGCTGGAATGCGCACACAGTTACAACAGGCTACTCCTACTCTGTCATCCTGTGGAATTCACTTGTAGGAGCGACACATATTTGCACGGCTCATTCCCTGAATTTGATGGAAAGACTGGGCAGCATTTTAATGACAAAAAGTCTTTCAATAATTAATTCTAAAACTAAGTGGGTCTTTCTCTTTATCCCTTCTGCAATTAGGTAGATGAGCTTTTGGAAAAATATTTGGACTCTTACGATATTGTCTTGGTGAAAGATGAATCCCTGGAAGTTGCCAACTCCATCCTACAGAAAATCCTGTAAATTGCAGGCTCAAGTCACTCCATTTAATTAATCAAAGAGGAAAAGTCTCCTGGAGGCTACATCTCAAAAATTCAAGGAACAGCTCATGACCCCTGTTTTGCTGTCTCATGACACTAACTACTTGGGGACAAATCCACAACAGAAGTTGAGCATTTTGCAGTACTTTTGAAGTTGTAGATTACTTTTACCAGAGATGTGAGTGAGGTACTGCTTGCCCTTGTAATATTTTGGATCAGAGTGGGATGCATGAGTGCAAGTGCTCTGATTGGGGGACATAATCAATGGCAAAACTTGTGGAAACGAATGTCTTAAATTCTATTCCTTTCTGCCAGGTAGTGCTCTTTCCTAGTCTTAAGGGAGCGTTACTGTCCTCTTGGGAATCACAGCCTACATCTTGTCCTGGAACTGACACTTGAAGTTTGCTTATCTTCTTGTTCTCTAAAGGAAGTATGTAGTTACTTGTAATGCTGCCACTTGGACTGTTTTTATTAAACAGTTTGAGTGTTTGGGCATTTGATTATGAAGAATGTGTAACTACTTGTTATCCTCCCCTTTGTAAGCATGGAATAAATCCGTATCGCTGTTACTCCTACAGATAATTTAACCTCAAAGAATAGGTGAGAACACCTTCCCTTCTTTCTGTTGAAACCACCTTCCGGCCCAGAGAGATTTTCCTAGGTCTAGCAAAACAGTCAGGCTTGGCACACCCTTTCTAACATCAGGGGTTTTTTTTAGTCTTCATGTAAAGCTCCTCAGAAGCTAAACGCGACAAATCTTGAAAGAAGTCTGTAAATCAATATTTCTCATGACATCTAATTTGCGAAGTTATACTATGTTTTATGTGGCCTGTATGTGGAGGAAAATAGCCTCAGGCCAGATGCAAGGATGAGTCTACTTAAGATACAAAATGAAATGTTAATTAAGAGTTCTTGAGGAGTAGAGGAGAGGAAAAAGGAAATAACAGAATCCTCTGCACTGCTATGTGTTGCATCACTGCCCAATAACAGCATTGCTTTTCTCCATCTCTTGTGAAGGACAAATGAGTAAGGATATGTCATTACTTTTGGGGATAAAGCAGGGGCATATCACACAGGGTGGCTCTGTGAGGTAGTCTTCTCTCACTATGAGAGCAGGAAATATTTAGAACTATTCAGGACATTCCAGCTTGGTATGACTTCTAGAGCTAGTAGTACAGCCTCACAAACATGAAGATGTTAGATTAGGAAACTGAAAGGCTTTAAATTTTATATTTAAATCTCAATCATATGTTTCTGAATGTTATTGCATTATTGTAACTGTTTTACAAACACATTTTCTTTTAATCCTTTCATCTTGCCTCATGGTAAAGCTAATTCTTAGTAACCTGACAAAATCTGTGGGCAGCTAAATCCATTATGGCAGACTGTACTAGGCAGCTATTTGAGTGTCTACTGTGCACAGAGTCTGGAAGTGGACTTCCAGAAAGCCTGTAGAGCAGGCTGGGATAGAGTTAATTTTCTTCCTAGTAGCTGATATAGTGCTGTGTTTTGGATTTTGGATGAGAATAATGTTGATAACACACCGATGTTTTAGTTGTTGCTGAGCAGTGCTTACACAGAGTCAAGGCCTTTTCCTGCTTCTCACACTGCCCCACCAGTGAGTAGGCTGGGGGTGCACAAGAAGTTGGGAGGTGACATGGCTGGGACAGCTGACCCCAACTGACCAAAGGGATATTCCATACCATATGATGTCATGCTCAGTATATAAACTAGGGGAAAAGCTGGCTGGGAAAGCTGGCTGGGGGTCTGCTGCTCGGCAACTGGCTGAGCATCGGTCAGCGGGTGGTGAGCAATTGCATTTTGCATCACTTATTTTGTATATTCTTTTATCATTATTATTGTTATTTTCCCTTCCTTTTCTGTACTATTAAACTGTCTTTATCCCAACCCACGAGTTTTACTTTTTTTCCCTGATTCTCTCCCCCATCCCACTGTGGGGGAGTGAGCAAAGGGCTATGTGGTGTTTAGCTGCCTGCCGGCTTAAACCACAACAGTCCTTTTTGGCACTCAATGTGGGGCACGAAAGGTTAAGATAACGACAGATCCGATGTGACAGTGTGCTCTCCCCCTCTCCCCAACCTGACATTTATCTCCCGTTACCCTGTTCAAGACTACCAGGGGCGGTAGTAATGGATGCTGGTCGTGATAGCTGCATCTGGCTCAAAGTGGATTTGGGAGCCAGATAACAACACGATATCCAAAGGCTATTGTAAGCAATGTGCCCACCTAACCACAGCAATCAGTATGCAAATATGACTATGAGTCCATCATCTTACACCCATAAATAGTGAGCAGCCCAAGAGCCCTTTGAGCTCTCCTGCACGGCAGCGGGCTGCACGACAGGATCTCCCCTTGAGTAGGGACGCCTGTCAAGGTTACTCCTCGAGGTTGAGAGATTCCTTGCCACAACAGATCCTGGGTAAGTAACTAATAGCATGCTAAACTTTGAAATCTTAACTAAGTGATATAAAGGATCGATTGCACATATATAATCCTCTAGACAAACTGTTGACCAAGTCTGGGACCAGGATTGGATCCAGCCGCACCCAGACTCCTCTCTGAGAAGGAGTTTAGAAAGCAAGGGGGTCCTTTCTGAACCTTATGACTCTATGGGAGGGTCTCCTTGACAGTTTTGTCTGACCTTGTCCTCTATGCAGTAAATAATCAAGTGTACCTTGCCAT
>NW_008825101.1:267801-268056 GCF_000699105.1 Pygoscelis adeliae
CTGGTTTCAGCTGGGATAGAGTTAATTTCCTTCCTAGTAGCTGTTACAGTGCTGTGTTTTGGATTTAGTATGAGAATAATGTTGATAACACACTGATGTTTTAGTCGTTGCTAAGCAGTGCTTACACTAGTCAAGGACTTTTCAGCTTCCCATGCCCTGTCAGCAAGAAGCTGGGAGGGGGCACAGCCAGGACAGCTGACCCAAACTGGCCAAAGGGACATTCCATACCATGGGACGTCATGCTCAGTACATAAA
>NW_008825101.1:268143-271039 GCF_000699105.1 Pygoscelis adeliae
GTCAAGTAGGTAGAATAAACTATTATTATCATTATTATTATTATTATTATTTTCCCTTCCTTTTCTGTCCTATTAAACTGTCTTTATCTCAGCCCATGAATTTTACCTTTTTTTTTCCCGATTCTCTCCCCATCCCACTGGGCGGGGAAAGTGAGCAAACAGCTGTGTGGTATTTAGCTGCCTGCCAGGTTAAACTGCAACAGCAACTCACCATTGTGCTGCTGAAGATTTGTCATACATAAGCATGACATGCTTCTCAAATATGAGTTAGCTTTTGTCATTAGTAAGAGTCCTGTTGGCTAGCAGAAATTTAATATGAAAGGAGACCAAAACTTTGACTCTTCAAAAGCTGCTGGCATGTTATTGTCCAGGTACAGCATATTTAAAATTATTTAAGGTCATTGGCCTGGACAAAAAAAATGTGAAAAGTATCATGACTTTGAAGCCCAGTGATTACGACACTGGTGAGAAAGTGTCCACCTCTTGCTTGACTGACTACTTAGTATATTAGCCACGGGCTGTTTAATGTATAATAACTGAAAATTTATTGAAGCAAAGACTGCAACTCAGCTCCCTGGTGAATGTCCTCTCACAAGACTAGATAGTCAAGTTCACTAATGTCTCTCTGACCCTCTCAGTCTATTGAATCATTAACTGTTCTCTCTGAACTCAAGTAGCTTCATGTCTCCTCCTCCCATCACAGCGTATGGTCTGAACACAGCTTTTGTTGTAATGCATCTTGAATTCCTTTTTGCCGTAACACAAATCTATTGTGTGGAGTGTTATTAACCCATGACAGCCTAAATTCTGTAGTTTAGCATACTTCACAGGAAATTTAGAGCTGGGGTTGGGGTGGGGAGGTAAAGTCCTTGGAGCTGAAGTGTGAATTAAGGTCAACATTTAAGGGCACACAGGCTGTGGGTGTCCCCAGAGTTAGACAGTAGTGGAATTGTAGTTGTAAATATAAAAATGGGTGTTCCTAAATGGGTGCTAGAGTAAAGGGTACCAGGCTGGGCTTCAAGACTGAGGATTTTTTTTAATAGTCTCATTCCTTGGTCCTCAAAACAGAAAAAAAAAAAAACTTTTCCTACCATGAGAATGTGTAAAATTTGCTGCTAACATCAGTGGCAGCTGGTTTGGATCCCATTTTAATCCTTTCGAAACCAATAACAAAATTTCACTTAGTTACATAACATAGGGTGGACACAAATGAAGCGCATCCTTGCAGACACACTATGTAGTTCATCTGTACCAGTGCTCAGCATTGCCCCATGACTGGTGTACGTCTGACTAAGGAGTCATTACTAGCTTATCGAGGTGTCAGTTAGAGATGCCTAACATTACCCTTTTCATTCTTGTTATTACCACCATTATTATTAATATTTTATATCAGCTCTTAATACTAATTCAAGAAACGCCTGTCATAATCCAGAAAGAAAATTATAGTATTTGAGTTGTCTAAGGGTCTGGGTTTCATGGATTAGGACAAGACTGACTGATAAAAAAATGAATTTCTATACATGGTTAGCTTCTACCTAGACTGAAGGAAAGCTGTTTTCTTTTGACAACTGGTGTCAGTGTTAGTTTGCACAAAACATTTTGGCCTCTAGCAGCCAAAATGTTGTTTTCTTCTTCTGCCAGACCCCTGTGATTGCAACAGTGTGCAACTGTCACTGTGAAAAACACAGAGAGCAGACAATCACACTTGCTCTCTGAGTGCCAAGCTGGCAACTAACTTTGGCTCGTGAGCATGTTCCTGACAGCATGTGAGAGCCAGCTCCGAGCAGAGATGGCACCTGCAGTACGCAGAGAGCCAACTGCTATTAAGAAATGAACAAAGGTGTGCTCCGCAATTTTAAATATACTTTGGTTAATTGGAGGTTTTTTCTCCATTAAGCACTCACAGAAAAGATGCCTACTTTAATATGTGGCATAGGTTATAAGGGGCTCAAAAAACATTTGCTTAACTTGGCCTTGGTGATGATAGCAAATCAAACAACCAGTTTTTGATGCATATGAAAATGAAAAAAAAGCCAGGAAACTGAGAGGATGAGATTACCCAAATTTGGAGTTCTTGTGAGAAAAGACTCAGGCTGATAGATAGTTCTACTAGGCAGCTTAGGATCTTTCTTTGCTTTCTGCCACTCACTTTCCCTGTGAATTTTACTTTTTTAAAGCATTTGTCACATATGGCTCATTCTCTTGTTATGATGGCATACTATAAACACAGATATTTCATAAATCGCAAAGTTATCAGTTCCCTTTGTAACCAGTTTTACTTAAAAGCAGAAAATAAACAAGAAGTAATAATAATTGTTTGGATGAAATAATATCTAATCTTCCATAATAACTATCCAAGTTCCTTCCCTATAGTTACAAAGCAACTTTCTGTAAGTCACTTCTTGGATTCTCTCTGAATGAAAATCTTTCATCCATATGCCCTTGGTTTCTGAAGTCCAGGACTGGGTCCAGGCTGATTACAAACTTGGGCTCCTGTCCCATGGAACACTTAATTGCCTGCTTAACTTTGAGACATGAATAATCTCATCTGAGAACTATACAAAATGTATGTTAGGGAGTGTTTTGACTGTATAGAGTGTTTTGAGTATAGAGCTTAACGATTGTGATGATGATACGGTTGAGTGTTTATGGGTAAGGATGAGGGGGAAGGCCAATGAAGCAGATATCCTGCTGGGAGTCTGTTATAGACCACCCAACCAGGATAAAGAGCCGGATGAAGTATTCTACAAGCATCTGGCAGAAGTCTCATAATTGCTAGCCCTTGTTCTCGTGGGAGACTTCAACTTCCTGGACATCTGCTGGAAATACAACACAGCAGAGAGGAAACAGTCTGGGAGGTTCCTGGAGTGTGTGGAAGACAACTTCCTGACACAGC
>NW_008825101.1:272706-272979 GCF_000699105.1 Pygoscelis adeliae
GACCTGGGGGTGTTGGTGGACAGCCGGCTGAACATGAGCCGGCAGTGTGCCCAGGTGGCCAAGAAGGCCAATGGCGTCCTGGCCTGTATCAGAAACAGTGTGGCCAGGAGGACTAGGGAAGGGATCGTGCCCCTGTACTCGGCACTGGTGAGTGCCGCACCTTGAATACTGTGTTCAGTTTTGGGCCCCTCACTACAAGAAGGACGTTAAGATGTTGGAGCATGTCCAGAGAAGGGCAACGAGGCTGGTGAGGGGTCTGGAGAACAAGTCTTA
>NW_008825101.1:273206-275726 GCF_000699105.1 Pygoscelis adeliae
ACTGAAAGAGTGGTTAAACATTGGAACAGGCTGCCCAGGGAAGTGGTTGAGTCACCATCCCTGGAAGTATTTAAAAGAGGTGTAGATGAGGTGCTTAGGGACATGGTTTAGTGGGCATGGTGGTGTTGGGTTGACGGTTGGACTCCATGATCTTGGAGGTCTCTTCCAACCTTAATGATTCTATTCTATTCTATTCTAAAATCAGGGATTATAGCAAGATGAAACAAACTAAATTCATAGCATATATAGACATCTAAATCTGGGCTAAAGCCATAAAGAATTGTCCATCTCATTTTTTTTACTACCTCAATAGGTGTCTGTCACCTGCACTCTGAAATTTAAGTTTCTGGCACTAAGGGCCAAGTAATGGGAAATATGCCTACAATTTTTTGGCATAGGTGCCAAAAGCTAATACAGTTCTAATTCAGATTTGGAGCTTTTAAGCACTAATCTTGTTTTAGCTTATCTCACCATCTACAGAAGCGGCTGAAATACTCTGGCTTTATTTCTCCTTTACCACTCTTGTGACTGCAGGATTGCAGGATATCCCTTCTAGTTCTCTGTGGCTGACATCATTACCATGTAGTTTGTTCCTTCCCTCGTCTTCTCAAAGAAAGAATTATGAATAAAGGCAGTCCTTCCCTTTGGTGGGTTTTGGACGATCTGATTCCATTCTCAGGGGTAAAACATGTTTCTCTGGTTTGAAGGAGGCAGGTGAAATGGGCTTGGAACATGAGAGAGCTTTGTAGTGATCACCACGGGTTTGTGGCAGTTTTTAATACTTGAGGGCAGATTCATTTAACAGTTTTGGATAGTCTGCTTATAAGCCTTACTCTGATGATAGACATCTCTATTGCATTACATGGTGGCAACACTGGGGCTTGAGTTAGATGTTCTCGGCTTAGCCCAGAGTTTGTTAGGTAAAAAATCTTGTTTATGGGAAAGGTTATTGTACTTCTACACAGAAAAATATCAATAATAGTAATAATACAATTGAAAGGTAACACACATACTTTCTTAGTTTCTATCCTCTTTCTTGGGGTTATATTCACCCTCCCATTCTTTCTCTGGGAGCACACAGTTGGAGAGGTTAACAACATAAGTCATCAGCATCTGGAGTCCTTTGTTGGGAGGAATATGATGTTGATGCTGCTGGTATCTTCTTCCACCCCTGAGATCCACCCGAGGTCATTTTTACATTTGCTAACATGCTTTTACACCTTTCTCTTTCTTCATTTCTCTGCAGCTCCATGTTACATCCAGATTTACTATGTATGATCTATGGCTTTTATGCATGTTAGATTCTACTTCTTTGTTATCTTTCTTACCCGTGCAACCAGTTTTGCCTAGCTCCAGCTCTGTGTTTCTTTAGCTGACCACTGGCAAATTGTTTATAGCCATGGGGTCTCCACTGCCAAGGCTACGCCTCATCTCTTCTCATCCCATGCCTGTACTCTTTTGTGCCACATCCTGTGTCTCCACTTCTCAGTGGAGAGCTGCTATTGTACCAGGCCTGTATTCTCTACACTACATCATTATGTTAGAGTTGCAAGTATCTTCTACATAGAACAACTGCTTGTTCCTGCTTTCTCTATAAAAATGTGGTCATACCACACAAAGATAAACAAAAGCAAGACAAATTAGCTATAGATACCTGGTCATTTAGAGAAATTGCTGTCACAGCTAAACCAAGTAAAATCAAGTTGCAGGCAGGTCAAGAAAAGTTCAGGCAGAACAAGTCTGACAAATCTCAGTCCTGAGGCCTTACAAATTTAGTGCAAAGCTTGTAGCCTGTTACTGCCAATGGAAAGACGGTATTATAGGGCTATGTGATTACAAGCTGCACTTCGTTATTGTATAATACAGCCATGAAAAAAATACCTGGAGTCCATACCATAGCATTTCATCCGTCTCAGTCCAAAGTCCCTGTGACTTTACCTCTCAGTGAAGTATGCACAATTTGTGCCAAGTTTGATGATAACAGAAAATACATTTTTAAAGCAGAAGTTTGTAAAGATTTTAGTGACAATCACATAATAATCCATCTAGAATAATATACTTAAAAGGAATATCTAATTAGTGTGTGTTCCAAATATGGCACTACACCTCCAGAGCATGCACAGAGCATCTGTTGCTTTACATCAGAAAAACATGTGAACTACCAGTTTATCCTCTATTATTTATTTAGTGAATTAGGTGCAGTATTTGTGTGTTTCCATTACACAGGTAAAAAATTTCCTGTCCCATTATAGTTTCTGAGATTCCAAATTTTTTTTTTCCAAATCATAGTTGAATAGAAACAAAATTTAAAGACGTGTTCAACATCCAACCAATGTAAGATATTTTGGGGGATGATTAAATTGTTTACTTTTAATCACAGAATCATAGAATCATAGAATCGTTTGGGTTGGAAGGGACCTTAAAGATCATCTAGTTCCAACCCCCCTGCCATGGGCAGGGACATCTTCAACTAGATCAGGTTGCTCAAAGACCTGTCCAACCTGGCCTTGAACGCTTCCA
>NW_008825101.1:276030-282759 GCF_000699105.1 Pygoscelis adeliae
TGTTGGGTTGATGGTTGGACTTGATGATCTTAGAGGTCTTTTCCAACCTTAATGATTCTATGATTCTATGAATCATGTCCCTTGATCTGCTGGTCACACTTCTTTTGATGCAGCCCAGGATACGGTTGGCTTTCCAGGCTGCAAGCACACATTGCTGGGTCATGTTGAGCTTCTCATCAGCCAACACCCCCAAGTCCTTCTCCTCAGGGCTGCTTTCAATCCATTGTCCAATCCTGAATTGCTTGGGATTGCCCTGACCCAGGTGTAGGACCTTGCACTTGGCCTTGTTGAACTTCATGAGGTTCGCACGGGCACACCTCTCAAGCCTGTCAAGGTCCCTCTGGATGGCATCCCTTCCCTCTAGAGTATCAACCACACCACTCAGCTAGGTGTCATCTGCAAACTTGCTGAGGGTGCACTCAATCCTACTGTCCATGTCCCTGACAAAGATGTTAAATAATATGATCCCAATACAGACCCCTGAGGGACACCACTCATCACTGGTCTCCACCCATTGAGACATTGACCACAACTCTTTGAGTGCGACCATCCAGCCAATTCCTTATCCACCAAGTGGTCCACCTGTCAAATCCATGTCTCTGCATTTTAGAGACAAGGATGTTGTATGGACAGTATCAAATGCTTTGCACAAGTCCAGGTAGAAGACGTCAGGTGCTCTTCCCTTATCCACAAATGCTGTAACCCCATTGTAGAAGGCCATCAAATTTGTCAGGTGTGATTTGCCCTTAGTGAAGCTATGTTGGCTGTCACCAATCACCTCTCTGTTTCCCACATGCATTAGAATAGTAGCCAGGAGGATCTGCTCCATGATCTTGCCAGGCACAGAGGTGAGACTGACTGGTCTGATAATTTAAAAATACTTGATCTCATTTTCCTTTCTAAGACTTTTTATTTTTATCTGGTTTTAGTTTTGAAATTAAAGATTAATTTGACTTGAATTAAATATCAAAATTGTCTAAGAGGAATGTTTCCAAACTTAAATAAAAGAAAGCTGTTGTGAAGTAAGTAGGCAAGTCAAAACCAACCAGGTTTTACAGGCAGTTGCTTTTAATGATTCAAAGAATTTCTGATAAGGTTAGTTTACTTGCAAACACTTGATAATAAACAGTGTTCATAATCAGAATGTCTGCTTATCTTTTGGGTCTTTGAAAATCTTCTGTTCTGTTGTAGATGCACCCCAGCAGCTCACCAACTGGAATTAACAGCAATAGGTGTTTTTCCAAAAGACATACTAACTGATCCAATTTTAGTCCCTTTTACAGAAGATGATACCCTACTAAGGTAAAATAAACAGAAACAGTAAGTTGCAGTCAACTGTAGGTATAGTATTCTGCACCATGTAAGGTTTGAGTCACTGATGAGATGACTAGGGTAGTAGCATTGATTTCATTAGAGATACTCAAGCGTAGGAGTGGAAAAATCTAACAGCCTAATGCTTCTAGTTGAATAAGTTTGAAAGTTAGTTGAATAATTTCTTCTGTACCTGGACTCCTCACAAAATGAGTGTCTAACTCTTCAGCAGGTGTAAGCCATTGCAGTTCAGTGGATATTAATGATTCTTTTCCCATTTTACACCAGTTTAGGACAATCGGACCAAATGTAAAAGAAATGAAAAAGTCTTGTCTTAGGGAGGACAAAGTGATAAAATACAGCTAGAATGAGAAGTGACAATAAAGGGATAACTGTTCTTAGTCAGACTTTTAATACTGTTAGCTCTTAAAGCTTTTTTTTTCTTTGGATAAAATTTCAAATAAAATCTCTAACTCCTTGACTTAAACCGAGTTCTGACTAATGTATTATACAGTGCAATGCTGCAAGAACAGTCATTTTGATAGCATACAAAGTACTTTAAGCTTTCATTAATTCTTATTGCTTGACACTACTATTTCATGCAAAAGAGCCTTTTACTAATCAGTACTTGCTAAGAAATCTCCACAAACTCTTAAGCTCTTATTTTAAAAGATGACGTGTTTCTTTTCATATATGTTATTATAAAGTATAACAAAAAGGTTTAAAATAAATCACCTTGTTAATTGGTTATGCTTACTGGATTTCATATCCTCAGTATAATGTCAATATTTTCATCAACTAGAACTATTGGAGTTTTATGTTTGAATCAACTTTGCTATTAAGACAGGTCATTAGAAACACAAAGGGAAATTGTTCCTCTTGAGTAAGTGTACAGCAGGAGGATTTCATAAAGGAGGATTACAGGGAGAAAGTAAAAGGAGGTACGTTATTAAGAGCTAAAAGCAAGCGATCCTGATTAAAATTTCTATTCTAAAGTGGAGGATTTAGTTATTAAAATTGCATCCATATTTTCATCCAGAATGAGAAGTAGGATCTGTCATTTATATATTGCCTGTTTAGTTGGTTTTTTTTAAACAGTCTTACCTTCTTTCTTTTTCTCATCCATTGAGTACTCTTTTTACTCTTTGGAAAGTCATGTGTAAGAGTCATTATGCCAAAGATTTGGGTAGTTTCTCCTTTTTTTCATAGCACATAATGAACCATATTCTCAGAGATAATACATCAGTTTTGAGCTGTACTGTCAATACATTCTAGCTATTGTGGACACTGATTCACAGTCCCAATTCATCAGAATACCTATATTCATGTCAAAATTAATGCATTTTCCTAAGCTGATCATTCATTGTTGACAGGATTTTTCTACCATACAGTCACGTATTTCTTTAAAGACCTAGGAGAGAAACCACATCCTTCTGGTTGATAAGAGGGATGAATAGAAGAAAGGGTAGAAAGAAAGTCATCTCCCAGAACACCACCAACTCTACATCTGGTTCTACAAGTTGATATTGTGGTGACAGAGCCATTGGGAAGCACCTTTTCACCTTAAGAGACTAGAATTGGGGGAATGCAAGGCAATTTTATATAACTATATATACATGTGCCCTGGTGTCTGTTAAATGCTGACCAAGAAAACTTGAGATTAGGCCTGGTGTTAATCCTAGAGTTGACATGTACTGAGAAGAGTGTTCATCGTCATTATTTTTTAGTTTATATTTGTTTTTCCTGCAATGTGTTCTTAATGCTACAGTGGATTTTCACTGTTGTTTCCTTTCTAGGAAGTTTGTCTTTTTATCACTTGATGGTACCCAGGCCTGGTGGCTGCTCATTTTATTTTATGTCTCTTCTGTGGCTCTTTATCTCTACATTTTGAGACAAGAAAAAAGACCCGAGCCAAGGAACAGATTGACAGGCATTGCTGCTATTGTCAGCCATTTTCAAACAGCATGGCAGGACAGAATTATTAGATTCAGGTCGACTGAAGTGATTGTGCCTTACCATCAGTCATTTCTCGACCTCTCCATTTTTTTCTTGTCTCTTCTTTTATCAAAGGCTGGTGAATGATTGTAGCTCTATGATTTTCTCCCACTATGCTCTTGCAAAATAGCTTGACATGTGTTCACTCTTCTGCTACTTCTTTCTCCTTTTGTTATGTATTCTGCAGGTTTTTGTCTTGTCTCTTTTACTTTTCTTGGTTTTTTGTGTTCTAATTTTATGTATTTTTTTTCTTTCTCCATTTCCTTTGTATAGCAAATGTGAGAAGCAGGTGGCCCTTGTTAGTACAACAGGACATCAGTCCTCAAGATACAGCTTAATAAAAACAGTAGAAAGAAGGGGGGGGGGGGGGAGAAAAAACAACATAGCAAACAAACAACACACCCGTATTTCCCCCAAACAACCCTCCCCTACACCCCGACATCACAGACTCACTTTGCATACCTTACATATTACATACTTACATGGAAGAAAGGCCGAACAATGAAAATGCAGGCCTGTTGCTGAGTGTTGTGGGTGACCTGGTGACAGCAGACACAGATAAGACTGAGGTACCAGGTGTCTTCTTTGCATCTTCACCAACAAGGTCTCTAAAGTCTCTGTGCTTAAGAGGCTGGGTTCAGGGAGGAGAATAACCAGTAGTGGGTGAAGATCGAGTCAGGAATTAACTGCAAGGTTTTGACCCACATAAGTCCTTGAGACCCAATAGGCTTCATCCAAGGTGCTGAGAGAGATGGCCAACATCCCTCCAAAGCTGCTTTCTATTGTCCTTGAAAGGTTGTGGAGATCAGGGGAAGCCACCAACGGGAGGAAGGTAAATGTCACACCCATCTTCAAAAAAACAAAACAATCAACTCATGGAGCTACAGGCTGGTTGTCTGACTTTAGTGTCTGGAGCGAGTCCTCATGGAGCTTATTTCTGGGCTCAGGCAGGAGAAGATGATTGGAAACAAACACAATGGATTTACCAAAGGGTAAATCATGCCTGACCAACCTGGTTGCCTTCTGTGATCAAATGATGACATTTGTGGGTACAAGAAAACAGTGGCTGTCTTTTATTTGGACTTTAGCAAGGCTTTTGACATTGTCTGTCACTATATTCTTGTATCTGAGTTAGGATGCTATGGACGGGTAAAAAAATGGATGGATGATCAGGTTCAGAGGGGTGTACCTAGTAGGCTGTAGTCTAACTGGAGTCTGGTGTCAAGCAGAGTACCAGATAAGTCTGTCCTGAGACCGGTCCTGTTTAACATATTTTTTCAGTGGACTGGTGGAGGTGATGGAGAGCACTCTTTCTGAGTTTGCAGATTACACAAAATTGGGGGAGGGCGAGGTAGTACTCTCAAGAGCAGTGCTGCCATTTAGAGGGACCTAGACAGGCTGGAGGAATGGGCCAGCAGGAACTTCATGAAGTTCAACAAGAACAAAGCCAAGTGTTGCCCCTGGGCAGGAAGCACCAGTGCAAGCCATACAAAAGCAGTGTCTTTTCATTACACAGTGCCTATCATGGGGGAAGTCTCTGGCTTCTGATACGACTAATATACCTAATATTGGCATACCACTAAGTAATGGACAGTCACACTAACAGAAGATAAGTGTGTGCCAGTTTCCATAACAGAGTTTCAACCTACCCAAAATAAAATTTGATCTCAAACATAGCAGCTCCTCTTCCACTGTTAAAAAATATGACCTAATAGATGCACATAAGTAGGATGAAATGGAAAGTATTTAAAAAATAATACTAAAAGATTTCTTATATGTAAAATACAGAAATAAACAGAATATATTGTTACATAAGCTTTAAATATTTAGGAATTATTTTTCTGGGGTTTGGGGTTTTTTGTTTGTTTGTTTGTTTTTTAAATCTTCTTCCCTCATCCAGAAAAATGCTGGTAATAATATGGTCTTAGGAACTTTTGTTAAACTCTATAATAACAATTTATGAAAATAAAGATCTTGAAGAACTACTTTGAATTGGCTACTGAAAACCCCAGTTCCTCTGGCATTCAAACATTACTGCTCTGTTTTTGTCAACTCAAGTGTTAAAACCGGGTTGAAATTAATTTTACGGCTCTTAACACAGAAGTGCTATGAGGGACTGTATTTCAGACAGGATCTCTCCTGAGTAAACATGAGTGAACTTTTTGTTTCTTTACCAGCTATGTACACAGAGTTAGAAGCTGATGTAGAACAGTCAATTGTCATGGGGAGGAAAAGTTCAGCATAAGAAATGGGTGCAAAAAGTCAGTGGAAGCACAGTAACATTTCTCATATGTGTTAAAGAAAGAAACATTATTTTGGCACTTTGTGTAACTAGAAAGACATAGAAAAAAAGCAGGACTTGTGTTTCTATGTGGGGGCAGTGGAAGGAGAAAATTTTTTTCTGTTGCATCTTCCTTTCCCCTCTGCTGCCCCCATATTTCACAGAGGCATAAATCATGTTAACACACATGCACATTCGTTTTAAATTTACAAACGTCTGGTATGTGACAACCTTGTTTTGGTGAAAATCTATAAGCTCCACTGGAGCAAAACTTCAAAAAAAAAAAAAACCAAAAAAACAACCCTCCCCAAACAAAACAAAATAAAATATACAAAAAATCAAAACCAACCAACAAAGGAACCCTAAATAGTATATTTTTTCTTCCAAGTGGGTTGATCTAAATGCATTTCAGTGGAATCTAAATGATGCTCAGAATTCAGTATTAGACTAAATTTCCTCTTTTTTAAAAAAGAATAAAAGCTTAAAGTGTTAGAAAACCTAGAAAGGAAGACCCAGACCATTTTTCACTGTTTTATATCACTCTCTCATACTGAAAATGACCTCCAAAATTTTTGGTTGACTCTGTAAGACTTGAAGTAAGAGGCAACATGGTACCCATTTCTTACTCTGTGAAATCAATCTCCTGGGTCTGTATCACCCTATAATTGCATTAAAACTCTGTAGAATCACCAGAAAACTTATCCCTTCTGAAGAGAATCCCTTTAGAAAGCAGTTAACAGCACAACCCTATACCAGCTTCAGTTGGTAAAGGAGAAATGAAAGATTATTTGTTGTGGAGTATCTTTCCAGTATCTTACCAGTTGTCAAAAGCAGAGAGGAAATGAGAAAGGCAAAAGCGTAGAATCACCAGAAAACTTATCCCTTCTGAAGAGAATCCCTTTAGAAAGCAGTTAACAGCACAACCCTATACCAGCTTCAGTTGGTAAAGGAGAAATGAAAGATTATTTGTTGTGGAGTATCTTTCCAGTATCTTACCAGTTGTCAAAAGCAGAGAGGAAATGAGAAAGGCAAAAGCCCAGCTAGAATGCAATCTGGCCACTGTCACTAAAGACAACAAAAAAAGTTTTTACAAATACATTAATGACAAGAAGAGAGCCAAGGAGAATATCAATCCTTTATTG
>NW_008825101.1:283817-350866 GCF_000699105.1 Pygoscelis adeliae
TGGAGCGTGTCCAGAGAAGGGCAACGAGGCTGGTGAGGGGTCTGGAGAACAAGTCTTATGAGGAGCAGCTGAGGGAACTGGGGTTGTTTAGCCTGGAGAAGAGGAGGCTCAGGGGAGACCTCATCGCTCTCTACAACTACCTGGAAGGAGGCTGTAGCAAGGTGGGTGTTGGTCTCTTCTCCCAAGTAACTGGTGAAAGGACGAGAGGAAATGGCCTCAAGTTGTGCCAGGGGAGGTTTAGATTGGATGTGAGGAAAAATTTCTTTCCTGAAAGAGTGGTTAAACATTGGAAGATGCTGCCCAGGGAAGTGGTTGAGTCACCATGCCTGGAAGTATTTAAAAGACGGGTAGATGAGGTGCTTAGGGACATGGTTTAGTGGGCAAGGTGGTGTTGGGTTGACGGTTGGACTCGATGATCTTGGAGGTCTCTTCCAACCTTAATGATTCTATGATTGTATGATTCTCTATCTGCATCTAGCTGCTAAAGCACTGTGGGGTTTATCTGGATTGTTGACAAGACAGTGAAGTCCTGAGGTAGTGGTTTTCTTTTGGAACTGGAGAAATGCTAGATCTTTTGGACTTTATGGTGCACACCCTATCCAGTGCCTAGTAGCACATACTCCTATTTCCCTTCCTTGCCATCTTCCCTTACTACTGAAGGACACATTGCCCTAGACTTAGCTGCAAAAGGGAAAAAAATATTTCCAAGACTATGCCTGCAACATTGGTGAGCATGAACTGGTATAAATTGATTTCAGTGGAGCTGTGCTAATATTTTATTCAGGAGTTGGCCCTACGTGCTGGTCAAAGACATTAGAGTAAAAGCTCTATCCTGTTACATGTACCATCTTTTAACATGGTTAGCTGATAGTGCTCAACACTTTAGTATGTACAAAGGATGGGGTCATAAATCTTCTCATCTGTGGGCACCTGTTTTGTAAACGAAATTTGTATTTGTTTTCTACCATAGTCTGCAATTATTGAGAGATTAATTATGTCAGAATTTTTAAATTTTAAAATCAACGGTTTATAGCTCAGAAATAGATGGCTTTTTGAATATTTCCTCTATCATTTTTTTGTACCCCAGAGAAATTCTTATTCTTAGAAACATATTCAAAGCTTGGCCATAAACAAGAAGGTAAGCTACATATTTGATCTCTGAAAAGCTCTATTTAGGCAGTAGAAGCCCTTAAGTCCTTCTCATGACACCATCAGAACTTAGAAAATTGGAGGCTACCTAGCACAAAATTGGCAGCTCTTTACCATCTTTTCAGTTCTTCTTGCAACATAGATTTTCTGATGCCTCACAAGGGCTTCTTTTGTAGCTAAAAACATAATTTCTGGTTGAAAACATTGTTGCTGTCCTTAAAGCCATTCATAGATTGGCAGTATTCTTTGAGAGTCCAATTTCAACAATTGGAACAGGCTGCCCAGGGAAGTGGAAGTGGTTGAGTCACCATCCCTGGAAGTATTTAAAAGACGTGTGGACGTGGCGCTTAGGGACAAGGTTTAGTGGTGGACTTGGTAGTGTTAGGATAATGGTTGGACACGATGATCTTAAGGGTCTTTTCCAACCTAAATGATTCTATGATTCTGTGATTCATCTGGGTTGTATTTCAACAGACGTCAAGTTAAATATGCCAACATGATTCCAATCTCCCAGGATTATTACATTGTCTTTTTGAAGAAACTTTGCTCTTACGCATGATGTATAGGGACAGTTTTCCAGCCACTGGTCTAATAAGCAGCAGCTCCTGATATAATTCATTCGAGCCATAAAAAATATAATTTAAATGCTGCTGTAACATTCAGAAATACTTCTTTGTGCTTCTTCTGTCCTGCACAATAACTGTCTTATGTAGTACTTGATTACTATTTAACGAAGCATGGGTGGAAAGGAGGCAGAGAAGAATCTGCAAGTCATGCTGAAGAAGGCGACATCGTTTTGAGCAAATACTAGGGATCTTAAAATCACAGAGTGGCAAAGAAAATATTAGTATTACCTTTACTCAGAGTTAGAGTCCTGTGCTGTTTCCTTCCCTTGATGATCAGCTCAGACCCTTCTACAGTGCTTTAAAATTATGACTAGAATAGCACATAAGCTGGAAGGCAGTGAGTGAATATGGTTGTGGATTGTGGTTCCACAGTAAGTAAACTAGATTCGCAGTTCCTGAATCTGCCATCTCTCTCCTTTTTGATCAGTAAGCAAGTGTTTTTAGATAAAGGCTAGCGAAACTAAAAGGGCTGAACAAAACTGATGCTAATGCCGAACTGTACTTTGAATATTGACAAGAAAAAGACTTAAGGGAGTCTCTGGTACTATGACAGCTGCTTGCTTGGAAGACTGAAAGTAAGCAAGTGGGTTAGTAAGCCTTTTAATCACATAGCTATAGTAACCAAACTGATTAATGAAGATTTTCTTCCACTTAAATCAGAATTAATTGGGGTGAATATAATGGTTGTATATCACACTGCCATCTGGTGTTAAAAGACTGAGAAACAGGAAAATTAAAGCCTGTTTTCTGAAGATGCTTCTCCACATGAAACAGTGTCACATTTACAGATAGAATGAACATTTCTAACTATGTAAATGTTGATGGGAAATGAATATTTCCAAATTTGGACATGCTTTTTATCTATATCATATATGCTGCCCTGCTCTTCCAAAATTTTTAGATTTCAGGATACTGTATAACTGAGAAATTAGTGGAGTTTCTACCTTCATATAATGTGCCATAACAGTTCCTGGAACATTAGAGATTAATAACCATAAATTATTATAAATTGTACAATAAAGAGTACATTTGACCTTTCAAAAGCTTTTTTTGAAAATAAAAGGGTTTTTTTTTCATCCGCAGTGATGCTCACTAACATAACAATATAAAGGACAAGGATTTAAAAGTTAGTTTTCTTTTTAAGGTGGCTTTTTCTTTCATCATATTGGAGTCTTAATTCCCTATTAATTTACATTAATGAGTCATTCCCATGACACTATCTGAAAATGCATACCTTGAAGGTAAAATGGGGCTGTGTCTGAGTCAATATGGTGACTCACCTGTCTCCCTCCCACCTTGCCTTCATTATGGGTACACTACTGGATATACAGCTATATTATATACAACATGTAAGCAGAACCTATTTAAAAGTATGTGCTTGTGCATAGGCTACCTAGGAGTATTTGCATGTCTATTTGTATTATAATACCTTGTGCATGCTTAGCTATTTGCATTAAAATAGCATCCTGTGGCCCCAGAGAAGACTGAGGTTCATTCTACCGACTGCAGCTTATAAAGATGCAGATACTGCCCCAAAACATCTTTATATGTCTTTATGCACAGGTGCAAATGGTCATGCAGCTCTTTTGTTCCTGCTCCAAGGCAAGCTGATGAAAGCTGGTTGTAACCTGAAGTGGTGCAATAAGGGCAGTGTGCTGTGCTGAGCCAGAGCCCCAGATCACGAGCCATAGCAGTGTGTTTGAACAGCTTCCAGCCACCTCTGGGCACAAGCAGAGCAGATGCACAGATGTTTGCAGCTGTCCACCTAGACATGGCCTCGAAGATAAGTTCTTCTACGTCATTTTGTAGCTGTAGTATTGTAGGCTAACATTCTCAAATAATTAGTGATTTTAACAGTTTAGTTTACTCTTAAAACCTGCTAAGACCAGCTTGGATTGCTGTTCTCTAATAAACTAGTAGTTGAGGAGATTCTGTCTCTTTTAAATGTGCACAATAGTAATAGCTATATAACACACAATATTATGGAAGTTTGTAATGGCTATGTGCTTAGGCTAGAGGAAAGGAGATGAAGGGCTGGACCAATTAAGAGCTTTCAACAACAAAAAGCTACTGAAAAAGGAAGGGAATAAACTGTTCTTCACATCCTCTGGGAAAAGTCATGATGGGCTTTAACTGCCACAAAAGAGATTTAGACCTGACATTAATAATAGCTTTTTAATGGTAAGGATAAACAAGCACGGTAACAGATTGGCTAGGGGGCTGGGAATCTCTTTCTTTTAGAGGTTATTATAGAGATGTTAAACAAATATCTCACATGCACTTTTGAGATACGGTTGATCCTGCACTGGAGCAGAAGAAATGTACTGACTTGTTGAGCTAACTTCTTTCATCTCAAATCTTCTAGGCTTTTGTGATTCACAGATCTAAAAGAAAGCAGATAGAATGGTCACTGATAAAGATTCACAGCCTATGTCAATCTTACCTTATGAATCGTACTTTTTTAGGAGAGACCTAAAGGTCCATTTGTGATGGTAGATTTACTGTCAATGAACTGAGATGCTCAGTCTGTTTTATATAGATTTTCATCATCCTGATCACCATTTGTGCACCTTCAAAAAGCCTGAAACATGTTCTCTAGTGTTGCTAGTCTTACTCAGCTTGTTTTTGTTTTCCTGCTGCTGTCAAAGGTGAAAAGAAAGAAAAACAAAAAGACTGTGTAAAACCGAGTACTGTGTTTTATCAGAGTGGGAATTTGTTGTGTTGTATTTATGTGCTGTATTTGTTATAATTTTGAAATTAATTTAACCGCTGATACATAAAAGACTGGAGATTTTAGAATATAGACCTGGTTTGGAAATTTGTGGTAAAGCAAGATTTCAGAAAAAAATGCTTCTTGGACAGGACTGAAATATTTCACAGAAACAGATAGCTTTTAGCCTCCATAACTGTTTTCTGCCTGCTTGCCCACTGGAAATTAGGTCAGAAACTCTAATTTCTTATGTTGTATGTTGACTAATCCATTAGTGAATATTGCCTTGAGTAAGCTTACCAGTGCTTCAGGTTTAGCAGCCTTACTGTAAGAAACCCTGAGATGTGAATGACCTAGAACTCAGTGTTTTCTGGCTCCTTCTCATGGACTCAGCCGTCAATTTGGGAATAAAGTATATGTTTGAACAGACTTCAAAGAGCATTACAACTGTGGTGTTAGAAATGCAAATGCCTAGTGGCTTTCAGAGCATGTAGGACCAGATGAGTAGTATCACATCTGTAGTATCAGATGAGCCAGGTTTTGGGGCTTCTTCACTGTAGTTTGCAGGAAAGGATCTCTACTTCCGTTGTTATTCTTTACATTTAAATTCTTACCAAAGCAGGGAAGAAAAGCTTAAATTTTTGTGCATAGTGGTTATGTTCACTTTAACATGCACAGAACTTTTCACAGATTTTCTTGCCTATTGAACATCCCTTTTAAGAGTCCTTTCTTTCCCAAATTCCATACTTGTGCTTGTGCTTTACCATGGATTGACAACTAAAGAGATTTCCCCACCATAGTGTGCATGAATTACATCTGAGAGACCCTCAAAGGGCTATTAATATATAAGACACCTCATCAAGGTCACACTGAAAGACAGCCAGAGAGCAAGGAATTCAGCTTGCATCGTCAGCAAGCTGATTCACTGCCATACGCACAGAATTATCTTTCTGCTCTGTAGCTGTGTCATGATTTTCAAGTTGTGCCAGAAGGCAGAAACACTCTGAATTACTTGCTCTCACTCTTAGCTTCACTTTTATGTCTAAGCACCATATGTAAACAACTTTTTCTTAGCTTCTAGAGCAGTATCTTTAATCCTTCTCAGTGTTTTTATGCCATCTACAGGTCTCTTCAAACTGCTGAATTCTTTAAATATTTTTTCATATCAGGCTTGATGGCAGGAAGCTTTATTTTCAAATCAGTTTCATTATTTTGTAGATTTATACACCACTTAAATAAACTTTTTTTTTGTAAATTGCTTATTATTTCTAAAATACAGATCAGAGAAATTGGTTAAAATGGTATGAAATCTTCAAAAACCCCTGACATTTTCAATATTATTTTTGTTTTATTTTTTCAGTGCAGAACAATTTTGCTGTGTTTTATGATATAAAAAGCTTTGTCTTAAATCTTTATATCAACAATTTTGTTAAAATAGTATTTTTTCTAGGAAAAGCTAATTGTGAAACCTAGGGTTTCAGGAAAGATAACTCTTAAAATGTAGCCCAATAAATACTATAAATGTATCTGTAATATGTACCTATTAAATGCTATTTTCATTTAAGAATTAGTAGAAAAAGCAGAATAGGCTACTTTTTCAAACAAAAAATTTATTAATAAGAATAATTTTGTATTTAAAGGGATACAATAAACAAGTTTCCTTCAATATACTTTGCTTACCAAAATATTCCACAGTCTAGTTTAAGACATGATCAGACAAGTTGTGGTGACAATACATAAGGTGGAAATATGGTATAAGGAAGCATAGAGATTTGTGACAACAGGATTACATACGTTTCTTGAAAATGATATGACCTTTCAATCATTTTTGTGCCGTGTACAGTTAAAGAATCCACTGGTGCCTTTAGTTGATGAGAATTCTACATGTGCTGTCAAGGACAAAACTTGTCAACTCTAAAAACCTCTTCAACGAGGTTCATTGTGTTCCCTATAGATAAGCAAACCACTTAACACTGACAAAAATGTCACAGTGTACTTCCAGACATAAGTACAAATAAATGGATGCATGAAAATCAAAATACAAGAGAAATGTAAGAGTAAGTACAAGTAGCTGACTCTTAGATGGAGATTAATCTATGTCATAAATATTCAAGTAAGGCATATTAGGATATAAAATATGGTTGAAAAGCATTTTTACTGAGAGACGCTCTTTCCTACAAGCCAGACATAATCTGTCATTTTTTTGCCTTGTGTTCCTCCGCGTGCAGGAAAATTCAGTCATAGAAATTTGTCTGTGAATACTTCACTTGTGGTTCAGCTAGAGACACAGTGACAAAAGCTTTTTTACGTGCACAGATGATTTGCATTAAACGTGCTGCACAGAACCCCAACCATGAATGCAAGATATATTTCCACTAAAAAAAGAAACTATGATGCACAATAAACCCTTATTGTAGACAGAACCATTAGTTTTCTCTAAACATTCAAAACACTTCTTTAAGTCTCTTCTACCAAGAAAAAGGAAGTAACCTTAATTGTACTGTTGAATATTTCATTTTTTTACAAAATGTAATGCCATTCCTATCTGATATCTGAGGGAGAAGTGTTGAAGCATCCTTCTTTCCCGGTAGACTTATGATAAGTTTTCCAGCCAAGAGAAATGGGAGTTCAAAACTACAACTGCAGTTATGCAAACTATGATTAATCTGTTGCACAGATTGAGTGACTGATAGGTGAATGACTGACCGATTCCTCCGGGTATTTTATCTTTGAAAAGGGGCCAACATTGTGCATGTTCACAGGATTGCCAAGGGAAAATGCAGAAGCAGGTAGGTTAATTGATTTGCCCAGGCAGCAGTATGGTCTAATGTATTAAGTTTGGGCCTGGGTCTCAGAAGACATGGAGCTAAAACCTAACTCACCTTCTGTCTCACAAGGGTTTTGTGAGACTTAATTAGGGCTTGCAATTTGCTTTGGAAACAGTTTTCGGACATACAGTCCAGCTTCAGCTGTAAATATATATCTATAGCTGAAAGACATGGGGAAAAAACTTAGGCAATGGAGTTTGTTAATTTAACATAATATAATTGTTTTTCCTAATTTCTTAATTGTGTATTGACCTATTAGTTATCAGGGTCAATTAGGTATCAGGGTGACCTTCTTACAGTCAGTATCCTCATCATTAGTACATACACATTTATCCATCTCAAAAAAAAAAAAAAAATTCCTGGGCTTCTTCAGTTTCAGCTATGCAATGACTATATTTTCCCATTTAAAACATCATATTGCTCACAGAAGTGAGCAAAAAAGAATTCCCCAAAATAAAGAGAAAGCATAGAAAGAAAATATTGTAAACTTAAGAATATCTTTAAAGAAGCTATTTTTCATGTATTGCTGCTAGTCCAAAACTTTACCAGTTGAATCTTATTCAACAACAATCTTCTGCATTTGACTGATGCAAAAGGACCTCAGAAATAGGAAACAGCTTGACTTGATGATCACTACTCTACTGCATTTTCAGATTTGTAAGCGAGAGGGAGATGAGAGGAAGGGAGCCACGAGCAGAGTCTCCGTTTGTGATTCCCCATTGCCAGAGCGCTTTCTTGGGCGCACAGGCAACTTTGACTAGAAACACGACCTGAAGCACTCTCAGAGCTGCCCTAAGTTTAAATTACCCAATCAGTTTAATAGTCAACAGATCACCAAAATAATATGCAACCATATGCAAAATAACAGCCTAGGCAATAGAAGCAAGTGTTTGTTGTCTCATTGGACACTTTTTGAAAGTTTTTGAGCTGCTCGTGCCCATGCAGTCTACTGTATACAAAGGAACCAAATTGCTCCGTTACCTTTACATTGGTTTTGTTTGTTTGTTTTTGACAAAATTTTATGGACAATTTGGTACTCTGTAGGTCCTTTCAACCTGGCTGACCTTAGGGTTTTTTATTATGACCATCTAGTGTAGCCAAGTTGAAAAACTTTGGTTTCCACTGATAAAAATGCTGGATATTAAGGTTAGAGGAAGCGACTGCTGGTTTATGAAGAAAGTTCAATGATGCAATGCTTCTAATCTTACTAATCTAACAGTGGACCAGAAGTTGAATATATGCAGAAATATACTTCAGTTGAATCAAGTATTGCTACCACCTGCAACTTTTCTGGTAATTTCTAGTAGTTTTTTTCTACCACCTGTGTACATGTTGCCTTTATGAAGTATTTTAAAGTTAAAGACTTGTAAGACTTGGGTTCCTTTTGCCTAAAAGGAAATTTGACTTTTGGAATTCAAGTTATCGAAACTCTGAAGAGCGTATGTAATTTTATGAATGTAAGCAGCACTATAGACTATCATTGAAGCACCTTATGCTTGTAAGAACATTTTGTTGCGTGTGATGTATATCTTTGAAGGGGAGAACACTATTAGCATGATCGAGAAAGAGGAAATATTTCTGTGAGTTTTTTAAACACCTGTTTAGCTAATAAAGGGTAGGAATAAAAAGGTCTTAGTAAGAAAAACCTCTTCTGACTTGGGAATCCAAATAAAAAAATAATATAAATGAAGGACTGGCATCTTTCTATGTAGAGCAGAATATTCTAGTGTTATTTGCTACTTTTAAGGTTGACTAGTTGTGACTTGTGACTCAATTAGCTGTAGTGAAATGGTACAGGGAATCACACTGAATCATATCTGTAGCCCACTGAGTATAATCTGAAACTCTATATGAAGACTAAGGTCTTCTAGCATGCTCCAGGTAGCTAAAATGAGATACAAAAAAAAACACATTTATCACACACACATACACACATCATGACTGCAATCAGAGCTTTCACAATAGACACACTACCCTGTTTAATTAATGTCAGTTACAATACAATATATTGATAGAATTTAATAATTCATTTGGGAGCCACAGTATGGATGAAAAAAAAAATTTGTAATCATATTGAAAGAATTTAATCAATAGAAGAGCAAATATAACTTGTGTGGAGTCTTTTTTTTGTCTGTTTTTAAACAGGATTCACTAGCACAAATGTATTGAAAAGATTGCAGTCTTGCTCAGAGTATTTAATAACAAATTCTTGCTAAAATCTTGTCAGGTTTATGCACCCATGTAAGGCTGGATCTAAAACACAATCTTTCCATGACAGACAGCTTTATACAGGGTTGTTTGTTGTTGGGGGGGGGGGGGGTTTTTGTTTTTGTTTTTCCCCAGGATGGTTAAATATCTCCTAAAAATATAGTCATATTTATAAGTTGTTTTATGCTGCTTATGAGTTTTAATTAACATTTCTGTGAATCAGGTTATGTGTCTTAGGTTAGTCTTACAGAAAGAAAGCTTTTATCTATATCGTATTTTTGGTATGTGGTTAAGAATATTGGGAGCTAACTCTGCAATTATTTTTGTAAATATAACAATCCACTAAAAGGAAAAAAATGCCTTTGCTAATTTTCAGATAATTGGGAATTTAACAGTCTGCAATCTCCAGAGCTACTGCTACCCTCTAGTATCTTTCTTTGCCATTTTGTTGTATTACTGAATAATAATACACACGCCTGACTAATAATGCCATGTGCTATATTGATTCAAGGTACTATAACTGCCAAGATGATTGAAATGCAGTCTCCAATGGTCCTTGACACCAGATCATGATTTGCATTTATTCCCATGGGATTTAGTGATTGTCTATATCTGTATGCCCTTTGAGACTGATGTACTTTAGATCTCTAAGTAGAAGAAATCTGTATGGGTGATAAACCATTTTATTCATAGCCCAGTGGGAATCCATAAACATAACTTGTCCTTTGCTGTCAGTTCATTGGCTCCTAAGTATAACTTTCTATGGCTTCCTTCCAGGTCACAACATATTTTGTGAGAAAATTAAAAAGTAAAAAGCAATGAAGTCTGAAACATCAGTTTAAAAATCACATTCTGAATCAGGGTTGTAAATAATGTTCTGAAGTTCTCTATACCATGGGTATGCTGAAAGGAAGGAAGACTTTTGTCTTCTATTCTGTTGCAGCAGTCATCTGGAAATGTTGCAAGTGTTTGATAAGGCAGTAAATTCAGGTACACAGGAAATCGCTAGTTTTCTATTTTATATTTTGAATTAATTTCTGACTTACTGTGTTTCAGTTAATGAATACACAGTTCTGGTTTCTGTCAGTTGATCAGTGAATGTCCTGTGTTGGTGAAGATTTGTCAATACCTCCAAAAGAAAGTGTTTGATTTATACATATATATGTATGTACATGTGTGTGTGTATATATATATATACAGGGGTTTTTTTGAGACATCACGTTACCACCTATTTCCCTATTACATTTAACAGGTCATGAAACAAAAGGAACTAAAGTGCAAGTTGAACCATAGTATTACTCAAGACTATCAGAACTGTTTCCAGTGGACACTACTGGAAAAGGTGGGATATTACTAAGAGTACTCTCTATAACATTTCAGATCAAGCTGTGTTACTATTGTTGATTTGTGATCTATTTAGACAAAGACCAAGCTTCTATATAATCAACATTTGGCTGCTTATGATAAATTTTACAGCTAGAATTATCTTACAGAGCTAGTCGCCCTAATAATTTTCACGTTACTGTGAAGTCAATATGAATTATGTTGAATAATATATATTTCCTTTTAGATATAAAGAGGTTTCTGGTTTTTTTTTTCAGTATGAGACTATTAGGAAAATTGGACTCCTAAGCACAGTCTGCCCAGAAATACTGCTGTGTCTTTCATCTTGAAAAGATGCCCTGGTATCTTTTCATTGATAAAACCCCTCACGTACAGGTTTCTTAAATATGTTTTTTGATTTTTTAAAAACTGGCTATAGTGTAGTTTATTCTCATTAGACCTATATCTCACAAAAATTGTTCTAAATTGGGATAAAAATGATTGCATAAAACAAAACTGTCTAACAAAATCAGACTTTGTGAATTATTCTTACAAAATGTTTCCATTTGTGTAAAAATGCAGATGTCTCAGAAAGTTGGAAGCCATATGGATCCAAATCATGCATAACACTTGCTGAAAAATGCATTTATACATGGGAAATTTGCTTAGAGGGCAGATTTTGTTCTTACTGTCTAGTGCAGCAAAATTTAACTGACTTTGCTCTACCTGCATAGATTTGTACTTCTGCAAGCATGAGCTGTGTCCTCCAGATCTGTACTCTCACTATCAAGATCTGTCTTGTGAATTTAGGAGAAAAATATGTTCTTTTTCTGGAGAAAATACACCTCAGCTTTAGCTGGTATGAGAAGGGATAGAACCTTGTATCTATTTAGATGATGTTTGTGCTGCTGGTCTTGCACCAGTTCCTTTCAAACCCTGAAAAATATTCCACGGTATAAACCAAAAGTGTTCTACACATAGAATATCCTCTACAGAAGATATTCTTCTATATACATAATTAATATGTATATAGATATAATTATAGAATATCCTCTACAGAGGATATTCTTCCCTCTGTTGCACCTCATTACATCCTCATTACGTCATTGAACATGTTCTTTAGGAAAAATGCAATAGTCATGCTTTGTAGCATGATTACTGTTATATTTATAAAGGGTTAATAATTGTGTTTTCTAGACATGAAAATTATTTGATTGCAACATCCTTTACTACATAATAAGATATTGCAGGATGTTAATAATCTATTAACCCCTTAAAAACTGTAAAAAAGGAACTGGATTTCATAGAGTGTAAGCAGGCATCATCGTCCTGTTCGCACAGAAACTGCTTCTGTGGAACTCCCTTACAGTTATACAGACATTGACAAATGATTGCAGATGTTCATCGTAGAATATTGCTGTCCAAAGAAAATGTCATTGGTGAGTATCTTAAAACTTGGGCCAAATTTGCCAATGATATCAGTGGATGCAGAATGATTCGTCCAAAGGAGTCATGCGAAGGCTTGTTGTTTTGGGTTTTGTTTTTTTTTCTTCAAAAATAAATAAGGCCCTTGGTCTTTAGAAAAAGTCTTTCAAGGTTTTCACTTCCACAGGAAAATATTTATTCCTTTTCAATCACAAGAAGCCAAAACTGAACAATTTAGTGCATAATCAAGTATGTTGGGGTTTTTTTGGTGCCCATTTCATCACTGTAAGGGAGAAACAAGTCTTGTTACAATGAAATTCATCTTTATTATTCTGCCACTTTTAATCTGGACTGATTGTGGTCAAACATGATCCTAAAACCGGTATAGATTAATTTCATGAGTTTTTGTTTTTATTTCCTAACTCCAGTTTATATTAGGGCATGTATGATTTTGGCATTTAACTGCCTACCACACAAGACTGCCAGAAATAAGAAAGTTTGAGGCTACACAAAATATTTCCCTTTTTTTTTTTTTAATTCATCCTTCAAAATTCATGACAGAGAATGACTGCTGCTAACAGTGCCTCTTAGGGTCAATTGCTTTAGTCTTTTCTTTGTTGCAGACTGTGTATTAACAAAATAAATTTGGGAATTGGGGTCTTCCTGTAAGAAGAATGTGGAGATGTGCATAAGAATTCCAACTTGACTCATGCTTCATATCGAGGATGTCAGTCATAGTATGAGTTGGCTCACTGTTAATCAGAAATATCTGTCTATGAAAACTTAATATTGAAATGGACCTTGCAACCTTTACTCTGGCTACTATGGGATAAAGCTATCTTTAATCTTGTTAGAAAGATAAATACTACTGAAAATTACAGGTGATACTGACTTTCTAGGCAAAGCTTACAGAACAAATGATATTAATAATAACCTTGGATCAATCTGGATTAAGTTGATTTCAGTTTAAATTAAATTAAATGGATGCACTAACAAAAGTCAGTCTAACTATTGCACTGAATTTCAAAAGACAAAGAATGATGAACTAGGGGATGTAGATAGGAGAATGCATTAAGCTGCTCAAAAATATGAATGTGGTAGGGGTCTTTATGTCTATAGAACTAGACCTGCCAAAATTGATACCCTAAAAAAGGGATTTTGTGCAGAAATTTGTAGAAACAGCCTGAAGATCAGGGGATTCTTGTGCATCAAATAGTATTTTTATTACCATACTGGGGTCCCAGTCCAGTGATTGGAGTTAGATAGGCAGATGTACTCATACTGAACTATCTTCACTGACTGGGTAAATATAGTATTATGTGGGGCTAAAGATATTTGCCATCCTGATTTGTTGCAGGTTTGAATTAAAAAAGGGAAATTCACCTGCCTTCCGAGCACTTAATTCACACTGTATACAGCTTGTTGCTTACCTAAGATGTAAGCTTGTGGGGATGGGGGAAAGCATTCCTTTCTAGACAGGGAAAAGTAGAAGGAACAGGCAACTTTGTAAAATATTCTCTAACCCAACCTATCAAGGGGTTTTTGTAATTATGTGTATTGCCTCATCTATAAAATTAGTTCTGTAAGCATTATTCTGTGCAGCTTCTAAACTTATTGATATATTATGGATTTTCATTTTCAGGTGATTCTGCAGCTAAGACTACAAGGAGGGTCAGAGGGGGAATCAATTTCTATCTGTAGCAATGAGTTGACTCTAAAATATACCCAAGAGAATAACTTGAGGAACTTTATAGTCAAATCATATTTTCAAAATATTTTGTTCTCTGACTCAATTTCACAATATTTTAAAAACAGCTATCTAATATGTTTTTGTTCTTGGCTTTCAATCTTGCCTGTTTGTTTACTTTTGGGGCCTTTTTTTTTTTTTTTTAGAAAGGCAAAGTACCAAGAACTAGTGATTTCTTTCACATTTTGTACATATAGCTGTATTTTCTGTGTAGTCATACTTAGTATTTTAATTCAAAGCAAGAGTACCCCTCAGTCTCTTTTGTCTGTCATGGTGTTTAGCTAAAGCTAGTGTTGATCCTTTCATTGAAGCCTTCTACTGGAGTTCTCAGTGCTGATGAGTGCAGGCGTGATTGCTCCCAGAGGGCTTCTTCATGCACTGGATGGTAGTGTGCTTTGCGAGGGGTGCCTCTTTTATGTATTTTATTTTCTTTCCGTTTAAATTAACTTCCTCTTTAAGTAAACGTCTCAAACGGTGTGATACCTTCTCTTCTGTTCTCGCTGACATTGTATTTAAAGCTCCTTTTACTTCCTGACTCTTAAACAATTACTGTGGCTGTATGTGTAATTTTCCCTCAAGCCAGGTTCTAGTATGAGACCATAAGCTTCTTGCATCGCCTGTAAGTATCTGTTCCTCTGTAGTATGAAGTAGTACAAAGATTTTATACAGGAGTTAAATTTACTGAGAGACAGTTTGGAAGCCTAAGTTTTTCAGAAAAATACATTTTTCTCCCCCTGTGGTGAGTTGATTCTAGCCAACAGCTAAGTATCCCCCTAGTTGCCTGCTCATTCCCCCCACAGCAGAACTGGGGAGAGAATCAGAAGAGTAAAAACTGAAAAGTCATGGGCCAAGATAAAGAGAGTTTAATAGGTAAAAGAAAGCTGTGTACGCAAGCAAAGCAAAATAAGGAATTCATTCACAGCTTCCCATCAGCAGGCAGATGTACAGCCACTCCCTGGGAAGCAAGGCCTCAGCATGCGTAACGGTTGCTTGGGAAGACAAATGCCATAACCATGAACATCCTCTCTCCCTCCTCGTTTCCCTGAAACTTTATTGCTGATCATGACGTCATATGGCATGAAATATCCTTTTGGTGCATTAGAGTCAGATGTCCTGACTGTATCCTCTCCCAGACTCTTGCCTACCTCCCAGCCTACTCACTGGGGGGGGCAGAGTGGGAAAAAGAAAAGCTTGACTCTATGCACTCACTGTTCAGCAGTAGCCAAAACACTGGTGTATCAACCACACTGTTTAATCACAAATCCAAAGCACAGAACCATACAGGTTGCTATGAAGAGAATTAACTCCATCCCAGCCAGACCCAGTACACTCTCTTTCAGTTCTTAAAGTTTTTGGAGAATCATAGGAAACTAAGTTAGAGACTTTGAGAAATCGCCTTGCCTCTGCCTCTGACAGTGGGATCAACGATACTAATGTTATTCCCAAGAAATGCTTACCTAAATTTTTCTCAAAGGTGACCCATGACAAAAATTTCATTATTTCTCAGAAAACAAACTATTCCAGCCCATTTTGGGGTAAAAATAATTGAAAGAAAAGTTTAAAATTTTTGATTCTCATAATTTAACATTTTACAAATGTTTTGTGGGGATATATTTATTTTTAATTAAAGTTCCCAAAAACTTATTTTTTTAAGAGAAGACTTTTGTGTTAAAACCACTTTGTCCTTTCTAAGTAATTTCAGCCATGATAAAATGTGTCAGCAATATCAGAACATATCTGGATGAACCAATTGTGGTAAAAGAGACAGTGAAAAATTAAATCCATCTTAAGAATAGGATGCATTGCATGGTAGATCATGCATTGGGTAAACCTTTTCTTGACTGTCCCATCTTGAGGCAAATAGGATTTATTTGACAGTAAAGAAGGCAGTAAGAATGTAGAGGAAGATGAAAATATCATGGATGCAAGGGCTTTTTCAGTAGAAGTGTGGAAAAAAAGGGGACAACTAAAAAATTGAAATCAGTAAGAGATATTGTTCTGTTTTATGGTTTTAAGGGTCTCATTCACTTCATTGTAAATGGTAGGAAATCCTCTAATAGACTCAGTCAGTGTTGTCTTACTGGCTTTCAAAATTAAGTCAAGGTCGGGGTATTACACTAGTATTACACAAATGATTGTAACATCTCCTACCACAGAAATCTAATTGCTGTATTAATGAACTAGTATTTATTAGTGGAACTGATTGTTACCACATTTTTTTGGTGTTAAAATTCAGAACTCTAAAAAGGTTTAGTTTTTTACATTATTTAAAAGGTGTCCTTTTTTTCAGACAAGGTCAGACAAGCCTTCTCAACAGCATAAACTAACTTATTTTCCAAACAGGTAGTATTGCTCATGGTGCTAGAAAGATATCTGCAAACACAAGCCTAACTTGGTAGGGTAACCGAGCAGTGCTCTGGTATGTAAAGATGCACATACGTGAGGATTTTAAGTCTTACTGTAAGTGTGATTTGAAAGCAAATCTCTTGATTGTCCCCACTAACTGTGCTTTGGCTTATGTCATGGAGAAGCCCTGGAGCAGCTGAACTGAATTCCTTTCATGTGAAGCTGAAGCAGAAGACATACTTAAGAAGCACAGGTCATGCACCTACCTGATAGCAAAGACTGGGACCGCAGGATCTAACTGGATCTGCAGAGCAAAACTGCCTGCAATAGAGATGGTGCAAAGATTGTGGCCTCAGCACCAGCTCTCTAGCTTTACAGCTCTGCTCTTGCTGTTCCGCACTACTTGCTAATGTCGGCATAAGATACAATTACTTAAATGCAAGAAAACATTATCTACAGCACAATGTAATGTTAAAATTACCTAAGCTAGCATAGAAAACCAGGTGCACTTTCCCAGAATGGTGTAAACAGGCGTATCAAATTGTATCTGGGAAAATGAATAGTTGCCTCAATGGGATGCTGCATCCTAGCTAATTGGTACCACTTCTTAATGCCACACAGATGCAGCTTCAAACGGCCTCAGACTTGAGAACTAGTTTGGTCTCAGCTAAGGCACCTCAGGATGGTGCTGCACTGTGCAATAAAGAAGAACTCCTGGGTTTGCAAATGGTGCTGATGAAGGTGCAAAAGCGAACTTCTGGTTTGTTCTTCTCTGACAATACAGAACTTCACCAGGAACACTGGCTTTTTAAAGAAGTTACAATAGCCATAGCTTTTTTTTTTTTTTTAATGTGGCTCCTTGTACTCCTTATTAGCCATTAGCAGAACTCTGCCATGTAATCCCTCCACAAAGTCTAGATGGGCAGCAACAAGAGCTGAATTTAAAGTCAAGCAGATTGCTATTAAGACATCAGCTCAGAACATCTGATAAGCTAGGAAAATTAACCCTTAATAAACTAGCTTTTCCCCATTCATAAACATGGATTTTATGACTTAAACTATTTTTGTTTAAGGAGAAAAAATGTAAGATGACAAAGAAACAGAGAAACAATAACTACTTGTGGAAGTGTATCACTGTATTTTTTACAAGCTTTTTCTTTGGTGAGGCAACCTCTAGGCCAGCTAGGTTTGTTTTTCCTACAGTGCCACAGTAAATTTAATTAATGGTTTAATATTGTGAATAATGAAGTCCTTGTTGTATCAGTAGGTCTAGTTTAAGCTTCACTCAGGTTGGTGTGACCTGGTTCTGTCAGTTGCTTCTCACTTTCCTACACTCCTCCCATCTATCAGCTGTCCTCCCTTGCCAAACTTAAAGCAACCTTTCCCTCTCATCAGCCGTCCTGCAAAGTATATTTTACAGCCTTTTTCTACACTAGCTTCTTCCACTAGCCTTGAGTTGCTCCATATCTGCCCTCTGCCACTCCTTGCTGCCATCTCCAGCAGCTTTGCTAGCACTTTTTATTTTCCAACAGTTGGAAAACTGCATGTGGCACCGAGAAAAAAACACTACCTTTTAAAGCACAGGAGGACCTTCAACAGCTCCCCTTGTCTTCTCTTTATGTGACAAGACATCTTTTGTTGTTGTTGGTTTGTTTTACTCCAGTCTAAATCAAACTCTGTCACTCCAGAGCTAGAAAATATTGCTTTAACTCAGCATGACATCTCTCTCTAGGCATATTCAGATGTTGTTGGCCTACACTTCTGTACACTATTACAAATATAGTTTTCTCCATTTGTAAGTGAAATTTCACTCAAATAAAACAGCATGCACAAACCAAAATGGGTTCCAGACCAGCAATTGGTCTTTTTAATTTATCTCCTATTTTCATCCTCAGATATTATCCAAGCACACTTGGTTTTAGGCTCCTATTACCTCTGGAGTTACTAGAGGAAAGGCTGCTTTCTTACTAGGACTTAGACACCTGCTTTGCACATGTTTACAGCATAAAACCAAATTATCTGTTTTTCCATTAACCAGATTCAGATGCTCAAATTTCAAATGCAAGCTTTTGGGTTCCCCCCGCCCCCAGTTAAATCCCCCAAGCCCTACCAGTATTATTAAGCATGCAGTTTTATTTTCGGAGGTAAATGTGATGAGAACGGTGTAGTGGTATAAAGACAAGGACCTCCTTCTTCACCTTCTGCATAACACAGAAACAATCTCCTTGAAAATAATGAAAACATGATTAATCTCTAAGGTCAACAGAATGAAACATTTAGTTCTAGATAATGAGACAAAGGGATCCAGCAAATACAACACCTATGTTCCTTCTTCTGTCTCCACAGTAAAACTTTATAAAGACAGGAACATACCAATGTAAAATTCAGCACTTGAAATACTACTGTTGGAAAAAAAGGAATCAAGCCCACAGGAAAAAAAAGATGCCTGAGCTGAAGCTGAGGAAGCAGTGTGTCAGCTGAAACAGAAACTAAGGGGGAAAAACAAGCTGCAAGAATTTCAGCAGTTAAGTAGCACTTCCACTGTTAATCACAAATTCAGTTAAATTATGACCACAGCCTTACCAATGCCCTGATGAAGTACTTATTAAGAAAGTGTATTCTTAAAGTTATTTATAAAGTATTGCATGACTTTGAGGCTCGTTACAGTCTCAGTACAGCTGAACTTAAGGAAGTCTGAATGCTCTGTTGGATTTCTTTATAGAAGTGAACATAATTAAGAGAATAAAACCAACATTCTTAGTTTGGATAAAAAGTGCAAGACTTTTTATCTTAACATCTTCCATAGGTGATGTATTTTTTAGGATTTTTTTTTAACTGTAATATATCTGTACTAATATCCTACAAAGAGTAATTTTTAAAATGTGGTTAGTGATAGAATGACACCAGCATCCACTTTCATCTCACACACTTAAATAAAATCTATTCTTCAAACACACTTAGGCAAACATATGTCGGTTGATTTGAATCTGCAGAAGTTACTTGGGTTTGCAGTCATCATGACATATCCTAATACTTTTATTTCAGTAGTCTTAACAAGAATTCCTGTTGTACCCTGATTGTTCTTCCAAAGCTCATGTTTCAGTGTTAATGGACCTCTCTAGAAGAGCAGAAATATTCTTCTGATCATCAGAAGAACAATTTGTTGTACCCTGTCATGACCATTTCCATGCTGTTTCCAGCCCAGTCATCCTCCTATAGAAACACAGCTCCTGTGATTTCTCCAGGCCACTGCAAGTAATTATTGTGGGAGATCTGGAAGAGGGGAGTTTTGGGGCAAGAAGTGATGAAGATCCTGGTGGAGTTGGATGGGCAGCAGGACAGGCATTTTCCCTGTAAGGGATGACTCAGAAAATGTGGATTTTGAAACGTTCCTGCCTTTACTTTTGAGCTACTGACATTTTCCAAAATTGCATTAGAAGAATTCTTTTACCATATGCAATTTATATAATGTGCCTCAATTTTCAAACATCTCAGATAATTTACATCCATTTTAATTAAGCGTTTGTGCTCATGGCAGCAAGGGACAATTGGAATTGCCATCACAGGTCAAACCACTGATCTGCTAATCCAATGTGCTATTTCTGTCAGCAGTCAATACCAGCTGCTTCAGGGAATGAAAACACATAATAAACAGTCATGGAAAAACCTGCCCAAAGGCAAATTATCTTCCTAATGTTGTCTACCTGTGTGTGTGTGTCACTAATTGTGAAACTAAAAATGTAGAGAAACTTAGAGAGGTAGCGGGAGGAGCAGGGAATTGCTAGGGAGGACTGATTTTATGGCAAAAAGGGATCAGTAAAATCAGTCTTTAACATACATTATAGTAGCATTTTATAACAGTTTTCATATTAAAATAAATACCTGGTCTTACCTTCCCAATATCTGCCTGTATCTAAAGAATGGTCCCTAAAATCACAAGAATGTTTGTATATCCTACTTTCATTATCTTTGTTTGATTTTAGGATGTTCTGGCTCTCAAGATCAGAATTTTGCTGGGGAGTGAGGGAAGGCTCTTTCCTGCCCACATGAGGAGAGTGGGATCACATAACAAAACCTAACGTTTCAATTCATCTCATGTACACTTTGCTTGAATGAGGATGAGCACTCTAGACTAAATTTCGGGATTGAGTTTTGGAAGAAATAATTTTCCCTGACTCCACTCATGTTGAATAAATATACAGAACAAGGTTATATCTATATAGGAAAGAATGAAGTATATCACTTAACAAAATATACACAGATATATGTTTTGCTCTGCACTAGCATTCTGCAGAGATGTGTTTAAATCCATTGTCTTTTATTATTCTGTACTAAGTGGTTTAGAGAGAGGGAGCTCTGGAGCAAAAGAAGCTACTATATAAAAATGACTTCAGCTTGAATAACCCCAATGATTATAATGGTCTCTGGATAGAGATCATCGGAATTCAGTGAAGCCTCATTTTTAAGAAACCAACATGAAGACTGAACTTTTGTTTCTGTAATATAATACAATAGAAACCAGGATGCCAGATGAATTTTAGGGTGTCCTACAGAGACAACATATGGCTCATACTTGCAAGTGCCTTTGTGCATCGACAGCTCTGTTTTTGTTGCTAAGCTGTGACTTTCAAAGCTGCCTAGTAGATTTAATTTTAATAGGAACTGGGCATCCAAATCTCTCAGGTGGCTTCGGAAAAAAATTCAGCCAAAAAAATTTTGTTCCTGATGGCTGAATATGCATCATAAATAGATGCCAAAGCTTTTTCACCTTGCCTAAGTGAGGAAAGTCCTTCAAAGGCAAATAGACCTTGGCAACAAGTAAACAGACCTTTTCGCAGTTGTGTAACTGATGCAAAACAGCTATATGTCACCACAGGACTCACTTTATATCAGACCTAGTTGACAAAGCAAAATTTATTACTAACAAACAAAACATTTAATGGGTGATTATCACTGCTAATTTTCATGCTGTTCTCATCTCATCTGTTTTGTGTCACACTGGAAAAAGAATATAATTTGATTAATTACAGAAAATAGATAAAAAGTGGGGAAAAAGAGATTATCAACACTTCATGATTTTTGATTCTATGTTGAACTTTCTCTGAAACTTTATAGAGCAGAGAATGATTGAGATCGATGTGCATTGCAGCAAGCAAATTCCACTCAGGTTCAGCTTTAGTTTTAATGTTTTTTCAACCTCTTTTCAGTTTGTAGAATCTTAAAAGTTTATAATATAGTGATTTTCTGTTGCCATGGACTGCTGTAAAATATTTATGAATTTATTTTCTGAGTAACCAGCTGGAGACCCTTTAGCACTTTTCTGCAAAACCCTCCTTGTTGTGTTATGTGCAATTGCTTGATATCAACTTCTACTTATGGTCTTTTAAGCAGCTTTCAGTATTCTTGCCTCAGGTGTTTTGAATTCATTTTCAAGTATTTCAGACAATGGGGTATACAGACCAAAGAACGAAAAGATTTCCAGGTTTACTGATGCATGGAATCTTCATAAATCAAACCTTAGTAAATTTGTCTTGGAACTTCAGCATGAAGGAGACCATCATTCTCTCTCTTTTGTTCAGCCTTCTACCTTTGTGGGGTTTATGCTAGTTGGTCACTGAGCACTAGGTTATAGCATTAGTTGTCTTCCAATCTTGCAGGTTGTAAATAGGCATTACAACAGGGAATGATAAGTTATGGACTTGTATGATTTGGGGAAGCCTCAAAGAGCACATATTTTAAATGGAACAGCTGGCCACAGCACAACAAAATGAGTTAGCTGTGAGCCCTGCTATAAGCAGCTTATCACCTTTAGGGGAATCAGAGGAAAGTTATTGAGGTACAGCCAAAGAAGTAGATGAGGCAAGAAGGAATGCTTTGATTTGTTTGGGATATGAAGAAGCTGTGAAAAGGCTGTAAGCAGATGTGAGGAATAGGGGTAAAAAATAAGAGCAGGGTTTGCTCGCGTTTATATGCTTTCCAATCCTGTCTCTGGCAAGTCAGAGATTTAACTGAAAAGACTGATTTACTAAAATTCTATTCTCAGCCAATTTTGATTTACTTTCCATGTCTTTTTGAAATACATAGTTTAATGACTGTAATTACCTTCCTGACTGGATAGTATGAGAAACCTTCCTCTTTTATTAGTGGGATGTAATTAGTGTACTGATGCATGTTGTACCTAAAATTTGGAAGAGACCTGCTGGTCATTCAGGCCATCCTCAACACAAGCCTGGTTTCCCCTGCGTGTTCAGAGAATTCCTGCAATTAAGCCCTTCGTACACAATGAAGTTTTATCCATAGTTATCATTCTCATTAACAACAATCCATTTCTCATATTCTGTCTACATTTTGCCATCTTAATTTAGTCCACTTTTCCTGCTTGCCCTTATTGCTAAACCATAAATACTTCCTCTGCCACTAAGCATTAATTTCATAGCAGTCATGCCGTGAATGCAGTACTATGGATAATGCCATGAATGTAGTACTATAGATATATAAACATAGCAAGGGATATTTTCTGTTACAAAGAATTCACAGTGTAAAGAAAGCACCATTATAAACACAGTACAGGATCACAGGATTATGTACTTTGTCTAAATAAGACAGGGAATTAGCAAGAACACTTGGAATTAAAATGAGGTCTTCTGAATGCCATCCCATTGTTTGTAACTGTTTTTGTCTGCTCCCTTATCCTTCTGTTAGCTAAGAAACGTATAGTTGGCAGAGCAACAACAGGTGTAGCAGGGCTTCACAGAAATCGTTGGCACTATACTGGTGTTGCCGCATTTCAGATTAGGTTCATTGCTTAAAGCTTTCATTCTTTCTGTATAATTTAGTAATTTGAGCTCTCTGAAATGTGTTGTTTTCTTTTGAACTTGCAAAATGTCTGTATCTTTAGATAATCTGATGCTCATAATACAATAAAATATCTCCAGTGCAGTAAGAAGAGCCATATAGGAACAATATCTCTGAGCTTAATGGTACGTTGTCGTTGTGTTCAGTATTCACACTTGTATTGGACAATTTTTACTACCATATAATATTCAAATATATAATTTAATATTCATTGCCAACTCTTCATCCATCTACCTTTTATTTTCTATAAATTTACAAAGTGGATTAACATGAATGGTGTTTTAGGCAGGGATAAGTAGATATAGTTTATACTGTTCAAATTAGAACTAGGTAAACTGCTCACCTCAATTTATCCTTTGCTAAACCCCATTTTCAAAAAAAAAGTACTAGTGTCTATTTCCATAGGTGTATTTGATTACATTATATTTCCCAGAGTATTTGGTTACCTTACTACAAGCTGAATATAATTTTGCCTTCATTTTCTACTCTCTTTGAATTCCATAGTATTACAGCTTTGTTCCAAGTATTTCCTGCAGTCCCTCTGTCTAGTGAGTTTTATTTCAAAATATTTCATGAAATATTTTATTAAAGTCTAAATCACTGCAATTTCCACTTTTCTGGTAGAGGGCCAATTCCCCATTTTTAGAATCTAATCTTACCCAAGTCTCTTCATCGTCCCATCTACCTTTCTCATTTTAACAATGGCGGTTATTTCCATATAGAGGGAGGCCAGTATCATGGCTCAGCAGACAGTTTATGGAGAAGATTTGTGTTCCAAAATGAGCAACTGACACTAGAAAGGTCCAGCTTTGAGGATATACTCCTCACCTATGTAAGCACTCAGAATATCTCTTTGTGGGCTGAAGAATGATGGGTGTGTAGTGGATCTGACAGCAACAGTCTTGATAATGAATGGCAATCTCTCATCTGGACATCAATATATGAGATTTCAGAAAACCTTAATGAATATATACATGAGAGAACAGATCAGTGCAAAAATGGTGAACATAATCACCTGTCGCACTAGAAATCACTACACCTTTTCCCAGGTAAAAGTGGTGGATAACCCTCTATGAACCAATGTTTGGAGATTTCCAATAAAGATGACAGCTTCTTCATTGGCATAAAGTATAGGTGGGTTTAAAAAAAAAAAAAACGAACCACACCTGAAGGAAAAAATACTTTAAAATTAGAAATATGTTGAAAAAATGGAATATGCAAGTAACTCAACATCAGCAAACTCAGAGAAATGAAAGAATTTCAACTTATGTACAAGTTTCAAACATAAAAGATCTGCTAACAACAGAAACAATTAATGAGAGAAGTTCCATGTCTTGGGTTATGTGTTGGATCTGCAATTGTAATAGATTTTTATTTGTGTCTCTGAGTGCAGTCTACTGCCATGAGCACACAAAAAATAAAAGACTAAAGCTCATTTATTTCCTGGATAAATATTTCTTTTTTTCTGGAAGAGAACGGCTACAATGTCAGACTTCATATAATTCACTTTACATTGCCAACAACTACATTTTACTTAGATATCTCAATTTGGAATTGTGTCACTTCTTTGATTTTTCTTATCTAAAGACAACAGGAACAGATACAGTTATTAGTGTTGAAGGGCCTTAATGCATGTAAATATGTACTTGAAGTTGAAGTTATTCAGAACAGCAGTAGTACTGAAGTCAATGTTAAGCATTTTATTAGAGAAAGCATCTCTATCTAGAGCACCTTTTTAGTATATCCTTAAATTGGAATTTTCTAAAAACCTATGAAGGTATTTAAAAACGTACAAACAAGAATTATAGATCACTAGAGAAAAAGAAAAAGCAGATAAACTTAGATCAAGTTAAATGAATTGTTTCTTCAGAGAGTGTGTACTCAGTCTTTGGAATGTACTATCAGACAATATTGTAAACTTGAATGCAGAAGAGTGGATGGATTTATAAAAGCGGTGAATAAATTTATGATCTGTAGTAACATTGAATTTTATGCATGTAAGCAAGTGGTAATGAAATTTCATAGTTGAAAATTTAAGCTGGTCACCCCATCTGTCAGGTTAGACTCTTTCCTACTATGGAAAATTTCCTAGGTCTTCGCCTCTTCATCCCCACCCCATGTTTTGAAGCATCAGGTTATCCAGTACTTTCAAATGCATACCGAACTTGATGGACCAGCAATTTTTTCAAGGATGGGAAATTCTGTGCTTTCCTGTAAGCAACATATATCAAGGTTCTCAGAATTGGTCCCAGTAGCATGACTGAAATGGGGAAATTTGTAGCAAAAGAGGCATAATGAAGCAGAGAGGAAAATGAAAATCTGAAAATCACGATAAGAAGTTTCTGAGCCTTTAACTGAATAGACTACACACTAGGTTTGCTTACTGACCAGACTGGGAAATTGTGAAAAGATAGTAAGGGTGTTCTTCAGCTGCACAATGATCTCTTGTACAGAACTGCAGATATCTGGAGATAGGAAGACTAGCTAAGTCTCGTTCTAGTTTGTTGCTTTGTCAGTTTATGATTTTTTGCTTTAACGCTAATGTATTTTCTAGCAGTTTGTCCAGTATCAATTCTGAATGGATTTCTGTCACTTTCAAGCATAGAATATTCCAAAGGTCTCTGGTGTTCTTGTTGTGAAAGATTTCCTGACATTTAGCATTTCTTTACATCATGCCACTACATTTTGGCTTAATATAATAATGCAAAAAATAAAATTTATATCTCAAGAAATCATAGAAAGAGAGCACTTCTAAACCAAAATAATCAAATGGAATTTGGACATAGTGCAACACAACAGGATAATGCTACTATTCTTCTTCTCATTTATCAGTCGTATGAAAAAAGCTGTTCTGACATATCCAAATTCATTTTATGCTATGGGACACCCCTATTTATAATCATTACAGTTTATGCATGAGGAAATTTGCATATTTTTAAATAAGAAATTCAGATGTAGAGAAATTTATTTTAAATGTTCTATGAATATAAGCTTGGAAAATTGTTATAGGTTGCATCAGTTTGAAGCCTATCATATAGGCTAGCTCTTGAATGGATTTCTATGTAATCCATAAGGAGATTCAGTTCTTAAGCCACGAACACACTTAGCTTATTGTGAACATATTACAAATGCTTGTTGGAAACACCGTTCACCCATTCTTACCAATTTGGGGCTACACTTTAGGTATATTAATTATTCTTGTAGCAATGGGAACAGTTTTACACTTATTTCAACCCAGTAAAATGTGGTAGTGTCTGTTAACTTGCATGGGTCATAAATCAGCACAAAGTGTGGTCATATGTCACCTAATAGTTTGGTTTAAATTAAAGCATCCAAAATCTTGGGTTTTCTTTCTGACAAAAAGGAAAGTTTTTGAATATGGTATTTCAATATTTAATCTTAGTCATGACTAAATAGTATATGAATTAAATATTCACTATCACAGTACTGTATTAAATGTAGTTTAGTGAAATTCTGAATTTAGGTCTCATTGGGATAACCAAATTGCAGTTATATTCATGTGAGCAAGAAATCTAGTAAAAGTAGCAAAAAAAAAAAAAAAAAATCCACTATGAACAAAAAAGCAAAAGGCTCCAGCTACCAGGCATTTTAAGTTTGAGGTTGGGCAATGAAAGTATAATTGGCCATGAAGGGAACCCCGTGATCTCTGGCATATTTTCCCTGAAGTTGGGCGTTACTCATTTCAGCACAAAGTTCATTACTACCTCTGAATAATGAAAGCAGTAATTTCTAATACAGTTCTTAGAACTAAAAGCTCCTTTTTCAATATAAACATGGGTAGGTGCATCAGTACCAATGATATCTGGTTCTTGGGAAAGTAGTTTTCATACATAGAATTGAATGAAAATAGTTACCAGTAATCAATAAAACTGAATTTCACCAGAGACTACAATGAAAACACAAATTTTAGTTAAAACTTATGGATTAGACTGCTTATTAAGTGAGTTAACTCCCTCTCTCCCTCTCTCTAACAGATTCTGTTTACAGATTAGCAACTAGTACTAAATTAAATACCTATTTTAGCTAACACGGGAAAACTCACCTCTAAATTTAAATCTAAATCCTCTAAATTTAACCTAAACCTCTAAAAACACCCCGAACAGATTACAGCTATCCTATGAGTTCCCCTTTCATTCCTTGGAAAGAAGAAAGTTCTTTAAACTGTTAGTTTATCAGATTAAACTTTAGTTTATTTAGCTTTGGAGATTCAGAACAAGTTGAACAACCCACAGCCTTTGGACTGCAAGCAGACCTCTTTTTATTTCTGTTATTTTCTCTCTGTTCTACATAAGCAAATTGTTAAAAAAATCAGAATAAGGGATTGTGCTCTATCCTACACTTTGAGCATATTGTAACCCTTGCCAGGAGCTCAGTTCAGAACATTCCTGATCACAACATTGTCAACAGAAGCAGTGCTGCACAAACATGAATCAACTGTTTCAGTCATAGGTCAGTCAAATGCAGGAAGGTGACCTTATTCCTGTTGTATGTAGACTTTCACTGGCCTTTGTGGCCCTTTGCCCTTCAGGGTGCTTACCCCAAAAGATAGCAAAATTAATCTGTTATTACAATGGATTTCTACCTTCCTAGCAACATACATATAATCAAACCATGTGTTTCACTGGTATTAGGGTTTAATTTTGCCTTTTGGTTTGCTCAATATCAATACTTCCCTTGGGAGAATTTCTGAATATTTTTATTGTGGATATGATCTATATAGTTCAGATCTATATGTGAGATGCAGGTTCTGTTTCAAAAGCCAGTTTGCCTTTGGGATAGACTTGTTTCTTCAGTATCAGTTCAACGCACCTTTCAGGCAGATACTAAGGTCCTCATAAACTCAAGTGAAACTCATGGTTAAAGGCATTGCCCTGAAAAGAGTCTGAAAAACCTTTTTCTTCAGCACTTCAGAGCTGTTATTCAGATAGATACACCACAGACACCACACACATTCTCACACATCCCACTTAAGCTCCCAACAACAGAGTAAGACCTGTTTTTACCCCAATTCATATTACATAGCCATCCAGGCCAACTGGTGGGGAAGAACCGCTGCATAGACCAGAGGAAAATTTGCCCTCTAGCAGGGCTTTTTTGGCTGCTGAGCCCCTCTGAATGGCACACCTTCCCTCAACTGCATCTGACACCTGTAGTTCCAGAATACACAATATGCTGCCAGCATACAGGCTGTTGAAGGAAATGAGGTGAAGGACATTACTGACTGAAAATCAGAGTGGAAGACTTGGTACATCTCTGGATTATGGCAGGTCTTTGAGGTATTTATGGGCATAAATGTGATTCATTCATAAGAGGCATGTAGTTGCTCCTTGGCAAACATTGATTTGATACTTCAGGCCCTTCTTTTTCAAAATGCATTATCAAAACCAAAAGCAGCTTAATTTTTCGTCTTCAATAGCAGACTTTTTTTTGAGAATGAAGTGTGAGGCTGTCAAAAGATAATGTATCTTGTTCTAGTTAAGCTCTTTCTGCCCTCAGCAGTTTCTTGTGGTGACAGTAGGTCAAGTTTCCTGCCAGCTATTTTCTGTCCGATTCAGCCTGTGAGTTCCCATTCACTCTGAGTATCACTAAGTAAAGCGAGTGGAGCATGAATCAAAGACAATGTATATGTCAGGCACAGGGAATTCTACAGTCCAATTCACAGAAGAGAATAGTGATTGTCGGTGCATCTGCAATGAAGCCAAAGTATGGCTGTCTTTTACCTGCCTGCTAGACAGGCATGAATGAGGCAGAAATTCACATCTTTTATTCAGGTCCTCCTCCCAGAGGAGTGAACAGAAAATTTTTATTTCATGATACTTAACTGGGACTGGCTTAATTTTTTTCAGCCAACAACGTTATGAAATTCTGTACACCTTAATGGCCATAGAGTTCGAAATAAAAGAAAGCATTTGGTATTATTCATGGCCACCCCGAACAGATTACAGCTATCCTATGAGTTCCCCTTTCATTCCTTGGAAAGAAGAAAGTTCTTTAAACTGTTAGTTTATCAGATTAAACTTTAGTTTATTTAGCTTTGGAAATTCAGAACAAGTTGAACAACCCACAGCCTTTGGACTGCAAGCAGACCTCTTTTTACTTCTGTTATTTTCTCTCTGTTCTACATAAATAACTTGCTCTTGATGAACCCAGTTAATAAAAAACTGGTGGTAATGAGTTGTCTTGATAATTTAGGCGTTTTTTAAAGATAGGAATAGGAAATTGAAGTATCTGTCAGACACAAAATGAGGTGAAATGGGGAAAGACGTGTTTACATATAAAAAAATGTAGGAGGAAAACAAAGCAAGCTTCAAAAAAACCAATGTTTTTAATATATGGATTTTTATCCATATATTAATTGGATGTAATTGATCCAATTCATAATTGATGAATTATGAAATCATCATAATGATTTTCTTAGGATATTCCCTATGACCAATTGTTCACATTGCAGAAGCAAAGATCTAGTTCAGTCTTGAAACATGAATGAAGTTACGCTTTCAGCTCTGAAATATTTCACTTGTTCTGATTCATCTGTATTAAAGTCTGGCTTTTTGTTTATTACGTTTGTTGCAGAATGTGCTAATTCCCCAGTTTGCACCACATTCTCTGTAGTAAAAGTTTGTAGCGGAGAAGTGGCAGTTCTGGTTTCCTTAAAACTCTACAATACTTATTCATTGAACAAGCACTGTAAATTCAAAGCATCTGTTGTTGTTGTTGATCACGTTCTTGCTGATTCTGTAACAAACAGTTTGTTAGAGTATTTCTGATGGTTGTAATACATCAGGACCTAACGAGAGGCGCACATCTCTCAATGTGATAATGCACGGCAAGTTACTGTCTTGCTGCAGCTTAGTTGTGATTTGTCAAGCTACGGTGCAATGGACAGAGTGACTGTGACCTGTACATGCTGTTTCTCAGCGACTCTGCAAAAAGGGCAGCTAAAAACCAGCAGGTCATGCTTGGAGATAACCAGTGGAGCCTTGCTATCCACAGGTCTGTAGTCTGACAAGAACTACATGCACTTCTGAAATAATGTAATTTGTTTTGCTCATCTTTGTCTGTGCAGTGAAGTAGGAGTCCAAGGCTGGCTCTCTGAGAGTATAGTAAGTCAAGTATTATTTGTAATGTACTTTGCCAGTGTGGAGCCCCCTCAGATGAACGTGCTGTACAGAAAGTAACCATTTAAAAAGATTGTGGTCCTGTGCACTAGGTGGTCAAGAATAGTCCCTAGTATCCATAAATGAATAATTAAGAAAGAAACTTGTCAAATGAATATGTCTAAGGCCTTAAAGAGGAAAAACAATAGAATACTGACCTGATAAATGAATATACTCTCCATGCATTACGCATGAATATATCTCATAAAAACCCTAGGGCCCTCAAAAATTAATACCTGTTTAAAGAGTAGATCTGTTAAAAAAAATACATTTTACTTGCTACGCAAGCTATATGAAAACTCGACAGGTTTTTATATATTATTTAGAAACCTTATTATAAAAGAGCTGATACTGACTTTGGGCAGAACAGAAAGGGAATTTGGAAGATTTCAAGGCAAAAAAGAGACAAATCTGCAGAAGAGCCTAAGTGCTTATGAATTCTGTCATCTTTAGCCAAGCTATGTGTGCTTGGCACATCTGAAAACAAAGCCCAGTCACTTAAGTTTTGCCTTAAGTTGCACAATCCTAATTTTGGGATAATTAGTGTCTACACAGTACTCCTTTTATTAATGTACTTACACAGAGATCCACATTAAGCTCAGGGCCCCCTTAGGCCAGCTAATGGATAAATAAATACATGTTATGAAACACTCCTTGCCCCAAAAGTTTGCAGTTCAAGTAGAATAGGCAGGAAAACAGATGCTCCAAGTTGAGGTTCATGAGTCTGCACAGCACAGCAGAGGTTTCTGGTCTCCTAAGTTCCACTCCAGAAGCCTGTATATTGGTGTATGTGGTGCTTTCAAAGACAGTAAAAGCTTGCTACTTGCACAGTGCTGAACTCCAGTCAAGGAAAACATTTAGATCCAAGATTAGAAGTAAGCAGCTAAATAATCCCATTTTACTATCCTTGTGCTTAAACGTGTGAACATGTGTATGTGAGCAGCTTTTTTGGATTAGGACCAAAAGGCTTTGCACTTGCCACAATATAAAACAATGCAATACTGCAGACAGCACCACATGGAGCAGCCTCTGAATTCTGATTGACTTACTCCTCTTCTTCTCAGTTAGATATTTCTCTCTGCTGATAAAATTTTTTTCTGATGTTTCTATTCTTTTCTTAATTAAGATAATGTTATTTTTAAGTGGTTTTTTTTTTTTTTAATACTGATGTTCTCTGCTGCCTATTCTTTCTTATTCCTTCAAATGATACTTGCATGCTAGATGCAGAGTGAAAACAATGAGCATTCTTTCTGGATAAGTGTAAACAACTCCTACACTACCCGGCTAATATTAATTTCATTGTTATGTTGCCTGAAGACACACATAACTGGCTCATAAAACCAATGCTGCCAGAAAATACTTGCTATCTCTCTCTTGCAAAAAAACCTTTGGTGATTTTCCTACATGGCTCATCTAATTTTCTCTCCCTAGACTGTTCTTTTTTGAAAAAAAAAAAATTAAAGCTAACAACTTTCCCTTGTTCCTTGCTTCTCACCTTTCTAGCTTTTATTCATTAGACTCCATAATGCTGATCTTGTCTATCTCCACTAAGTTATTAGCATACTTGTCATTTAAAGCCTATTCCCAATTATTCAGTTTATCTGGTGAACATAAACTTTTTTCTTATTCCTGGACTGTGAAGAAAGAAGAACCAAGAAGAAAATGGCAAAAATCCCACTGGAGGAAGTAAGGTCAAGTTATGTATGTGATTTCAAAAACAAACTGAATTTTTGCATATTTGTTTGTTATTCAGAATTGGTTGGGGCTATTTTATATAAAAATATGATTTATTATGCATAGGACCCATGTAGACAGAAGATCCAACAACTGTCACTTCTGATCCCTCTAAGGAAGAAGGTGAAAATTATATATAAAGATTAAAAAAACATTTTTTTCTTGTTTATGCCATGTCCCAAGTCTTTTGAGTTTGGAAGGGATTTACATGTTCATTTGTAAAGGTCATAAGTATTCTTATGAAAAAAAAAACCCCATACAAAAATTGTATCAAATGTACCTGATATGCAGAACACTTTGATCAAAAAAAGCTGAAACATGGACACAAAGATATAGCAACGGAAAACACTGTGCATCCTGTGGCTTAAATTGTTAGAGTTTAAGTGGGGAGATATAGTAGCAACGTCTGATCATAGTGAAGAGTGAGAATGGCCCAGAAAATCCTACCCGAAAATTCCTGGAGGAGCATAACTTTCATAGAGGTGGGAAATCTCTGCTGGTACACAGGAAAACAAAACAAAACAAAACAGGGCCACAATTTTAAGAGTAATTAATAAGAAACAGTGAAGTTTTGTGTTTAAGGACAATAAACCTTCGTAAACATGAAGAGAGAAACTTTCCCAAGTGTACCCTCAATAAAAGGTCACTTTGTCCACAGTGACAAGCTAGCACGGTTCGATAGTAAAGCGAAGTTGAGGGAAATGAGAAGGATGTGCATTCAGTGGAAATACATTTGAAGATTTAATGCAGTGCCAAGTCATCTTGGTATGAATCTGCAGACATCAGTGACCTAGTGAGAGACTTGTATCAGGGGCTGTCATATGGCTGCAAGTTTATGAGCATGTAGTCATGTGTAGACGATAGAAGCCCCACAGTAAGCAGCACTTTACTGCAAGGCTGGCAACAAAATTCTGTGCATTTTGGACTGTGCCAGCCCTGGAAAACAAATGAGCACAGAGCAGGAGGGTTCGTTCTAAAGTGCTTTTGCTATTTAACCACTGTCAGCACTGAGGAAAACAGGAAAGGCAAAGACACGTTTGACATCTGTCTGCTGAACATCAGTAAACATGTCTTTTAGTTAAGTCTTCTCAGTTTCAATCCCTTGACGTTTGAGTTGTGCAAATGGGGAAACATGTCCTGTCAAAGGAAACTGGGAAACGTACTTAGCTTTTCTTGGGTTTCACGTAGGATCTTCGACATATCTGTACAAGTGTAACAGAGTTGTGTCTATCGTTGGCCCTATAAGATCCTCCGTGAATTCATCTCTACTATTGCAACTCTTTTAGTTGCGGCTGTAGGAGATACCAGTTTGTGACCCGCCGGACTTCCAGATATGGGAGCAAGAACAATCACAACCTTTTGGATTGGTCTCTCTTGCCTTTTGAGCTGTTTCTGTCTCTGCAGATTGTTCCCAAGGTTCCTTTCATCACTACGATTTAAGATCTCATAATCTTTATATCTTTCCTTTCAGAGACTCCCAGTATGTGTCTCTACAGTTTCTACTATTCCTGGTACACCTCCTGATTTCTCTACAGTGGAAGCAAACTCCTGGCAATCAGGTAGATAACTGAGAAATTAGCTTCTCACCTTTTTGATGGTATTATATTGTAGAAAGTAACAAGCATATTCTTGTTTTTGTAAAGCTGATTTTGGAATCAGAAGATGCAAAGGAAGAAGGATAGTTGGCTTTTTTGATGGACACCATCCATTTCTTTTTTAATTTCACAATTTTCAGGTCAAGCTTATTTGTATGTGCTTTGCATACGAAGAATGACAACCTGAAGACCCGTGTCATAGGAGACTACAGGCACAACAGAAAGACAGTACCTTTGTATCAGCTGTAGAGAACACATCAGATTTTAATTGAAACTTCTTGTCTTTTCCCATTATGTTTTTATTTTCTGATAGGATTCAATGCTGACGTTACACCTTCATTTCACTTTTTCTGGAGAAATTTACATATGGTTGCAATTGTAGGTAGTTCAGAGTCTTTTTTAAGTGCAATGTTGTCTGAACAGGTTAGTTTTTCTAATGTGCTTTTCATGGTATAATATGATATCAGAAGAAACACTGTTTAGTTCCTTTGGTATGAAGTTTTGACATCTAAGCTTGAAAGCTCATGAAAGGTGAGAGACATTTGTACAATAAAGGTCACATGTAAAGGCAAGGAAGTAAAAGTTTTCCATTTAGAATGTTGAGTTCTTTGATTCATAATATTGACCTAAGTGAAGGCTCTGTGGGGGCATCATTTAATCCATGCAATTTGATTCAGCCTGTGGAAGCTGGGCTGCATAACCCAGTGACAAGGACAGCTACTTCTGACAAGCAGAAACTATGAGGAAAGTGGAAAGGTAGCTAGTAGAGACCTGTGCCAGCCTGCTTGGAGTGTGGGTGTGCTTCTATAGCATTTTTCGTGCCACCTTGGGCAAATAAAACTTCAGCTCTTCCACTGCACATATTCACAAGTGAAGAAAAATGCTTTATAGCCTCAAATACTTTTGATTAAGACATCATCTCTTGAGTTTAAAATCGACTCAAATCATTCAAAGAACTTCACTACACAAACAATTGTGACTGAAGCACAGACAATTTCTTGGGGATTAATAACCAGTGAGAGAAGCTGAAGGTATGAACTGCAGTCAAGGGCCATTAAATCCAGTCAGTCATTAAACTCCTGGAAATGCCCTATGCTTCACACAGTATTTATGAAAAAAAAGAAAACCAGGTTCTGCTTTATTTTGGCATAAATTTTGGATCATTCTATTGACTTTGAATTTACTTTGATTTATCAGACAGTAGAAATCGAGTTTCTTCATTATGAGATTCAGCTACTTAATTTACCATGCCATATGTCTTAGCGTGCAATATACAGTACTGCTACATAAGTAAGTCATTGAGGTCTATTGTTATTTAGATTATTGGAGGAAATAATATGAAATAAGACCATACTTAAAATTACCCATATAAAATACTAACATGTTAAAGAGCTGCCAGTCTTTCAAAAAGATTTTTTCCATTTTTCTTGAGAGAGAAATGTAAGATAATTAAAAACTAGCTACTGCTTGATCTAAGAACCATAATGGAAATGTATAACAAAGCTTAAATATTATGTGCAATTAGTTTTTAGTTAACTGGCTTTTATGTGTGATCAGTAACCTGTAATTTCATTGTTTAATGTACTGTTGTCAGCTCTAAACTTCTATTTTCTGTTGAGATGTAGCTCTTCATCCAGTAGTGTGCTTTGTTATTTCATTGTGACAGTAGGCCAGAAATTGTTGCCTGTCAAAGCAAGAATGACAAATCCAATTGAAGATCTGGCTGTTGTTTCAGAAATGGGCTTAAATATCGGTAGACTAGGAAAGCAGTCTATAGCTATGAATGCCATATATTCCTAATCTTTCCCTCTTCCCCCATCTACATTCTATACAAAGGATGACTTGGTAGAGTTGAGAAAAATATTACCTTAGATTTGGTTAGGATTTCAATGAAGTAATTTACAATACTGTAATACAGTAGAAATGTGCTTCATGTCTTTTTAATTCACAAATATGCCTCTCCGTGTTCAGGTGACAAGGAAATTTCTGTGTCTTGAGAAGGCTTTCAGAAGTGTATCATTCCTGGATTACATGTTAACCCAGAGAAAAATGGGACAGTTCTGAGCCATTTCAATTATTTTGCCACAAGATTTGTAGAAGGCAAAAAGAGCCAAGCCAGAAAATACAGACAATCTGGTACTCAGGGAAATAGAGAGAGAATAATATGATCACTGCGATAATATGCTAATTGAAAGGATTGAGGGGAACAGGAATGGATTTTCTACACGCAATGAGAAAAAAAAAGGAAAGGGAAGGAAGGAGACACTTCAAGTTAAGGAGGGTTTCATTAGTTAAGTTCAGACAGTGAATTGAAAGGGCTAACAGTTTTTTTAAAATTTAGTGATAAACAAAGTTCACAGAAAATATAAGCAATTAAATATAATGAAGAACTTGTAATTACAGATATTGAGTAGTAGAACTAAAAAAGAAGACAAATTGAAAAAATGAGAAAATACACATCAATAAATTAATTCAGCAGCTAGAACAGTCACAGCTTAGGCTGTTAAAATGTAACTACTTCATAGCTAGAAAAGTGGATCTCTTTATTTTTAAGATACTTTATGGTAGATTATATATGATGATTTTATACTAATTCATTCAATTCACATCTGCAAAAATAAATATATTTTAGCACTGTAAATATCTTTGAGTTAACATGAATATCAGTAGATCATGCTGAATTCAGTTCTAGCTCATTTATCATCAACAATCAATAAAAGATCTGATTCTAAAATCTTTGTACTGATTAATTGCTGTAGCAGAAAGAAACAGGGATAAATTAATAAAGATTAACGGGAGTACTAGATAGAAAGAATAAAGTATCTTCCCTTTTTCCCAAAAAGAACTGAGGTAACAAATAAATTACTTTTTAGATTTTAAATGCCAACAACTGGAGGAAGAAAAGGAATAAAGGATTCAAAAATGAGGGACAGTTTGAAACACAGGTATGAACACACAGCTTGTCCATAAGACAGCTGGCCCTCCAGCCTCATCTCATGTGAGGGATTTATCCAAGGTGCTTTGCAGCGTTGCAGACTTTATGATGTTGCCCTGACCTGCCACTGTGTCCCTTAGTTGTAGCAGGAAAATCAAACGTGCTAATGCCTCAGCTCGTACAACAGTAAAACAATAGAAACTGCTGAGGAACAAGTTTTAAGGCTCACATTTGCTTTTACTGCAACATATTTACTTCTGTTATAGTTCACTGTGCACAGTACTAGCTAAAACTGACAAAGAGCGTGGCTCAGGTGAATGTATTGACTGCAAGCTGCAGCAGCTGAAGAGCCAGCATGATTTGACTCCACCAACACTGCTGTGGTAAATTTCCGACGAAGAGGGAGGGCAGACACCAAGGGTGCCAGTGTTATAAACCAAAAAAGCTACACGTGCCAGAACTTGTGAGTTTGGATTAAAGAAAATATAAACCTCTAAATTTATATCTGGATACTTAAATCATGATGAAAAAGGGAATTCAATAGTCTTTGAAAACATTAGTTGTTGCTTCTGTAGACCATTTCCTTTCCACATATTGCCAAAAAACTAGTCTCCCCTCTGATTATCTCAAAAACTTTCAGGTTCTCTGCTCTTCTCCCCACCCTCATTCAGGGGAGAGAAAAGCTCTAAGTAGTTACAGGCAACTGTTATAGGTACCTGTTCATTTTGGTGGCAGCTCTATTGCAGTACAGAGGAGCTTTGATTAGCCAATGTTACCTTCCTAAATATCTTGTGCAGACTTATCCTCTCAGTGGCCTTTATTAATGTGATTATTATGCATTCTCCTTACCTTATTTTGGGGGTAAATTTCTGCCTCTCAAAGCACACAATGCATTCATAACAGAATGTAGTACTTCCCAACAGCTAGCAAAATGAGTTCTTAATACCTTTTCTGTTACTCTGTCACATTTTCTCTTTCAAGAGAACAATGTTTTATAAACATATAATTTCATTGATATTTAAATTCATTTATGGTTGTGGCTGTAGCTGAGAAGACTATAGTAGAAAGAATCAGCTCGAGCTAGGTTTTACACAAGCTTTCAGAATAAGTTATAGTTTTACAGAGATCAAATTCTCCAAAATATTACTGATCTAAAATTTATCTGATTTAAATGTGTACTTTTCCTACCTAGACTAAATGCAAGCTTTGGAGATAAGTTAATGTTATTATGAAAAGTAATTAACAACATTTTAATAGGGGTTCCTATTAGCCTTTCTATTCATTGGTCACAAAGCCACATAGCAGAGGAAGTATTTCAACTTTATTCTGATTTTCTTGCACAAATTTACTAAATGGCAAATATTAAGCAGAATGCCATAGATTAAGCTGATTTTGCTAGCCTTCTGTTGAGCTAATACAAAGACCAGCATCAGATAAAGAAAATATCCTTCCTGTCCTTACGTAGCTCAATTCTTCATCTTACCATGTTGGCATTTTTTGCCATTGCAATACTACTTGGAATCAAATGTGAAAGTTTCCTCTGTGTACAATAAAAAGCTTCCTTTAAGTCTTGTGATGCCCATTTCAGAATTAAAGTAGCAATATTAAGCAGTCAAAAAGCAATACCAATAGAAATAAGAACAGCTGTAGAATACAAAATAGAGGAAATATCAATTGCTACACACAGAGACCAGCTCAGAATCAGTTACCGTATAGCCTGCAGTGTGAAGTAACTGCTCTGGGGGACCAATTGTGCAGAGCAAGAAATCATGTCTGTAGGAGCTGTGCTCGCGTGTGGCAGGAGAATGATAATTTTTTTTCAGAAGGATGGACTTCTCTAAATGATACCAAGTACACTGAATAAAGCACATTTGTCACGTGTCTGTTTTCTTGATTTAGGAAGTGGAAAACACTGAATACTATCTGGATGCTGACCCAGATAGTGAACTTATGAGCATATGGAGACCTGCTTAGCATCATCTACCACACAACACCCACCAATATTTCATTTCTTCTGACCTACCTCAATGTGAGGCATCCCTTTGGACTCCAAAAAGTGGAAAGTCGTGAGCTTTTGTAATATACAATGTGACATGAAGGGTAATTGTGGCATCCACTAGGAAAGCAGCCAGATGAGCTCTTTCTAGTTACTTTTGTCATGTCTACCATTTCTCAGTGTAGTAAGAAAGAGAATATTTTGTCTGTTGTTGCCTCACCTATAGCAACAGAAAAGGACTGATGGGATAAACACAGATGGTAGCAAGAGCTCAGGAAAAGATAGGTATGAGGAGCCCAACTAATGAGAGCAAAAAGTTTTGGAGAAAAAGAAAGACAGCAAGAAATCATATGCTGGGGAGAGAATGATAACAATTTATAGCACTTTTCCCTTCCTCAGTGTCATTTCAGTTGGCCTCAGGTGTCCTTTTGCCTAGCAACCATGCTCCTTGCAGTCTCCTTGGTTTATACTCCACCTGATTTCCACAAATCCCATTTTTAGGGCTGCAGGGTATGTGGTCCATCCACCCTGCAGTTGTTCTCAATGTTGTTCTCACTGTCTGGAACCTGTCACTAACATTTCTCTGTTTTTCATATGCAGTGAATGCTTACCCAAATCGTGAACACATATGAAAACACAGGATAATTATGAATTCTGGCTTTACCTTTCATAAACCAGCAAAACTAGTCTGTTGTCACAGGGAACTTCTGGGAGCTTAGCATTTGTCTATAATAGCAAACTACTAAGAGGGCTTAGACAAGTCTGGGAGAGTAATAAATGTCATGAGCTATAACTGTCCCAGAAAGCAAGCTAATAATAAAACAGTGCTGCAGTTGTAGACAGCTCATTGTCAGGCCCTTTTGAGCTTTCTGGAACAGCACTAGTATGTACATGTGTTCCTTGCTATATTGTGCTTGCCTTGTGCAGTGTGCTTTCCTGGCTATCAGTGCTCACCGGAAGACTCTTCATACTGGAATGATTCTGTGGGGAACTGGACACTTCTGGAGCATCTTAGGATTCATTTTTATGAGTTGCCACTTTCCTTTTCTCACTCCAACAATTACAGGTAACTGTTCACCAAATTCAAAATACCCAGCATGGTTTTGTATAGATAGAAACCTCTACAACAAGTTAATAAGGACACAAATGATAAGAATTAAAAATAAATTAATCATGTTTGTCAGTGTTTTAGTTAGCTTTAAAAGTTTGTTTTGGCATATAAGAGTTGGTTAGAAAATTAATAGGTACTCCACAGTCTTCCTAACAAAAGACTAGTTCTTCTGCAGCCATTAGTCATCAGATTTTTTTCACAAAACTGAGTCTAGACTTGGAGGGGGTCTTATTTCACATTATATTCCATAATCCTCTTAAGGTTGAGGCAATGGTTAGAAAGGAAGGAAGAACAGTTTTTCAGACTCCAAATGCTTTCCCTTTCTCTCCATCTCTCCTTCCATCGGAAAATGTTTAGCTTGCATTCCAGAAAAAAAAAAAATCTGTAAATTGATATGTATATTTATATATAAGGGTATAATTTGACAGCCATTCTTTATAAAGAGTATACAAAAATGGAGTTCATGAGTACACCTTATTACTGATTTTTTGATTGAGACCACAAGGAAAAAATGAGTCATGCTTGGGTAATGATGTGCTTGAGGTGTACTGGTGGTTCTGACTTTAAGGAATATTCTTTAATGTATTTACTTTACTTTAATAAATACCTGCAGAATGAAAGTATATCTCAGGTGCTTCAACAAGAACCTTATGGGGGGTGAGGACACGACACAGGATGGGGGGATGGGATGGTGGAGGCGGAGATGGAGGCAAGAACCACAGGTTTTGTTATTTTTTCCCCACACCTTTTTTTTTCTCTGCAGTGACTTCCTAATCTTTAACTGCCAGGCCACTTTTATTTCACTGTAGAAATCCTTCTCATTATCTTTTTCTCAGTAAAAAGGGAAAGTCATTTGTATTAAAGTGGCCATTTAACATCTGTCTCCGTGAAAGGTACTTCCCATCTGCTAGATGACTATTTTACTTCCATCTAAATTTTCACTGATATGGCACTCTCTTAAATGCCTGAGGAATTTGAAAGCCCATACCTTGACATAGCACGCTGTGACTGCTCGCAAGCAATTTGACTCTAGGAGTGATTTTCAAAAATATTCTTTTCAGACAGAATGTGAAGTATGCCTTTCTTCTGGAATCTAAAAGTGTAGATAGGCCTTTTAAAGATGGCATGTCACAATCTCATCAGATATTGTATGTATTAAATGATGTATTAAATGAGCTAATTTGTTATCAGAGGAATAACCCTGTAATTCTGAAAGAAATTAAGCTTCCAGTGTTTCAACCAAATGAGTCAAAACTCTGATTTGATTTTTTTAAGAACATGTGTTAGAGTATTTGTGGTCTCAAGGAATGAATTAAGCTGCTCTATTTGTGTATGCAAGTAATAAGAATTTACTAATTTAATATGGTAAGCAAAGCAAATATTACTTCCCTTCCTCCTTTTTTCTTATGGCAGGAGATTGTGTATATTAGCTGTGAATTTAGTTTAAGTGATATGCTACCACCTGAGAGAGGTAATCCTGGAATAACACAGGGACCTTACTTGAAACTTTCACCTTTCTACCAAAAAGCCTTACAGTACTACTTTTTCATCACACACAAGGAGAGATTTCAAATCAGCTTATGTTGGGAGCTTCAAAGTCTTCTAATATGCGCAGTTTAAGGTAGTGGAGTTTCTTTCATGTGGTTTCTCAGGTGGCTTTGCATTTTTATAATTCAGAATGTCAGAGCAACTAGGCTATGCTCACACTGCATGCTCCAGCTGTCAAACTAATGTCAAGTCCTAATTATGAGATTTTTGAGTTGATCCCATGTGACCGGATTTTCAAAACAGAACAGAGGTAATGGGGTACTGAAGTTCAGCAAGTCATTTTCTGATCGTCAGAAAAGAGCAACACAAATAGTCATTGTTGGAATATAATCTAAATATAAAGTCTCTCCTTGTCATCAAGCATTCAGTGTGTGTGCTGTGTACTCCAGAGCATAACACTTAATTCAAAAATTCAAAGAATGTTATTTGCATAATTTATTCTGTTTTGCATAACTTCCTGTATGATTTATGCTTACATTTTAGAAAAAGATTTCTTGTATATATATGAAAATATTATAGTGTTAAAGCAGTTTAGAATCATTTTACTTGTGTATTAGTAAATGCTTCCTGTAGCAATCTAATACAGTTGCTGTATCTATAGACAAATATAAGGTTTTCTGCATTACATATTCATAAGAATGCAGAACATGCCCAGGCTTCATACCTTAGTTCAGCCTACCAAGAGGAGCAGGATAAACCTCTTCATACATACCTTAAGTGAACTGAAATCAATCTTTGGAGGTGCGTGCCTCTCTTTTCTAACTTAAAGACAGCGTTTTAGACATTTCAAGTCCTTAAAATTAAGTAGGAAGAATTTTGGCCTGTACCATGACCTTTACAGTCATGATTTTATTGATGGAAATGAGGGAGGATGATGAATTTTGGATGTCACATTCCACAGCGGCTGCCCAGACCTGTGGGTGCTTTTTTGTCGTGTGAGCTGGTGTGAGTCTTGCCTCCTGGAACTGCACCTACTCAGGAGGGCTCTTCCTGAAAATGGGCAAATGAACTGGGTGCTGTACGTTGGCAATCTCCTAAATTGGCTCAGAAAGGTGTGGGATATCATCTTAATGTAGTTAAGGAAGGAAAACTACTGCTTGGAAATGTGCACTCATGTGAATCAAAGTTTTAGTTACTCATGAACAAATAGTGCTGCTTTAAGCTTTTATTCATGTGTCTCAAGGCAGAGTGCAGAGAAGGCTGCTGTCGTTCTCATTTTGCAAAGCCAGAGGTGGAGACAGCAGTGAGCTCTGCAAATTACATGGCCAGATGCACAAAATTGGCAGAGCCAGGAGGACTCTGACCGGGTCACTCTTGCATGTTATGCTTGGGATGCTCCTTCCTTGGCCATGGTGCCTCTGCACAGAAAAAGAGGATTATACACTATGGTAACTGTGATCACCTATGCCAAAGACAGTTGCATAGCCTGTGGGATCACAGAGCAGTATAAAGGTCTGTGTCCTGGGCTGCACACTCAGAGGACCCCAGCAAGAAGTTACATTTTCCGACAGCAGGGATGAGCCACAGCATTGCCTCTGCCATGTGGCCAACGGTCCCCTCTCTCCTTGTGTGACCTGTTATGTAAGGTCTCACAAGCTGGTCCAGAAAAAAAATGAGGCACCTGTGCATACTGTCAGCACAAATACAGATGGCAGCTGAGAATGTACAAGAAATCTGTTTGCTGAGTGTTTAGATTAACAGTCCCCAAATACCTTTGTTTCTAATATATATTTTTGAAAGTCTCAAACTTTGAAAAGCTATGAAATACCGTATCTTCAACGCAGACAAACTTTAGTAACAATGGAATACCAAGCGAAGAGGGAAGGATTTTGTTTGTTTAACCAGCAAAATAGTTATCTCCCCAGTCAACCCATCCCCAACAATATTAAGGCTAAGGAATTTTTTTCTTTGCTGTGTTACCTTATTTACTTGTCTGGACTTTGCCTGTCAGATTGTAATGTTAGGAACTATGAACTACTTGACAACTCCACATGATCAACTTAAGCTTCAATACAGGGCTATTCAGTTCTTTCTTCCATACTTGTGAATACAAGGCAGGACTGCAGGGGAAAGGACCAGTGTCCTTTGAATTATCTTGGCAGCAGGAGGCTGATACCTGTGACAGCTTCAAAAGCCCCCTACTAATAACCTCAAGACCCTAACTGCCACTCAGCAATATTTTGTGGCCTTTTCCCCCTCACATTCATTTCATCTTTATTTTCATGATAAAGAATGAATGTCCTTCAATCCATGAGTTACACCGCAGAGGACAGCCAGGCTTATACAAAAGAAATAATCAGACTACGCCCCCAAACCCCAATCTTCAAACCCCAAATTGTTTTAAGGTAGGAGGATATTTTATTTTTTTAATAGAGTACATATGCATTCAGAATAGTAGGGAAATAGGGTTTATAACTCTATCTACTTGATGCATTGCAATAATTCTCTAATAAAGAATATATTCTAAAATATTCTGGTTTGTTGTTTTTTCTTTAAACTGTTGGCAAAACATCTATGTATTTCTGCTTATCAATATGTAGAAAGTGAGGTCCTGTATCTTTAACAGGAGATTCTACTCATACAGAATTGTGCTGAGTGGTTGTCCTACTCCTTAATGTAGAGAGGGCAGACACACAGTGAGGCTGAAAACAATAAAATTACTAAGCAGAAATGATGGTAAAACATTGTATAGCTGGCAACAAACTTTCATTTCATGGGAAGTTCATACATTTTTTGTTCTCATGACAGTCATCTGAGTTAGGAGCTGAACCAGAAGTGTACAGAGCGTAAAATTCAAGAATAGCAACCCAAACCAAAAAAAGCAAAGCAAGAAAGAAACAAGCACAAAACAATCCAACAAGCTTATTCCATCTTGATATGAAGGGCTAAATATAAATAAGTTGGAACTATCAAAGATTTAGCCTTAGTGGATACACTATGTACTAAACGATCTTTTAGATACACTTTGTTGATATTAATGTCTGAGGCATAATCATTATGCTTTGCTAAATCATTCTAAAGGTTTCAGTTCAGGTCAAGACTCTCTGGGAATGGCTCTCAGATTCTGCAGCATTTCATTGCAACAAATGAACATTTCTGTAGCAAAACTGGTGGAATTTTTTTAAAGTCATTTATATTTCAGAATGAATAGTTGTGTAGACTACTTTTTAGTGAAGTGAAATACAGCTATGGTATCAGGTTTTCTGAAGCCTTGGGGAAATTACATAGATATGGATTTATCCTTTGCACTTTTTATTTTTGCTTTTTGTTTCATCACCCATTCATATTAGAAAATGTTGGGGGGGTTTGTTTGTTTTGGTTTGGTTTTTTTTTGTCTTTGTCCTCTTTCTTTCTTAAGCTTGGATTCTCATGTAATGCTACTTCTTGTAAAGGATGGATTTGCAACAGGTTTTTCTGCTTATACATGTAGGGTACCTTATTTTTCCTTACATATGATTAGGGAAATATAAACTGATGGAAAAGTTGTGGGTTTTCTTTCCAGTTGTTTACTCATTATTCTTTGCCAGCCATAATGTCCATGTTGCCTTAGCAGAACAACAGTAACATGTATGGCAAGCCTTCAAACCAAAGTTCCCACTGTCTTTGTAACAAGGGATTTCTTAACCTATTTTTTGGGAAAGGTATAAGTCTGGCGTGTCTTACCACATAGTATCGCTTCTGGTGGCAGCTGGTTGGGTCACGATACATTGTTTCCATCTTTTGTGTTGGAGGCCAGATACCTAAATGAATTTAACCACAGAATAAAAATATGCTCAGTTCTGATGCTTACCTATTATTTACTGTCCATATAGCACCATGCCCTAGTTTTGGTTGTGAACACTGGTGAAGAAGAAACATTCTAAACTAAGTGTTAGCTGTAATAGCAGCTTTTTATTAGACCTTTTAAGATATCTGAAATGTGAGTCACATCTTACCTCAGTTTTGTTCAGCCTTCATTCTGTTCTCAGCCCTGGTGGGTTATCTTCATGGCCTTCCATGGAACAGAGCTAAAAAGCAATAGTTTGAAAGGAAAAATGTATATTTGTACAGTCTCTTTCCACTGCGTTGCTTATCAATTGATCCATCTCGGTGCCAAGGTAATGCCGATTCTAATTAAATTATTTGTTCTCAGTCACTGGTGGTGGATACTAACCTTGCCAAGCAAAAAAATTTTGCCATTATGTTCTCATCTGTATGCAGTATTCCTGATAGCAAGCAAGAATAAGGTATGTAGTGGGATAACTGTTAAACAGACAAACAGGTAAAGCACAGTTTGTGTCCTACAATGGTCATTATTTAGATTCTAGGAAGACATAATAAATATTAAAGATGAAAAATTGGAGATTTGTCCTGCAGCTGTCTGTAGTACTTGTAAAATTAATATAGCTTTGTAGAGGAAAAAGGGATCAAATTAATGGATTAATGGTTTCAATATAGCTTGGTGAACGTAAATGGTCATGACACCTTTAAAAACAATATTTTAGGAATTCATTTGAGGAAGCTTTTCACTTGTGAGAAGAGGCAAGAGGCAATGGAAATATGAGAAGTTTGAGACATGAGTGATGCTTGCTTGGCCTGCCACCCCCCTCCGCCTCCTCCAACACAGAAGGAAGAGTATAGCACCAAGAACTGGCTTTTAAGAGAGCCTTAAAGTGCAGCAATCCTAGTTCAATAAAACTTTTTCAAGGCAAAGAAATAGGAAAGAGGAAACTAGTAATTGTATCTACATTTTAAAATATTTGGAGTCTAAAAAGATAGCAAGCTCTATGGAGAATAACAAGTATTAGCAACTATCAAAACTGCATATTAGACAGAAATAGGGTCCCAAGGTGTAATGAGAGTGAAAAGGCTGAAGTCTTGAAAATGCTGCATTGCTTATTTTCAGGGTCAGGCCTAAGGTAAGTATCTGGCAGTACTAAAGAAGGATATATACACACACACACATATATATAACAGCTGTTGCAGGAGGAAGCTGGCTTCTGGATTAGGTTACAGAAGGTGCCACATACCATCAAGCTGTGCATGGTGAAGCTGGTTCTTGTTGATACAGTGCCAGACTGTGATGTCCTTATTTTCATGATGACTAAAAATGAAATACTGTTATACTGTACAAATCAGCAAAATTCTGTTACTGAGGCTGAGCAATGGTAAATAAACTTGTTCAAAACTTTATTTGAAATTTCCTTCCAGTGGCTATTTTAAGTAGAATAATTTCTGTTAATAGGTGCCAACATGCTCTAATAGAAAACAGTTATGCTTTATAAAGACAGATTAGTGATGAAAATTATTAATTTGCCTTTAATGACTATTTCAGACAGGAACTGGTTGTGTTGTAGATGTACTCCAGTTTCTGTCTTATTTTAAAATTTATCTTGCTGTGCTCTTCAATGAAGACTAAGCTGTTCTTGTTTTTTGCTGTTCTTTTATTTTTTTAGATAGCAGGTGACTGCCTCTCTTCAGTGTTTTCCTTTCGTGTTCGGATTTCATACAATGGAGATTTCTTTTTAACGTTAGAAATTACATTATAATTTTAAATAGTTTTTAGTCACAGTTTTCTGTACTAGCAGATGTAATTGCTAGAGGAGAAAAACAATTACTGAAGTATGTTTTATTTTTTATAATCTCTCATTCATAATACATTTTGGAGTCCTGTGCAAAATTTTTTAAAAACAAAGGAAACACAATCCGTAAAATCATATTGTTGGTCTTTTTTTCTTTTTGAACACCTCTGCAAAACATACATGACAATATGGAAAATTTCTTTTATTTCTTTTATTTCATTTATTTTGTCTGAGTCAGTCAGTAGTTGCACAGTTGAGAGTAAAGCTAGTGCCTTCTCAGTTCTCAGCACTGTGTGGTTGCTTAGAGGTCAGAGGCACCCACGTACCAACAGGTATGTCAACTCTGACCTGCCCAATACAAATACTATCTTTCACAGTCATTTGAACCAGGGGTATCAATTCCCCTTTTGTTCATATTCTGCTGTTAAAGTTTGATCCTTTATGCCAACGTAAGAGACAAGAAACACGCTAAAATCTAGTTCAGCAATACTATTCACAAAGTGGCATTATTCCTGAAAACTAAAATTTCTTTTTCTTATTCAGTGTGAATTTTCCCTGAGCCTTTATTCAAAGTGGTTTACTTAAGTATGAAACATTTCCTCTTCACTTCTGTTTGGCCCCGAGTCCTGTGCAGAGGGGGTTTTACTCCCTGCAGCGCCCGCCTGTGGCTGAGGGGCTCAGCCGTGCCCTGCGGTGGGGCCGTTGGAGCCAGCTGGAACCGGCTGTGTCCGGCACGGGGCAGCCCCGGCCGCTCCTCACAGGGGCCGCCCCTGCAGACCCCCCTGTTGCTGCCAGCACCTTGTCAGGTAAAGCCAGCACAAAGGCATGAGATGAGTCGTTCAGTGTGGCCTCTGGTTCCAGTACTGGCAAAGTCCTTCCAGATCCTCCCAGTCCTACTACCTCCAGGCAGGTAAATCTCAAATGATTTATTAGGTAAGCTCAGGGTGCGGAAGATAATAGAAAATGGGTTGAAATATTTTGCCCCGTTACAGAGGATGTCAATAACTGATGTAGTGTCTGGAACAACCCTCTGCTCAATGAACGGCACCTGTACACACCCATGTAGTTGCTCCGAATTCTCCAGCGTAACGTGTCTTGCTGTTTAGTGCTTAGTATTAATTTTGTACACCACTACTTTTCACAGCTGTTTCACTGGAACATCATGCGAGTTTCCATCTTTGAAGCTTACTGGTGAGATAACTGAAATCCAGGTATTTTAACTCATTCATCCGCTTGTATGTTGGGGGGTGGGGTTAACTTCTCTTTGAAAATGTCTGCTAATGAGCACGTTTTTCCTGTCAGGGCTGACCTTCCTTACTAGTACCTTCCCATTAGTATTTCATACTTTCTTCCCAGGAGTCACCAGCTTTTTCTCGTTTACTTCCTGAAGAGAGTAAAAATGGCTTTTAATCATCTCTGAAATGGTTTCCAAAGCCAGCTCTCTCCGTGGACCTGCAGGGAAAGACATCAGGCGAAGCTGTCATATCCCTGGAGTTTCTTCTTGTGGAAATGCTCATTAACGGCGGCAGCACAGGGAAAAGCTGGCATTGTCATTATTTTTCTCTATCATATCAAAGACAAACAAGATTATCAAATAAGTAAACATAATGCAAAACAAAAGAAAACTGAATGACATAGTAGTTGTGTCTCCCAAACATGCCTCCCCCCCTTGTTTTTTTATTCGTACTGCAATGTTACAAACCAGGGCACCAATACGCTCTGTAACACAGAAAGGTCCCTGCTCCTGACCATGTTCCCAAACCTGCAAAGTTCCCAAAGTCTGCAGGAAGTCAGTCCTGCAGAAGTCAGAAACCAAACAAATGGAAATTATGATTCTTCAGGTGCCTTTATTTTTTTTTACCTAATTTTTGAAGAGCATGTCAATGCATCATTACATTTAAACAAAACTCTAGGTCTGTCTGACTCTTACTAACACTTAAGCACATACCTAAATGGTATTCTGAAATCAAGACAGTATGGAGCCAGTGGACTGAATGTAAAACTGATGAAAGCAAGTGCAGTTCTTATTAAATTTCTCAGGAGCAAACTAATGCCTCACTAAAGCGGCACTAAAAATGACATGTGGAGTCAAAGAAGGTCTAAAATGCAAACCAGAGTAATTTTCACTACTTAGAAGGTACGCAAAATGAATACATTGTTTTGGCTTGATGTTTACAATCATACCACAAAAAGAAACCTTTTGCTCATGATGCTATGCTAATTTATATTATGAGGGGCTAGAAAGAAGTCATTAACCAACTATAGTTCTAACCAAAATGGATCAAAATCAATTATCTTTTATTTTTCAACATATGTTCCTGAAATTTTGAAGACAAACAAACCCACCAGTGAAAGTCATTAAGTAAGCACTTTCGCTATAAGTGCTAAGGTAGCTTTGAGAAACAGTAGCCTCTGCTGCATATACAAAGAGAATATTTTCTTGATTCCAATTTATTCAGTTAATTAAAATAGATTACTAGGTCATTCACAGTTGAAAAGAAGTAGGAAAGCCTTTTTTTTTTCTTCTTATTTTCAATCTCTATGTAGAAGTGAGGTAAAATCTACCAATCTGAAAATCTTATAGCTACTTCTGACTAGAAACAATCAATTTAATCCACTTACTAAAAAGACTACTTTTCTTCATGTGAGTTTAAATTAAATCCAAAATATTTTATGTTAAATTTAAGTTTACTATTTATTGGGAACATATGAGGTCTTTTTTTCTTTTGTATATGCTAATATCATCAGTGAGCCCTTAGACTATCAGACAGCGTAGAAGTTAAGTTCCTGCCTGATAAGTTGTACTTTACAGTATTTTTCAACTGTTTCCTATAGTTTCATCTACAAATTAAAATTACTTAAGTCAGCACTTTCACTGCCCTCCTCTGAGGTTCTTGCTGCTCATTTCCACTTCTGTGCTATATAGGACTTTGTGCTATCTAGGCAACGAACAAAGCTGTGGGATGATTTGGATTAAAATAGACTTTTAAATATATATACATTTATGAATCTACACACACACACAGTTATTATACGTTTTTATGTATATATTTCTGGATTTATCTAGATCAATGTAAATTCACTGTTTGACCATAAAACTATAGTTAAAGACTCCAGATAAATGGCTGAAACTATGTGAAGGTAGGAGGGAGACCGGGTTACTTCTTTTTGTGCCAACACCACCTTTCCTGACAAAAGAAGTGTGTTAAATTGTAACCTTAAGCTGTCTTTTCACTGCAGAGAGATGTGTGCTGTTGTATCAAGGTAAAAAATAAATATTAGAGATCACAAATCTACTGTATAGAAAGGTACATGTAGTTTTTGCTTCTGTATAACTAGTCAATGCCAATAAAATGCACTCTGTTTTGGAGCTTACCTAGAGTTGCTAATATAAGCAGAAACTAGTGCCTCCTTTCCACTAAAATGCTTACTTAGAAGAACATACACTCAATAATTGATTTATCTTAATGAGATAATTCAGCTGATTTTACTTAAGGTAAAAGTATCTGTTTTTTCTGTTGTTTCCTGAGAGTGTAGAAAGCTGACCTGGAGTTTTCTAGCTTTAGTTTAAAAAAAAAAAGAAAAGGAAAAAAAAATTTCCCACTTCACTATTTTCCAGACAATATTACAAAATCGTCAAAGTAACCTCCTTCTGTTTAAATAAACTTCTTCATTTTAGATGTTAAGCTTAATGTCTGGTAAAAAAAAAAAAAAAAAAGAGAGAGAGAAAACTTGAACTAGAAGTGCAATATGAAATCTCTGACCTGAGCTGAATTTTGTGAAGCAAAGTAAGAGAGCTTTCAGTTGACTAAAATTTTCACGGTATTACTTTCTGTTATCAAATGGAATAAGAATGTTTTTGAATAGTTCATTCTTGTAGTATGGGAAGAAGTTATTTATGATTCTTTGCATATTTGTAGGAAAGAATGTACATGTGCATCATATTACTTAAGAAACATTTATCAGACACTCAGATAAAATATTTAGATATTGTCCCTTACAGAAGTTGTTCGAAAGCAGAACACTTAACTTTTATTGCCTCCATAGAAAACAGAATTAGCAATAACATTTTGCACTGCATATTTCAAAGCAACAGATATCTATGAGGTGGATAATGAAGTGTGCCCCCCTGTTTCACATACTAGCAGATATGTAAACAGGGAGCTCAGCTGCCTATGGCATTTTTTAGAGCATGGTTCTGCAAGTATGTTTTTTTAGCAGCAAAGCAGACTTATGTAGTTACCACCTACTCTGCTTGTTCCCATATCCACCACCACATGGCTCTTTCAGAGCAGACACCACCATGAAGTTTTCTTTTGAATGAACTGTCAACTGTCTGAATTTAAAAGAACACTCCAAGAAACTTACAAATTATTCCAATATATGCTTTCTAATTTCACTAAATCTTTTCTTAAGTTCCTTTAGCATTTTAAAAATACAGTTGGAAAACAAAATCCTGTATGTACACAGATACACTGACCTCCATCTTTCTTAACAGATTCCTATCGAGTTGAGTCCTGAGCTGCTCAAAGTGATTCAGAAAAGATGCACCAAGGGCCTATCAAATGGTTGTTCAGCTCTAAGAGTATAATTGTAGGTAACTCTGTGTTACACAGTTGCATCACTAGGGTTATATGCACCTGCACCATTCTCTGATCTCTTTGGCTAGAGCTGGCAGTTTATTTGATGGTCACTTCACAGCCTTGATTCACTGTTTCTGTGGACATGGGATTGTGGCCATTTGTGATTTATTTTATTCACTGTGGTAAAGCTAAAAAATGGATGACTTGAAGTGTTATTAAATTATTATGTTGCTCTTCCAGCTTTTATAAATAAGGGATTTAATATTTCAGACAGCTGTAACCCTTATGTTCACTATAATATTTGAAACAAACCAATGAGATTAGGTTGTGGAGATCAAGAAGAAAAAAATTATGCAGGGAATTACATCACAGACAGTAGCTGAGCAGCTAAAACTTCTGTATAATGCACATTACACTAACAGTTCAAAGCACTTAGATTAATTTCTTCTTACATTGAATTCCAATTATAAATGGTACTTCAGAGTATTTTTAGAAAGTTTTTAAAAAATCACTGGGTTTGCACACCTCCAAATTTATGGACATAAAATTACTGAAGCTATTCATTAAAAAATCATACTAAGGAAAAAAAAGAACTTCCTATGAGCTCTAATTCCTCAAAGCACTGAGGTATGCAGTTAACTTCAATTGAAATGGATGGAAATTTAGTACTTATGTGAGAACTGAAGGGTCTGAAGACAAAGACATGAATTGAGTGCCCATATAGACACTGACACACTGTTGATGGAATAAGTCTAAGTGCTTTGCTCAGCTGGCATCTAATGGAGTGGAGCCCCTTGTGAGGAGGGCAGGATGATTAATTCTAAATCTGTATCAGTGTTTTCGAAGTTAGGGACATCAGGCAGAAATTTTATTTTGCATAAGTCATTTCACCGGAAATGAAACAACCTTCCCCACCTCAGAATCAAAGAATTTTCTTCTGCTCACCCATTCATTTTACTAGATCTTACTATGGAGTTTTTTGAGACATATAGTAAGAACATACGGAAATGGGTAGGATTTGAGGGGGCACGTTCTGTTCCTGTTTGTGCTGTTGTATGAGAAATCTGCAGAGAAAGTAACACGGACTCAGTAAGTATGAACCATTCTCATTTCCATGATGCTGGAAAAGAAGAAAAGGAGCAAGAATATCTACAGCAACTGAGGTTTAATAGAAAGACTTCCATGTTCCTAGCGTTAGCTCTGCTCTGTACCCTATGCCAGCAATTTCACCGGTTTGGGAAGATGAACTTTCTTTTCCCATCTTGCCATAATTGGAAGTTGTAAAATAAGCCAAGACATTCCGTCCTCAAAGAACACTTTCATTAAATTATTTGAGGACAACTTAATAATTTATTTTCATTCTTCTCTTCCCCACCCCCCTGGTATTTAATCTGGGGGAAGGGAGAAAAAAAATCATAGTCTTTGCTCCACGTGGTGCAAAGAAACAGGTAGTTACTTGTATCACTTTAGTAGTGGTTTTGTTACTGGGTGGACTGCTACAAGCAGCAAGGACAAAAGAATTGATTGCAATAATAATTTTTGAGACGTACCTGTAGAGTTAGTGATGTCCTCTGTTCCATTTTTTTTTTTTCAGTCAAGGAACAACCACTAGTGTTTCATGGCAGTACAGGCTTTTTAGAACTTATTTGTAGTATTTTTTTTTAGATGACATTAAGTTAGAATATTATATTTAGTTGTTATTGTACTTAGCCCTAACTACACACAATAGCAAATATAACCTGCTACTTACGCTCTGAAAAAGTGTTGGGTGGGAAATTTTCAGACAACTTGCTTCCTGTTCAGCGATGCTAATTCACTGAAACTAATTGTTGGTATAAATGGTTAAGTTTTGACAAATCTGTCAAATTGATGTTTTCTCAAAAGTCTTGAAACTTTTCATTATTAAATTAAGTTTTTAAATGGAACAAAATCCATTCTTTCAACTCAAAACTCTCAGGCTTAGGTGATTGAGCCTATTGTGGTAAAGAGTAGTCAGATCAAATGTAAGAAGTAACTGTAGTCAGAATAAAAAATTCTGGCTTTTCAAGAGAGAGGGAGTATTTGCAACAAAACTATTTTTAAGATGTTGCATTTTATTCTCAGCTTGTAAAATAATTACTTATAAATATCATATTTTTAGTGTGCATGTAATCTGTTGGCCAAATAATTTTTCCATTACTGGTCCTTGCCATGTATTAATTACGTCTTTTCTCCATACCAGTGCACGATAAAGGCAGTTCAATATCCTGTCTCTGATACAGGTCTAACAGTCAGAGGCAGCACTGATTTTCCATCATCTTTTTCCGTGTCTATCCGTATTCAGAGTGCCAGTGCCCTTAATACACATGTGCAGAAAGAATAAATCCCTCTCAATTGTCCATGTTGGATGTGACATAGTTTGAGATGCTCTTGTTGTCATACTGCAGGAACTGCTAATGATATTTTGTAGGCTGTTAGTCTTTGATATATAAGCAACAAAAAATTTTCATCTATCCTTCATATATTAACTTGGAAAAAAAGGTATAGGAAATTAAAGTTCAAGTGTCTAGCTCAACAGAAATGTAAGAGTTCTGAATGAGTTTTGTTACATTTGTGCTACACCAATTTTCTATTGGAGTTTCTTTTAAATGACAGCTTTGAAATTGAATTGTACTTTATTGTGATGTATGTAAGTGTGAAGGTCCAAGAGAAATTTAAATTTGTAAGTTAAACCCTGAATTAGTAGTTGAGGAGAAAACTAGAGATCTCACAAATGAAGCTTGAATAACCCAGTGTCAGCATTGTGGGGAAAAAAAAGAAAAAAAAGTGAATTTTAAATTTGTTCCCCTTCCTCTAGGGAAAAATGCAACAAAGACATAGGCAACCACTCACAAAGCTTAGTCAGTCTTTTTATTATTAACTTAATATATACATATAAGCATGTGTATGTATTACCTTAGTTTAGCTGACAGCTCCAGTTTTGTAGTGTTCGCTTTAACACTCACAGCGCTTTGCTAAATCTAAAAAAATATTTTTTTTCCTCTGATATACTCAGCAGATTTTATGAAAATGACATCTGGTGGAGAATTGTTCTTGAAGATAACTGCTTCAAATTGCAAGCTAAGGTAGTCATTTAAGATCACAATTGTATATCATAATATTTCTGTATAAGAGAGTCAGTCGGTAGATCTTCAGCAATCAGTAAAGCAAAGATTAAAGCCTTTTGCTGTATAAATCAAAATTAATTTCAGCTTTACAGCTCTTCAGGCTTCTTATGCACAATTCTCTCTATATTTTTAAATTTCTATACATAAAATTCTACTTTTGTATATATGTATATATAATTCTAACTTGTCATTCTTCAGGCAAGTTGAATATGTCAACAGTGTGCCCTGGCAGCCAAAAGGCCGAACCGTGTCCTGGGGAGGCTGTGGCCCTGTGGGGAGCCCATGCTGGAGCAGGCTCCTGGCAGGACTGTGGACCCATGGGGGACCCACACTAGAGCAGTCCCTTCCTGAAGAACTGCAGCCATGGAAAGGACCCACATTGGAGAAGTTCATGGACGACTGTCTCCCATTGGAGCGACCCCACACTGGAGCAGAAGAGTGTGAGGAGGAAGGAGCGGCAGAGACAATGTGTGATGAACTGACCACAACCCCCATTCCCCATCCCCCTGTGCTGCTGGGGGGGAAGAGGTAGAGAAATCAGGAGTGAAGTTGAGCCCAGAAAGAAGGGAAAGGTGAGGGGAAGGTGTCTTAAGATTTGGTTTTATTTTTCATTACACTACTCTGATTTGATTGATTGGCAATAAATTAAATTAGTTTTCCCGAGTCAAGTCTGTTTTGCCCATGGTGGTAATTGCTGAGTGATCTCCCTGTCCGTATCTCGACCCACAAGCCTTTTGTTTGTATTTTTCTCCCCCCTGTCCAGCTGAGGAGGGGGAGTGATAGAGCAGCTTGGTGGGCACCTTGCATCCAGCATCCAGCATCAACACACCACACTAGTTTTCAGACTTTTTGATTTTTCTGGTTATATTTCTAATCATATTTAACCATAGATATGATTACTTTTAGTTCAGGGCACCTGCAGCTGTTTTAGAAATAAACAAAAGCTACAACTATGCAACAGTTCTTAAAACCTTGTTACTCTTTTTAAGCATTGAAATATAGGCTGTTGTAGCTAACTTTAGGACAGTTTCATAGGATAAGACTTCTGCTTTTTACAGACAATATTCTTCACAGAATCTAATCTGTGAAGCCACAGCTGCGAGTTATATGGACAGCTTCTTAAATGAGGAACACCCAAGACACATTACTTCCCAGGAAAAATATATTAAGAACCAAATAAAATTGCTCTTTTTGGCAGAGTGTAAAAACATGCAGTTAGCTGGTATTTGGAAGAACTTCACAAATGGAACGCATTATAAATATAGCCAGATACTTCAAATTGTTAGTACAACAAAATATTTTATGTAAAGAAAAAGAAGAAATTGGTTTATCGTTATTACTTCATCTTATTTTTATTCTCACTTTTGCAATTCCTTGCTACATCTATAAATCAGCAACAGTTTTTCCAAGAGCTGATACTGAACTTACTTTCCCAATCCATTTACAATAACTGTTCACATAATGTTCATCTGTCAATGTGAATTTTTTTTTTCTTTTTTGCCTTCCTTCTTTTGTGTAGATTTTCTGTACAATGTATAAAAAAGATTACACAGAAACAACAGATTCAGGAAAGACGTTGCACTGCTATTACAGAAAGGCTTGGGAGCATTGCTCATTTATATGCAACCAAACTCTGAAAACAGTACAGAACTGGACTTTGTAGCATGGCCTCCCTCTTGATAGAACATATGGTGTCTCAACCAGAGGACACAATTTAGCCTAGTAGTAAATTATTACAATTTTCAAACAGAATATTGTTAAACAAAGCTCTTCCTGAATATGGCTCTCCCCTAATAAAAAGGGAAAATAATTTGAATTAATTACTCAGTAAATAATGTCCTTTTAAAATAAACAATAAGGGTAATAATAATCTATTTATTTTCAGTAGTGTATTTCATCTCCTCAATGACCTTCACTAATTTCCCAGGTCACTACTCATTTCATTTTTATTTCAACTAACTCCCACGTACATCTATACATTTGTCTCTAATTTTTTACTGTGAACAGAATGAAAAGTGTTGCCTAATGGTTTTATCAACAAGATTTTTTGTATTAGTAGTACAAAATTTGTTATTAAATAATATTACTTGGTCTGGTTTGTCCATCTCAAGAGCTAAGGAATACACACAAATCTAATACTGAAGTGAAGTGAATAACAAAGTTAGTTTTAAGATCTGTCTTCTAATGGTTTTAAGGAATACTACATGGTTTAATCTCCAAATATTTTTATAACAAACTGTATAGCCAAAATACCATTGACTTCTAGCCATAAAGGAAATTTATAGAGAGCAGATGAAAAGATTATTTTGTAGCTAAGACTTGGCTTATTTAGGAACAGAGTAGAACCAAAGAGCTGAGCTTGTGCTACTAATGAAATCTGGGTGCTGCTAATGAAATCTGGTCAGTGACTTCCACAGCCAGTTCTTGGACTAACGCCACATGTTCTCATCCCAGCACAGGGGATATATACTAACAGGGCTGAAACTCACCTTTATTACACTCTTTTTTAGCTTGTCGCTAGATTAATGACACTGATGTAGGTCTAGGGGCTAGTCTGGGCCAAACTAGAAAATCGGAGGGTCTTCCTAAGCTTAAGTCCTCCTTCTCTCTTTTGCAGACACTAACTTTTTTTTTTAATTTATTCTTTAATACTACATTGGCCATGGATGGCTAGACAAGCTTATTCTAATGATGGGCTAAATTAACATGTGTTTCTGTACTGGGGGAGACTGATCCTTGTCCTTCTTAATCCACCAGCTTCATTTTGTTATTCTTCTTCTATGTTATTAGAGTTTGTTTTCATATAGATCACCTAAACTATCCTGCAGACAAAGTTCAAGCACTGACAATGGAAATAAATAGATGGAACACATGGTGCCAAGAAGCTGATACTGTATTCTCTGACAAAATAACCAGCAAGCCTGAAGGCAGCCAACCCTGTTTATCAAATCCTCTTGATCCCTGGGGAGTTACAGGTGCATTGGTAGCATAAAAACAAATAAGAAAGAATTCAGGAAGGAAAAATAGAAATTATTATTTACATTTAGAAGAAGCAAAAGAATACCCAAACTACCTAGTCAGTAAGAGACGAGAAGGAAAACAGTCTGAACTTATTTTGTGGACATAAACACAAAGTTCGTTATTTCATTAAAGATGTGAAAGAGGAGCACAGACAGTGTTTGGAATGAAAATAAAGTATAATTTAGAGGAGAACATATTGTAAGAGGTTTGCAGTTTGGGTATGTTTCAAAGTCCCCAACCACTCCAGGAACCACAGATGCCTGTGCTGGACTTTCAGCCCTGTCTGCTCTGGACATTTGTACATTTCTTTTCTAGATATGGGCTGCCTACAATTGCCTCTGCATTGGATTTTGCTTTTCTGGTATTGCCATCCACAGAAGACAATTCAGAAGCTATAGCCTCTTTAAATATAGAGCTGCTAGCTGACTTAGCAGCGTGAGCTGAAAAAAGATTTATGTCTGCACTTTAACAACAGCATGGCTTCTTACCTGCTGTAATGCGTTAAGCATTTTCATTCAAGCTAGATAGATACATATGTGGTGGTGGACTCAAAAGCCTCAGTCAGGGGTGAGCTGCATTACACACCATGCACAGGAGGGTTTCAGCCCTGGAAGATTCAAGAATCTAACCCCTCAGTCCTGCAAAGGCCTCTGCAGACGCCTGGGCATAGGAGTGATGCATAGCATTGCGATGGATATGAAAAAGACAGGAAAGGATGACTGGAGCAATGATAACACCAGCTAGTTACACAGCTATATACTGTGTATGCTGCTGATTTCAGATTCATTTAAAAGGTTTAAGAAGAGAGCTGCCTCTTCCTTTGATTATTTTTATTTTTATGTTTTAGTGGGGACTCTGGCTTCACTCCTGTAAATATTGTTTATTATTTTATTTGCTTTGCTTTTTTTCAAAATCCTTGCTTCTGCTTTTTTCAATTTATATAAATATCCATACATTTCCACTCTTGTCTAATATGATAGAAATAGTAAAAATACTGTGATGGGCGACAGTACAATGATTTCTCCTGCAAAAACCATGGTCAGGTTTCTCACCTGAATTTTGGTAATTTAAAGGGACTGTAGTGGAGATAGAGCCTCCTATTATGTAAAGTAAAAAGACATTTAACTTATAAAGAGAAAATTTAGATTCTCATTCATCTTTTAGGTTGACCATATTCATCATAAGTTTCTATTTAACGATAGTGCAATGGTGATGATCCTTGAGGAGGGAATGACATGAAGAGAGGAATTGTAGGCATATTGTTATGTCTCAGACAGCATCTAATTCTTTTGAACTATTGCTGCTCCCCTTCCTTCCAAAACCATAAATTAATTTTATAGCTTGTAGGTCTACAGTGAAAAGGGTTGAAAACATAACCATGACCACAGGTAGGAATAAATAATTAGAATTAGAAACCCTTTTATGGGAAGGGACCATTGCAACTCCATAATTCAATTTGCATGGTAGGAAACTAAAATTCTTTCAAACACCGAGGGACATAAATATGTGGATTTCCTGGATTCAAAATACAAATCACTGCTGGTTACAGGGGAATGGAGTGAATGCGATCATTTTGTGTTGCTACCAACAGAAGCAACGCCTAAGAGTATTCTCTTTTTTTAACTGTTAATATAAATGCTCTCAAGCATTAACACAAGCACTCTTTTACATTCTCTCTTGATATCTGCCACCTTTATGAACTTGCTTGAAAGAATATGCTATCTGAAAGATGCCACATGTTGCATTGACAGGCAGCTATTCAGAGTATGGCAGACAGCCAGTAAATCTCTCAATAGAGTTTTCTGTCCTTCCAGGCATACCTTACAGAATCTACAATTTCTGCCTTCACAGTATACTTCAATGTCAGAGTCTGTGTTCTCTTTAACTTTTATATGTGAAAGTGACAAAAAAGATACACATTCTCTTGCTAATTGATTTTTCTCTCCTTTCAGAGCTCAAGTACACAAATCTCAGCATGTGTTAACAAGTCTCTCGCAGTCTTCCCAAGTAGTCTGAGTGCAAAGTAGGTTTCTTCTTCTCTAGGCGGGGAAAAGAAAAAAAAAAAAAAAGTTTTTTTTACAAACCAGGTCTTTGGGTCATTCATATTACTAGCAGTTTGTTCAAAATCCGTGAAAAACCTTCATAACTGAAATGAAATTTTCAGTTCTTGCCAGAGTATAAACTGATAGGAAAGAATTTGTAACCTTTGCCTATTTCATGTACATTCATTCCTTCAGCTGTTCAAATGTTTTTGGCAGTGAATCAGCTCTTCTAAGAGAAGCTGCTACAAAGACCGCATTAAATACCCTAGTAAAGCTTCTGCGTGCGTGTTAAAATTTGTAATAAAACACAACCAGTACTACCTGTCCTGCCAAAGAGTCAGTCTAGCTTAGAAATTTCCTACAGCAATGGATATACATGAACATCCAAGAAAGAATAAGAAAAGGACAAGCCCATATAATACCTACTCTATGAATGTTTATATTATTACCACATTAATTAATCTCATTAAACAGCACTTTCACAAGTTAACACTGATTATGCCCTCAGATGCCGTGACGGAACCTCTTTTCAAAGAACACTGATCTCTGCCCCTCTGGAATTTCAAATGTCTGTGAGATGGCTTAGATTGACTGGATGCACCCAGTTTTAGAGGATCTAAAGCTTTATCACATCACTTCATATTTAAATCTCAGGAATGCAAATCTATTATTATATAAATATGAATGCATCTGAAACAGAAATGACAAATTTAAATGTGGTGTGTAGGCCGTGGAAAAGTTTGAGTTGTGGCTGTTTCAGAGTCTCACATATACTCCGTAACTGCTTACTTCCTGGGCTGACCTTAAAACACAGGGTATCGTAGTCCCTGTTTTTCCTCCAGTATAATTTTATGTAAAATAGTAGCAGTATATGACAAAATATTAATCTCTGAGCATCTTTTGTTTTGCACAGTGGTTTTCAATGGATGTTCTGAACTCCAAATGGGATCTGTTTGTTTTCCCTTGTCTCAGCTATAGATAGCTTTAGTAAATATTTTTCTTATGCAAACTCGATTTCATTACAGTGAGATCCAGATTTGCTAATCCTCTTGCCTTCTCTGCTACTTCAGGGTCACAAAGCACTGTGCGCATTTTCTGGCTGGCCAGAGCCAAGGGTACGTGGGGTTACTAAAGCATCTCACTCAGGCACCCTGCACAGGGCTGGCCAGCAGACACTGGAGACACGCGCCCCTTGGTGGGATTTGTTTGGCCTTCACTGCAGGAAATGCATCAGCCTTAGGGGTGCTGGGAAGTGCTGTGGGTGAGCTCCTGCCCGGCAGCCACAGCCTGGGTCCCACCACGGAGCACGGCCAGGCTGGGCTGGGCTGGGGGGACAGTGGGGCACAGGCCCCAGGCAGCGGGGGATGCCAGGGCCCTGCCCTGCCCCAGGGCCCTGACAGCTGCAATCCCTTTTTCTTTCAGGAAAATGGGTTTAGTTAAAGGCCAGAGTTGATAACCCATTTATCTTCAGGGTTGGCTATGGAGTTTTAACAGCTCCTGACTGAAATGTGACCACTCCCACGCATTTTTATACATAAACTTTGAACGTGAGGAATCATGTGAGGAATCATGTGAGGAAATCCTTATAAAACTGAAGACATTAATTGTCTTAATAACTGTAACAATTGCAGTGTAGACCAAATTAAGTCAAATTTTAATGCTTCTTCCATGTCTTGTAAGAAGATACAGAAAATCTTGTGCATTGGATCAATTTCACGTTGAAGAAGCACAAAAGATTTTCAGGGAAGATGAAAATCAAACAGAATGACAACTCCTACTATTTGTAGCAGGCCTTCAAGAAAAAAAAATGAAAAAAACAAAAAAAACCCCAACAAAACAAACCAACAGCAAAAAAATTCCCAATCAGATGACTACGAGTCCATATTTGCCTTTGGCAGATTTTTTTGGCAGAGGGTAGGATAGTCTAACCAACAACCTGTCATCATCTAAGCTACATTCAGGTGCTACCACTTGAAATGGTACAGATTCTTCAGCAGGCCCATTCCCTTCCTGATTTAATCATTGGTGTGTTGCAGTATGGCAGCAGGTATCAACATTTTTTACCTGTAACTGTGACCTGGGAAATCTGGACAGGCTGCATTCGGTTATTAATTGCCAAGTATATTGTCTTGAAACAGCTAAAGAGTCCTCATGAGTTTTTTCCAGAGATGAAATCGTCTACAGCAATTTTTTCTTCTGAGACTTCAGAAGTAAAATGTTAAACCAAATATTCGCAACAAAATAAATATCTCTCTGTCTGGCACGAAAAGTGGAAATTGTCCCAAGGTGATCTGCAACAACCCTCAGTAACAGTAAATAGAGTTACAGCTTCCTTTTGTCAGTTTTATCTTCCACTGTGATTTAATTCTGTTTTGTCATTTTCAGCACTGTTCAGTGTTTTGATTCTGAGATGAATGGATTTAGATAAAATGTGGTTTGAATGAAGGAAAGATTTTCAATGGTGTATTTTTAGAAGAACCAGGTTTTAGAGAAGGGGGAATTCTGCTAGGGGAAGGGATTGACTTCTCCAGGGTTTCCCAGCAAAACACTGGCAGGACAAGAAATAGGATCTTGGTCTCCTGGGGCTGCACCTCCTGTTCTGTCCAGCAGAATCCATGGCTGCTTTTTATAAGTAACAGTCACAAAAAGCAGGACCAGGAAAATGCCTGCATCGTAAACCAATAAGCAAGATGTATTCAAATGCTTCCAGCAACTGTTGAGCCAATGATTCACAGTTATCCCTCAAAACACCGAGCATGAAGAGCAGCAACTCTTTTCATTCCTGCAGTGCATATCTGCACAGCACAGGCATTAAGCAGAGAAGGAGCTGCCTAATTAGGAGGGCTTGTCCTGGCTTTAACGCAGCTTAAGAACAGCTGCTTTAAGTTGTGTTATTGGCCTGTGAATGCCACTAAAGATGCTGCTTCCCCTTCAAAATGGATCTGTTCTGTGGCCTTTAGCAAATCAATAAATCTACTTAAATGGGATGGAAATACTCTGATTTGGGAAGTGCCTTGTGTAAGGTGTGCCAGCAAGATACCTGCTGTTACCTCCCAGTCCAAAAGGAGTTGTCACCATTGAAAATGACATATTGCACTATTTATAGCATTTTCTAAAAGGTTGCTTAGCCAGGTGCAACTCTGATCTCACAGGGGCAGGAGCCGCAGCTGCAAATGGATGGAAATCCAGAATTTTGTAGTGCCAGTGAGAGAGGGTCACCAGATGGGAAATTTAGCAGGAAATCTCAGTGCCATTATGAATCTCCCCCTCTGCATTTCCAAGTGAAAAAGAATGCTTGTATGCTGAAAATTATGACATATTAAACAATTATTGTGAATTGCAGAAAGCTGGCTCAGATACACCTGAGGTTCTGAAATTACAGATGGCAAATTTAACAAAGCATTGTGACATGCTTTTGCTGCAGATATGAGGGGAGCAGGGAAAAGTGCACAGAATCTCTGACAAAGGCTTCCAACGATATTGGGAAACCCAAACAAAGGTAAAGAGGGAATTAATACACAGAAGCTTGTTGATGCACTCTGTTCAGAATAACACAATCTACTGCTTCTGCCATCAGCTGTTTAGTAATAAAATTTAACCAGCAAATATTGAAGGTCTGTACTCGTAGCAAGAATTGCACACAAGCATATAGCTGTTGTATTAAATTAGTTAGATCACTGGAATGTTTTTTAACGAGCACTTTGTTGAGGCATACTGTCCTGCAGACAAGTCAGGCCAGGGGGGAGGTAGGAGGGAGGAAGCTGTTGGAAAGTACCTGTATTCACAGTGGGAATAATCTGGCTTTTTGAGGAACGATGAACAAATTTTTCACAACATGACAGCTTCCTAAAACTTATTGGTGATAGTAGGCAAATTTGATCATCACCAAAAAGAATATGTAACATATATTGATAGATGATAAAATTCACCCTACTGCATGGGAAGACAGCCAACGGTTGGTAGCACTTACACTTTCCATAAGGCTTCTTTTCCATGTTTGCATGCAACTATTTCAAGGCATGTGGAATTATATAGAGATACGCCAGGAAAGTTTTTTGTCTTCATGTCTTGTAGGACAGTCACACAGGTAAATGTTCTCAGCTTTCATTATTTGTGTGAAAATAATAGAAAAAATATTTATTTATTTATCTGCAGTAGTAATACAATATTTTTTTAAATTATAACTCTTTAGATAAGATTTTAGCTTCCTGTATTAAGATCTCAATGTGATAACAACATTGAAGGTAGATAGTACTGGCTTTATCATTTGCCAAAGGGGTGGAATGAGGATACATACCCAAACATTTTTTTGTGTGTCTTCTGAGGATTCTACTGACTTGGTCTGATAACATCCAAGTTTGCTGAAGCTACTTCAGCAAGTTATATAGAATAAATACGCAGCGGTGAAATACATGGTTCCTGGTCTTAGAGCTACATCACTTGAGAAACAGTGTACTGAGTACAGACCTAGAAATCAGGAGTCCAGGTTTCCTTATTGTGCCATAGACTTCCTCTGTCAGGGGCTGACTTTGGATTTCTGGTACCTAAAGAAGAATGTAGGAATTGACAGGATTTCCAGAAGTACTAGATCTTAATTCAAGCTTATCCTGTATGAAGACCACCTCTGAAGGTACAAGCGGTGGATTGAGTTGAGGGAGGTTCTGGCTGCAGAACAGATTTCTCTGTGACTTTGAAATGGGCCTCGATTTTGCACGAGCATGTCTATAAAGTGGAGATAACAGTGTGGTGTTGGAAGGAAAAGAAGTTGTAAGTGGGGATCCAAAAGAAATAACTTGATAAGTAGGAAATAAAAAAGTACAAGTTCTAGAATCTGGCATGTTCTTTTAAGCTAGTGGAAATATGACATATTTATTTTGTTTTGGATAGTCAATGATCCTGGAAAAATATAGAGAAGGAAATGGAAAAATTGCAGCTGTGTACTTGACTAATCAGCCTTCCCTATAAAAAAGGCTAATTTTGCATTGAAATTATTTTATAACCTTCGTATTCAAATTATAGAAACTAGATACATTCTTTGGGATAAACACAGAAAATTAGTATCCTTAGTTAGCCTTGCAGATACCATCAAAGTCGCTTGAAACACATGGCTGAGACACAATAAGACAATGCAATATTGCTATTTAAAAATATTATTCATTATTGTGAGAAGTTTAAATAAATGTAGTGGTTTATTTTTTTATAGAAAACTTTTAATTAATTGTATTTTTAAAATATGCTTCTCAGAACTGTTCCAGTGAAGCAAGCAAGAAACATTAACACAAGCAAAATAATATTCCAGTCTAATCTAGTGGTTTTTTGTGAGTAGTGCTTACTCCTTGCTAGTAAGTATTATTAGCATGATAAATACTGCTGTTCCACAAACTTAGTTACAAATGTGTGCCGTGAGAGTGAAGTAGCAGTAATGAAAATTACAGATCTCAAGAAAACCTCTGCAGGGACAACAGCCCTGCAGTGAAACTAAGAACACAATACAGCTATCTTATTGCTCCATATCATTGTACAGTTAAATTACTGATGGACATGGAAACCTAAGACAGCTGAGGAATGAACTCAGCATTTTGTACCACATACAGCATGTATGCATGCATGCAAGAAAGCCTGTGTATAAAGTTTGGTTGAAAGTATTCTGTCAAAACTGATTTCTCAGTAACCAGTGAACTTTTAAATTAAACTGATTTTTTTACAAATTATTCCTTTTTTTTTAATGAAAAAATTACAGTATGTAAAAAATGCCTCTATTAAGGTCATAGATGTTGCCATCCCAAGGTAACAAGCCTCAGAGTAGTTTATGCCAACATCATGTTCCTGACAGAGGCCAACAGGCCACTACCAAACAGTGGCAATAAAAGAAGATGTAATAAGGCTAAAATGAATAGCTGTTTGTTAATCTGTTTCCATATATTTCTAAACCTATTCTCAAATACCTGGAGCTTCATTTTATCCCAAAAGCACAGAATCCAGAAGTTCTTCTGAACACAGAATATTCTTGAGGTCTCTATTAATACCAAATTCCATTAGAAGTCTTGTCAAGTTTTATAGTTAACGTCACAATTAAATTAGAGGTACAGCAGTTCATTTATCAGTTAACAGATATTCCCAGTCTAGTTCCTCTAGACTATTTTAGTTAATAGCCTCTCTTCATAAGTCTAACACAAGCAGTCTCAGACCTTTGTCTGTCTTTGGGTAAGACATTCTCCAGGCTTTTCATTTTTTCATATGGCTCACTGCATTGCTTACATATCCTACTATTTTACCTCCCCCATTGCCCATAACTGCTCTTTGAGAAATGGTAAACAAAGTTATACAGGTTCATTTAGGAAAACTATTTTTCATTTATCAAAATTCTTCCTTCAGCAAAATAATTTTATTGGCTCTATACCAGATGTATCAATATATACAATAGTAAAAAAGGAAAAAAAAAGAAAAAAAGGAAGGGAGAAAGTCTCTGAAGACAACCAGTTTCTCCAGCATATGGATGAGGAGTAAAAGCCAAGATATGCTTTTGATTGAGACATGTCAGTAGCATATAAAGCAAATTTATGTACTTAAAATCTTTCATTTTGTCAAAAGGCAGGACAACTAATAATGTTATACGGTGTTTTGAACATCAGCTAGTTCTGGGAACTAAGGAATGTAGGAGATAAGCTTGAAAAGGCTGGGTCAAATGTGCAAAACTGCAGGGACACTCTGCAGACCTTTCAGATCCAAACTTTTACAGATGGAGAAGAGTCAGACAGGTCCTCCTGCATATCCAAGCATAGTCAATGCAGATGTCAGAAAAAAGAGCAGCCAAAGCAGAAAACAGGTGGTCTGGCATTGTTTTACAGCAGTCTGAAAAATGACTATAGCACCTACCAAAACATTTGCTTTTCATGGCTTCAAAGTTTTTGTTACTTATGGAATCATAGAATCATAGAATAGTTTGGGTTGGAAGGGATCTCTAAAGGTCATCTAGTCCAACCCCCCTGCCGTGGGCAGGGACATCTTCAACTAGATCAGGTTGCTCAGAGCCCCGTCCAAACTGACCTTGAATGTTTCCAGGGATGGAGCATCCACCACCTCGCTGGGCAACCTGTGCCAGTGCTTCATCACCTTCAGCGTAAAAAATTTATTCCTTACATCTAGTCTAAGTCTACCCCCCTTTAGTTTAAAGCCATTCCCCCTTGTCCTGTCACAACAGGACCTGCTAAAAAGTTTGCCGCCATCTTTTTTATAAGACCCCTTTAAGTACTGAGAGGCTGCAATAAGGTCTCCCCGAAGCCTTCTCTTCTCTAGGCTGAACAACCCCAACTCTCTCAGCCTTTCTTCACAGGAGAGGTGTTCCATCCCCCTGATCATTTTCGTGGCCCTCTTCTGGACCC